>NC_141228.1:3442500-3812500 GCF_054856515.1 Filicampus tigris | reverse complement strand
GTCTCCGAGGATGAGTTTTCTTGGGCAAAGATTGAGTCACTCTCATCGCCGGGATGACATAGGCTAAGCCACAGCGTCCTTTGTAATCCACTGGAAGATATGGGTAAGCCATGTTCCCACACACCCAGTACATTCCTACTGGAGAAGATATGGAGCAGATGGCAGTGCAGTGAGCGAGCGCATTGAGCCGAGTCGGGCCCGCCGTCTCCAGGCACTGCTGGGGCCTTGACGTCACTGACTGAAACTCGCTGTCGGGATGTCTTGGGTCCCATTTAAATGTACGAAGGCAGTCCGATTCTCCTACAGCTGCTGTCCCGTCGTTTTCCAGACACCAAGAAAACTTCTGAGGAATCAGCTGCACGGGAACGGCTTTGGGTGTTTTCACGCACCTGTTGCAGTTTGAGTGCGGTCCCGAACAGTTGAGGGGTCTCATCTTTGACAGACGAGGGCATTCGGGGTGAGAGTAAGACTGAGAGAAGGGGATATGTAGGAGGTGGCAAGTGTCGCAGTCAGAGGCGGGCAGGGCCATCAGAGGCAAGCCCTCTCCGGCCGTGTAGGGCATAAAGCCACAGACATAACAGCTGGAATTCGGCCGGATGTGCTGGGCTACTTGCCACGCCATAGTCAGGAAAACGTTGATATCGTCTACTCTTGCATCCGGGGATTTTGTTGCTTGCGGCGCACCAAGGATGGACTCCACTAGGACCACGAATAGGAGAAGCATGGCCATCCTTTGTGACTGAAATCAAGGGCGTGGAAAAAAAAAACAATGGTTCTCTTGTGCAGATAGTGTCTTCACATTTAAGACCAGGCAAAACAAGATCATCTGTGGAATACGAGCGTGCGGAGTCTCCCCCTCTCTTTTTATCATCTCGTATCAGCATGCGCACGCACAGCATGTCACATGACCCATTAATCACTCTCCACGAATCAATCAATTCAAGGCCTAAATCTCGTCACGATTAAAAGAAGAGGTTCAGACTTTCAGGAGGCTGCATAGAGACATTAAGAACACTTTTGACACCAGTCAAATGGAAGTCTGGTTGAGCAGCTAACCCGCCTTTGCCTCCACCTCTTGAGCAATCCTGTGTCACACTTACGTAGTTGTTTGCACGACAGCACCTTATGTACTGTGCTCTTTTACATTCGGCACTTAACGTATGTGTGAACAGGCTCCGTTTGTTGACACTCTTTCTTGGCTGACTGATGCCTCCGAGTAAAGTGCATTACTGCATTTCCCACCAGAAAGCACGATTTGAAGATTTCTCACTGTTTTTCAATAAGAGGCAAAGCTCGGACCGAGATATGAGAGGCACTGCTTGTTGTAAAAAAAAAGAAAAGCAAAAGAAAAAGGAAAAAAAAAAAGCCACGAGAAAGCACATGGATAAGTACTGCATAATGTCCTAAATGTCTGCATGAATACATTTACAGTAGCAGTAATAATATGCAAAATGGACTGTGCCTTACAATTCTTTGGTTTTGAAAACGTACCACCGCTATTTGGGACCAGGTTCCTGGCTCCCTCCCACATATCAACATGCATGCTTGATTAATTGAGAACAAGATAAACAGTAGCACATGGATACGGCTGTCTAATTACATGAATGTTATTGAAACGATGAAAATAATAAGTTGTGGGCGTTCATGAGTGTTGAATTCATTTTTGAGCTACGTTCAAGCAGCATTTATTTCATACATTGCTGGAGTGGAAACAGGAGTAATGAACATTCCAAGAGGGATTCTCCCATCCCAGTTAAAATTTGATTCAAAATAAATAAATAATCAATTGAGCATCCAGCACGTGTTCAGTGTTAGTGTAAATGTGAGTGTTTTTGTCGAGATGTGCACTGTGAATGTCTTTGCAGCTTAGATAGATGACGGAACATTATGTTTTGCCCGTAGTGGATTAGAGTCAATTCGAGTTGATTCCAAAACACCTAAAAACGATATTAGCTTAGCGCTTAGTAGAGCACCTACATTTGGCTAGCAATTTCAATTTGGATCAATGCAAGCGCATTTCCCACTTCTGCCATTGAGGTAACATGCCGATTGTTCACTCTTCTTTGCTAATTTGTGTCTTTCATTTCCCCTCTCAGGCAACAGGACAACCCTATGAACAATATGCCAAGATGATTTTCATGGAACTAAATGATGCCTGGTCTGAATTTGAAAGCCAAGGACAAAAACCTCTATACTAAAAAATGGAGTGCAGGGGAATACGGGAAGAGAAGATCCTGACACGTTTCACCACTCTGGTCAATATGTGCATTCGTACAGCCATGTTGGGTTCCCACCTCACAGATTTAAGAGATGTTCCTTTACGTATAGCTTCCTACTGTATAACCTTTGCGCAATATTACCTCCCCTTAGCCCCGAACTGTTTCAGCAATCAAAGCAGACACAATGGAGTATCTGGGGTACATTTGACTTGAGGCAATCAAACGAGAACAGTAGACACACAAGATAACAGAAAAACACATCAGTGAGTGGACAGTGAACACGTTAGGGAGGGATCATCTAAGTGTTCCCATTCACAAACTTTATTGACTCCCTTGGTCGTTTTGGAGGAACGCCATGTGTAATTGTAGAAAAATGAACAATGCAATATTTCAATAAAAGGCATCAATAGAGATTCTATAACTCCCCACCTGAGACATACTGACACCATTTTGGACAGTTGAACCTGTTGCCTTGTGCTTTGAGTGGCTGTAAATTTAGGATTAGCACATGTACTGTACAGTTCGAAAACATCAAGCACTTTGAAGCCTCATGCATTGTCACTCATACACGAACTAATCAAGTAAATAGCTAATTGTCAGTGGTAGCTATCAAGGTTGTTTGGTCAAAGCACAAAAAAAAATCTGTGCAGCTTTGAAGGAATGTGATTGTTATTTATTTATCTGAAGCATTTTGTTCATCATCATCATCGCAGTTAACCAGGGCTCCTTCATTTTAAGGGTTTAAACAAATTGCGCTTGTCTTTTGCTCTATTTATGAAATAACTTGCACATTTCTGAGCCAGTAACTTCTCAACAGAGTGTCAAACTAGCAATGAATGGTCAGACGGTTCTCTATTTCTGTGTGTTCAGCCTTTTGTGGGTTGTAATACAAGTTTAAAACTACAGTATACAAATCACCAAATTTTATGCAATATTAGTGCTCGTTTGAATCATCTGTTGCTCCCCCCCCCAACTGGTGATAATGCAATAACAAGTTTATTTTGCAATGGTTTATGGTCTAAAATTACATTATAATGTCATACTGACGGTAATCCTTTTTTCTTTGTTTATTGTATCCATAAGTCGTCTGGTACTGTAAAAACTTAATGAAATGTATTACTTGATGCCGTGAGTTTACTTTTGTATGGCAATTTCTATCAGAGCACTGACACTTTTATTTATTTTAATACTGTTCATACAGTTTGTCAGGAATAGTATCATGTCATCAAATTAAAGTTATGTACACCATTTGTCAACAGCACTACATCTGATTCTAATGTCTGATTCTGGGACATATTTTAAGGATATTTACAATACATACAGTAAGCTCAATTGATGCCCATTGTCAGTTCAAAATGATTTTAATCCTGTTACTTTTGTCTTTTTTTTTTTTTTAACTGGTCAAAGGAAACAACGCTTTAATCGAATTTTTGTCCGTGAGCCAACATGGTTTGAAATCTACAAGTACAAAGTGTGGTGGGCACTCGACAACACAGACACTGGGAAAACAGGAAAGGAAGTGAAGACAAAGGATTTGTACTGTCTGTGCTATTGTGCTTCACTTCCACGGACGATCAACTTGTGAAATAACTCAGAAGCTCCATTGCTGACTGAATTATCCATTTACAGTCTTGCAAGTCGACAAAAACTATAACATCTGTGTTGTGCTCAGTGGATGTGTGTTGTTTAAATTCTGTTATGTATGGAAGTGATTTGGACTATTGTATGTTTTATGTGTTTGCCTGTCTGCTGTTAACATATTACTAAACTGAGTGAAATGCTATTGATGTATTCTCTTTAATTTGTATTTTACAGTCACAGAAAAGGTAACAGTAAACTGAAGAAAGTGGAAGACGGCCGCTCAACAGGTTTAAAATATACTGGTGATTTATTTCAAAACAAGCAAAGAAGCCTGTGGGGTCTGTAAATCCAATTGTGCATTTGTAGAGCCCGTGTCTTACACCAAGGCAAGTGTGCAGTGAGATAAAAAGAAGAAACGACTTTAATGCTGACAGATGGTAAACAACGAATTGAAGAAAAACATTTGCAAATTTACAAAACTGCAGGGAAATAAAAGCCTACCGTATCTCACATAAGCAACCGCATGGTGACAATAGTGTCTAGTTCAAAACCCAATTTTGAAAGACTAGGTTTTGTTTAAAACCATACTTTATAACCTTAACCCTAGTTTAAAACATTCGTTTTAAATCCTACCTTGAAACCCGCGTTCAGAGATTTTGATGTTGCATCCACATTATACACCCCATATCTTTCTATATATATACATATATATATATATATATATATATATATATATATATATATATATATATACATGTATATATATACATATATGCATATATGTATATATATATATATATATATTTTTATATATGTATAGATATGTATATATATATGTATATATATATACACATGTATATATATATATATATACATATATATATATATATATATATATACATATATATATATATACGGATATACATGTATATATATATATACATGTGTATATATATATACATATATATATACATATCTATACATATATAAAAAAAAATATATATATATATATATACATATATGCATATATGTATATATATATATCTATACATACATAATACATATCTATATATATATATACATACACATACATACATATATATCTATACATACATAATACATATCTATATATACATATATACATAATACATATCTATATATACATATCTATATATACATATATTTATATATATACATATATATGTATACATGTATATGCATACATATATATGTATACATGTATATGCATACATATATATATATATACATGTATATACATATACATATATATATATATGTATATGCATATATATACATATATGTATATACATATATATACATATATGTATATACATATATATACATATACATATATGTATATACATATATATACATATATATGTATATATATATATATATATATATATATATATATATATATATATATATATATATATATATATACACATATTCGCACCATCACTGTTCGTTTCTTGCGCTGGTTGAAGCTCTAGATTGCAGCATGAAATTACGGCATTCTCGCCGCCAATGGCATCACTACGCAATTTTACGACACATTATTTAATGGAAATGTTGGAGTTACTGCCAAAACATATCTGAACGACATGATTGCCTCATGCGTCATCGGCCAAACTGGCTTGTAAGTTTTTACCAACACCCGACAAAATAAGTTTTAACCCCCATTTGACAGGTTGGCGGGTGTTAATTTAGAACCCTGCCAACTTGTGCGTGTGCGTGTGGGGCTGGGTGTGTGTGTGTATTTCACTGCATGAATATTATCGTTATGCATGGGTAACACTGTAGGATTCCTTGTGTGGACGTGTCAAAGAGTAGTTGATGTACATTTTAGTCTATTTGGCTTTGGAAGGTGTCATGCTTGTGTACTGTGCTGTGGTCAGCGGAAGGTTACTGGCAGTTTAAAAATAGGTTTCCCCTCACGTTCCAGTTCTTGCGTGTACGAACTGGCTGCAGCTGTGGTGGAAAATAACAATAGAGCTTTAATAGTAACTCTTGCAGGCCTATAAAATGTTGTAACTAGGATCTGAATGAATGTGTTTCTAAGGACTTTGCTCTCTAAGTGTTTCTTGACTTGAGTATAGTCCTTGTGACTATGTTCTATGCAGGCCCACTAGTCTAAACACAGCATTCTGATTAATATTGCGTTTATGGAATATGAGAAATCCACCTGTTTTTAGCTAGCTCAGGGAGCGGCCATTTTGTCACTTCTGTCGATTGAAGATGACATAGCGGTTGCTCAGTGCTCAGATAACGACCAATCATGGCTCAGCTTAGAGAACAGGCGAGCCGTGATTGGTCGTTATCTGAGCCCTCAGCAACTTTGATGTCAACTTCAGTCGACAGAAGTGACAAAATGGCTGCCCCCAGAGATGGCTAAAAGTGGTTGCATTTTGCTGCTTAACTTATATTCCACAAACGCAATATTAATCAGAATTCACTTTATTTCAGGTAGTGGGCCTGCATAGAACATATTCTGGAAAAATAAATGTTTGCGTTGACTTCCACTTTAAGCAAATGTGTAATATATTAATAAGCAAATTTGTAATGTATCAATGATAAATCTAGTACAATCCCAAATTAAATGTCATGAACTATAAATACAGTACATGTAAATATCCTCAAGTAAATGTCCTCCCACTCCCCTGAGTTTTTCTATGGCAATTTGCATATAGTACCGGTACTCCTGAATGTTATGAAGAATGATCCGATTAATTGCAAGTTAGCTAATAGCTTAGTTCATCTTTGCCATGAAAATGAATGCAATCAATCCCTAAACATTTCCACATCCTTTCAGTTCCACCACAAAAGGACTAGCTGACCACGGCTCATCCATTCTCTTGTTGACTCAAGTGAGTGCGCTGAGGAGGACAAGGTCAGAGGTCGCCCCTTCTACTTGAATTAGAATGACAGCCATAAAGAAAGAATGGTGTTCAAACCAATGATTTCTCCTCTGTTAACCATGGTTAAATGCAAGCAAATGTGAATTCATCACTGTTTTATACAAAGAGGGTCCTTACAGGCAACAATATTGCTGCTATAGTAAGATTACACTTTCCATAGACAGCTGCTGTAAAATGGTGAGGCATTGCAAGTCAAATGCACCTCCTCTTGTAACATCAAAGGGCAGCTCAGATAGTCATCATATTTAGTAGGCCAATTTTACCCGCAGCGACTCGGAAAAGCCCTCTCTTGTGGGTATCATTGAAACAGGTGACTGACACAAAAGGTGAGCTTTGCATTAAGCTGCTGTCTGTTTGTGAAATCATTTCAGGCGCACAGCTGTCAAGACATCCACTTTGTGTACGTACATGCGTACAAAAATAGCAGTCTGCTCCATGCCAAATAGCAGTCTGCTCCATGCCAACTACACTCTACGCAACAACTAGTCCAACTAGTCGAGTGCCTTGTGGGTGTGTGTGTGTGTGTGTGTGTGTGTGTCTTATAACACCGTTGATCCGAAATAGCGCAGTATACCCAGAGACACACACTCTGCATAGAGGTTCCAGTTCATTGGACTCACAATGCTGGTGACAGTACCGGCCGGGTCAGGACTTTATCGGATGGCCAACTTTGTATTTCTAGCTCTGATTCGAGACAAGTAAAGACTCAAGGCAACAGGTGAGTCGTGAGTCAGTTTTGTGTTGATATAATACGCAACACAGCTTACAAAGTTCACACTCTGACTAACTTTACTTTTAATCAATAGCAAGGTTGTTGTCCAAGTCTTTCCTTGCTTGTTTGTTAAGAAAAACAAAACTTTGTGACGAACCTTTTTTGCTTTTCAGTTGATCTGTCAAAACTCCCACTCTCCCTCTTGATTTGCATCTGACGTTTGGCTTTATTCTTTCAAAGCAAAGTTGTTGTCTCAAGGCCTTTTATGACGTATTCAAATTGTTCTTGTGTCAGGAGTAACTAATTACTGTTGCGTGGTTTGAGTAATTGTTTATTTCACAATATGATGTTACAAAACGATAAATGTTGTCTTTAGCTTGTACTTTATTGCTTCTCTCAAGTTTGTTCATTTCCCCAATTCCTTCTGCTTGGCAAATGAAAACATATAATACATCAAGTATACAGAACAGTATATGGGTAATTTCCATATAATTTAATCAAAAACAGCATAGACACCCCCCCCACCCCCCAAAAAATTCTTATTTCATGTTTGTTTTTGTTTTTTTAATGTTGGCTTGGTATAGGATGGATAAATGTATCCCATGCTGAAACAGCCACGCTAAAAGTTCTTTGTTCAAAATGTTATTGATGATTTAAAGTTTTTACATAATAGTAAAGATCCAGTACAACATGCACCTCATAAGCCACACTTCAGCCGCGTGTCCGCAATCTCCTCTGTCGGCACATGCTACTACGTGAGTCCTGCTTTATGCAAGGCCGCTGGCTGTTTATTAGCTGTGTGTTAGCTCTCAGAGTCTAGTAAAACACTCCTGTGTGATCAGTCACAACCACAGTGTAGCACTTGTTATTGTGTATAAATCACAAGTGCTGGCACTCAAAACCAACTCGCTGAAACAAAAACAAAAAAACGTAGACCCCTAGATCTCTATATTTGGACACAAGCACAGCTGCATTTGCGTGTAAAAAGTAGGCTTTACACCGGTCTGATCAACTAGATCGAAATCGATATTTTATCCGTCAACGACGGGATTGATTGGTGCCACGAAATAAGACATTACAGCAAGCAGTATGTGTGTTATTTGTTTAATTTTAACATCTCTTTAATTCAAAATATCTTTCATCGCTCGGCATAAGTTACGTGAACTTCCCGGCCCCGCACATTCAACCAATCACAGAATCAACCGGCAAGTGTGTCGTTTGAACAAAAACAGAAATATCTCCATTGTTCAAAGACGCACTAAACTTTTGCTAAACGAGAATGTGAGCTAAACGGCAGTCATACTGAACATGAGTTGGACTATTCTCGCGCTGCAATTACATATCAAGTCATAAAGTATATACAGTTTCATGTATATATGTATATGTATATGTATATGTATATATATATATATATATATATATATATATATATATATATATATATATATATATATATATATATATATATACATATATATATACTGAATATATAAAAAGTTTTCATCATGAAAATGAAACGTTGTCTTCGTTTTATTTATAAACACGTTTGCCTAGTTGTAAGAAAACATTCAGCTCAAAATGTCTGGCAGGATATCTTGAAATGTATAGTGTACAAATTACATAATTGCATTAAATTGTGTTCTTAAATCCTAAACGGCCATATTAGACATTAGGAGTTGATTTTTTATTTTTATGGGCAAAAGCGTTTTATAAAATAAATGAAGCCAAAGTTCTATTTAGGTTTTTTTTTTTTTTGCTCATACAAAAAACGATCCGAGAAAAAATGTATTTGATATGTGGCGTGTGACGAAGTGTCACCAAGCGAGAGAATAAGACGTCATGACAACACACATTCTAATACATTGGCCACCGTATTCAGAATAAAGTTGAATAACAGAACTGCAACTTACCGAAAAGAGCAATTTCCCACTCATTCATCGCTGTGATATGTAGACTTGTGACTTTATTCATTTTTGAGTGTATCCTGGCGTCACACTAATAAACCGTCGTAATTTGTGCAACAACATGCCTCGGGAATACAGGCTAGTTATGAATGATGCGGACTAAAAGCCTGCAAACTGAATGTTAACCAATCACCCAGAATGTCACGTTTGACTTGCTCGCTAAAGTACTGAGTGTGTGTGCGTGCGTTTATATTTGTTGGTTCAACTCGGCGACTGTTTCCTGAGTGTGTGTGTTTAAGATTTTGTTTAGCGTGCGTACGTTTTCCTCGTTATCCATATGGCTCGTGGTGCAACAGAATTGCTCTTCACGGTGACCGTTTTGGCACATCTCACAATGTTATTCCCACCGACGTCTGTCTTATCAACCCCAAACCATTTACACACTACGGACGACGTGGACTCGCACCTCACTATGAATCCTCGCTTGACACTCCTCCATGTTTGAAACAGCTCAGCTGCAGTGCGGACAGTCACGTGACCGGGTCCTGCCCGCTGATTCGGCGAATGATTATCACTTCCTCCTCCTCTGCCGTCAATGCACCCTGATTTTCAGCATTTCCTCATACTTTGCGGCCGTCGACTGATTCGAGTCGTTATGCTTTTAGAGGCAGTATCAATACGCAATAATGTTAAATTACACATCGTGAAAGCAAGATTGACGATGATATTGATGACGATAAATATCACCCACCTCTACTCAGTTAACTCAATTTTATTTACTTCCTGTAGCAGCTGACCTCTACTCGCTATTATTACTCCTTTACTATATGGCTAATTCAGTAAAATGAATTCAAACAAATTGTTGATTTGTATGTCACTATTTATTTGGTATAGCAGACATATGTTTTCCAAAGATGTTCGTTGAGGTGAATTGCACCCAAGTAAGTACAATTTACATGTGTATACTGTATAGTATAAGTGCTAGTGTGTGGTGACCCAGTCACAAGTGAGGTATGTTTGAATACAAACATTTGAAAGGAGCCTCGGGCTAAAGCTGTGCAAGCCAACTCAAGCCGACAGCCTGGCAGTGTCTCTTAGGGGACTCTTGTTTTTTAATCTATGTCACAGCTAAACGGCCAATTCACCCATTCAACCGTTTGAGTTATTTTAGCTGTTGCTGTGCAACGCATAGCCAGACATATCCATGGTAACGAATGGCATAGCCAGACATATCCATGGTAACGAATGGCATCTTCTCTGTGCCGTTGGCTGCAATAGACCTTTAAGGTTAAAGATAAACAGTAGTTTAAAGTGATCACATCAATTTATTTTAACACTAAGGGCTCTCTGTCAATGTTACTTATTAGCCATTAATGAAAGGATAGACAGACAGGACATAGAAACACGCAGATACCCTCATAAAGTAGTAGGTGTATATATGGGATCAGTTACGTGTATTATCTGAACAGACTAACACACACGTACACACACACGCACACACACCTGCTAGTGGAGGCAGGACCTGTCTGAATTTGAAATGTCAAGGTGCATCAATGTAAGAAATTTGAAGCTGGATGAAAACAAAATGAATGACAAAGCAGAGTCGGAGGGATGTACTGTACTGCCATTCCAGTCCTCATCCGTGATATTTTAGAGTTTGCATTTAGTGTTTTGAAACTTAAATCAAATTTGAATGTTGATGACAAAAGGAAAAATGATGACATCAGTTGGCTTGCTCTGAAACATTGGAGTTCCTGTTTAAGAAAACATAATTAGTATACTTGTAATACCTGCACTGAAAGCAGACATAGAGATCATTTGCTTGACTAAGGTGAAAGGTGCTTTTCACCGCTCGCTAAACAACCTTACTGCTATTTCCTAAAATGTTCCCAGGGTATGACTCAAAGACAGTAAAGCCCACATATTGTTGCCTGGTTCCTGGCAGATAAGCATGGGTGAGCATGAAAAGGTTCCGAACGACAAACACTGAACAAGACGTGACTTAGAGTAGGTGAAAGGAGAATAGGCAACGTCACACAAGGTACACCCTTCAACAAATGTGGGTGTTTAGAACTTGATCGGCAGGGTATGGACTTTGGACAATACTCAAGTGAGTGATGACAATCTTCAACTTCACGAGAATGTGAGCGTGGACAAGGTCAATACAAAACAACTTGGACTTGCTCACATGGCAGCAATTCCAATTCTAAAAGAGGACACAAGCGATTAACTGGACTTTCAGTAATCTTCTGAATTCACAATGGTAGATAGTAAAACATGTCAAGTTGTAAAAGGAGCAGCACTGCCAGTGCGTGACAGATAAACAATGACCATTTACAAACAGTATATTTTGATGATGAAGTGTGAGAAGTCTGTCTGTGTGACTGTCCACAGGTTGTGGACAGGGATGTAGCTAGAATTTTTTTCAGTGGGGTGGCCAGAGTGACACAACACCTCACTGAGGAGTGGCCGTACGCGCATGCGCGTAGCATTTGCATTCTTGTAAACCTCTCTGTAATCGAGTCAATGTTTATCATGCCATCCACAGTCAGGGTTTCATGAAATAAAATGCAAACATACTGTATACAAAACCTTTTCCAACACACTCATAATGCAAGCAGGAACAAGTCTAAGTAAAAAGCAATGTTTTGTTGATCTTAAAGTAGAAGTCAACCCAAACGTGTTTTTTTTTCGTCAAGAATATGTTCCATGCAGGGCGGCACGGTGGTTTTCTCCGGGTACTCCGGTTTCCTCCCATATTCAAAAACATGCACAGTAGTTTGATTGGACACTCTACGTAAATTGACCCTAGATGTTATTGTGAGTGTGAATGTTTGTTTGTCTCTGTGTGCCCTGCAATTGTCTGGCAACCATTTTAGGATGTCCCGAAGACAGCTGGGATAGGCTTGTGCATGCCCGCGATCCTTGTGAGGAGAAGCGGATTGGATAATGGATGGATGTTCTATTCAGGCCCGCTAGTTGAAACAAGGCATTCTGATAAATATTGTGTTTGTGGAATAATAGTTAATCCACCTGTTTTTAGCCACCTCTGGGGGCGGCCATTTTATCACTTCTGTCAACTGAAAATGACATCCGGGTAGCTCAAATGACCAATCACAGCTCACCTTTTCTCTGAAGCTGAGCCGTGATTGGTCGTTATCTGAGACCGGAGCAACTTCGATGTCATTTTCAGTCAACAGAAGTGACAAAATGGCCGCCCCCTGAGATGGCTGAAAATGGGTGGATTTTGCTGCTTAACTCATATTCCACAAAGTAAATATTCATCACAATGCCTTGTTTCAACTAGTTGGCCTGCATGGAAAAAAATATGTTTGGGTTGACCTCCGCTTATTAGATAATTCCATTTTGTTTGACATTGCTTAGCTTTTGTGTATTATCGCATAGTCTACATCTCATGCACTGATTTGCTAGCTAACAGCCAATTAGCGGGACCAATTGGCACATTGCAATTGCATACTGTGATTGAAGGCTCATTCATTCAAATTATATATATAAATTATAAGCACAATGACACAAAAATCTCTTAATAGTTCACAATTCTAAATGTTGCTTTTTGCTTAGGTTTGTTCCTGCTTCTACTATAAGTGAGTTGGCAACGACTGCTATTTGTGTGCATTTTAATTAACCCATGAAGGCCTAAAGCGCCTGGCGAAACATCACTCTAAAACCAAAGGGTGACTTTAGAATCACCCTCTAAACCCTGAAGTTTTCCTGTAAATTCAACACCTACAAAATAATTGATGTCTCAGCCCCTGTACCAGAGAGAAACATTATTCCAAAAGAATTTGAGAGCTTAGCTATGTAGCTATCACACAGGCCTGAGTTTATTATTATTTACTGTCTATCCCAGGTGTCTTCGGGCAGTAGGCGGGGGACACCCTGAACAGGTTGCCATCCAATCGCAGGGCACACAAAGACAAACAACCATTCGCACTCACACTCATACCTTTAGAGTGTCCAATCATTCCACCCGGAGCTTGGTCCAAGTATCCCCGAGAAACATGCTGAGTGCCCAGTCGCTCTCGGTGCTGTGTCATCACTCATTAGTGTACGGATGAGCTCTTACTTTCCTCTCATTAATCATTGTGTGACTGGGTGAATGAGGTGACTGTGTAAAAAAGCGCTTTGGTCGAAAAGATCACCACCCGATTCACTAACACAGTAGAACAATTGTCTCAGCGAATCAACATACAAAGGTAACGAGCGACAAAGTATTAATTCATACTGATATTACATTATTATATTTTTGTTAAAAAATAAATATAAATAAAACATTGTAATGGACTAAGATGTTGCATGTCCAAGTATTTTACTTCTAGAAAGCAACATTGTCCAAATGTTTTCCTTGGAGGGCCGCATACAGAAAAGTAGAAAGATGTAAGGGCCACTTCAATTTAAATTTTTTTTTTTTTATGGTAAAACCAAGCAAGCAATTATACATTCTTTACATAATGTAGTTACTTTTGAAAAAACTGCTATGTAAAGGTCTACTGTTAACGTTGATAAGGCAAACTGTTTTTTTTTTAGGTTTTGGAGTGGGACGCATCCTGTATCCCACTAGAATAGATCCACCTCTCCCCTGAGCAGTAGCTCAATCCCATCTCTTAATTCAGAACCAGAACAAGAACAATCTGTCATAATATGACTATACTTGAGTACCATTAATGTGACATGTTCACAAAAATCGGCCCTTGACAACATGTGGAGGGAAAAAAAATGTGTTTCTGAAACTGATGTCTCTTTATTATCCACAGTGTTATGAAGAGAAATTCTGGTACCATTTTATCTGTAAATTTATTTGTGTCTTTCGAAAAGTTCAGTCCCCATTACGCACTCTTTCAACTACTACACTTCTAACACTGACCTTTCACACTCAGTTTTTTTTTTTTTTTTTTTTAATAGCATTGCGTGCTATATCAAAAGTTATTTTTAGTATATGCTGCGGGCCGCTTAAAAAATGGTCATTGGACCACAAATGGCACCTGGGCTGTAGTTTGGACACAACTGCTATAAAAAGTTAAGAGTGAGAGCAGTACTGTACTGTATATAGATGGGGAGAGCTCATTGGATTTTAGACAATGAAAGTGGATGACACACAAGTTTGGCATGGACATCTCAGCACTTTCAATCCTTGAGTCCTTGTTATTTTTTCCGCCATATTTATTTTCTCCGGGGAAAGTGGAATAAGAGAGCCACACCCTAATTATTTTCGTAGTGTGGAAGTTGTGACATTACTGAAGACTGAGACAAGGTGGACAGACTGGGAATGATTCTGTCTTGCTTTGATAAAAACAAGTTTACAGTGTCATAAGTCACGTGCGTTGCACACCTGTTTCAGGCTTTGCGTTTACATTTACGTCAGAGTGAGTTGGTGAGGCAGACAGAAAAACACAAGATGATCAATCCTTCCTTGTTGTGCCAGGTGATTCTCAGAAGAAACTCAAAGCTGGCGTGTTTGCCCCCAGCATTGCAAATTACGGGATGTTACCCACTTACATCTAGCCCTAATTTGTGTTGTTAAAATGTTGCAGACCTACTAAACATCCCTCTGATATGTCCTTGTTTGGGCCGCAGCATTATCACTAATAGGACTCATTATATCTATTATCATTCCATGTACCCGTGTCATTAGGAGTTTCTACTCGTGCACTGACTCACCACTAAACCACACTGTCTGTACAGTCTTATAATTTATTATGATTTGCTCTACAGAATAATGGTCGCATTAACATTAGCAACTAAAAAAAAAAAAAAGTTATTAATTTATAACTTTTGGTTGGGCTAGTACATTTCTGAAAAGAAAGGCGGCGGAAAGAGGGGATGTTAATTTGTCCTGTCTGGTCAGTGCACTGGCCAAAATCGAATCTGTGGTTTAACGCTACATAGCTGGTTGACAGACTACATTGACTCACTCTTTTTTCCCTCCATTTCGCAGACACTGTTTCCCTTGAGAATTCATTTTTGGCAGGTGCTGGTTTTACATGAAGAATTGCAATTGAGAAGTGTCTCTGCTCATTCTGTAAAATGTGGAAAATGTTTCTCATAGCAGATTTGTAAGCACTCTATATACAGAATTTTAATGCAATTTCCGACAGTAAATCCCAAGAAATACAGGAGAGGAGTGTCAGGACACACAGTGACAGTAAGGGCTCTATTTTAGCAGAAAGGCGCATGTACGCACAACGTAAAAACTAGCCCATCTTCATTTTCGTGCCAGGGAAAGTCTAGTTTACTGTGTTTGGGAATTTGACAGATCGCACAGACCGTGGAACGATTATTATATCAATTATAAGGCCCCAGCGCACCTGACAAATTGGTGACAGAAGTAGACTAGAGCTAGCAGTAGCTAAAAGCAGGTCTAGGTAGTGGTATAACATGATTTTGGCGGATTTAATCAACGCGCTGGCAGACAGATTCTGCTCTCCGCTGATATGTGTGGTGGATGTCATCATATTTCATTCATAAAGATGACATCAGCACGCATCAAACCCTCTGAATCATTGTAGAAAGCAACTAAGTGAATGCATTATTATTATCATTGTCTTAAATACATTTTGAAAAGCACCTCCTGACTGCAGCACAGCTATTTGTGTGTGCATGTACGTGTGTGGGTGTGTGTGTGTGTGTGTGTGTGGGGGGGGTGTCCAACTTTACATCATCCGCAAGTGGAGCTTTTCTTTGCACATGCCGATCTCCTGCACGGACTTCAGCAAGTGTTTCTGCCATGCAGACGACGCACCTGAATTTAAAGGAAAAGAGAAGAGTCGCTTTCATTGGCCGAGGAATGAGTCAATTGTGTTCACTCCGACAACGGCGCACATGCCCATTTCTATCTAAAAAATTACCCCCAAAAAAACCCCAAAAAAACACCATGGGCACAGCTAGCCTTTGCGCTAAACTTGTGCATAATTAATTGTAAACACTCGGAAGGATGCTGTAGCTTGTTAGACATGATTGTAGATTTTAGATCCCAAATGTTCGTCCACAAGGAAGGTCTGACACTCAAGTAGACAATTTCTTGACAAGAAATTGACAAGCAAGGCCAAGAGAATTTGTATGAAATGAAAATTACTTCACTTTACATTCACTTTGGCAGTTTGTGCTTTTTACCTTTATAATAAATAGATAATTGTTCATTTTTACAGTATGAGTAAAGTAAGCAGCATTATACCGTTGTGAAATATTTCATCATTGTTTTGCAGTCAATAGTTCGATGTCAGCACAGTAATGTACCTTGACTGGTGTTTTTGACAAGTGGTCTGCTTTCTCGATTAGAAGAGCTACTACAATAACACGATCTCTTGACTAATGTAACATCAGCTTATATTTCAGCTAGAGAAGCTTTCGCTGGGTCATGATTCAGCTGCGCCCTGGAAAAGACATCACACTGCAACACTGTCAGCATTACACGATGATGACTATATGACAAAAACAAGTACAGTACAGTACTAATATTGCATTTAACGACCATTACTTCTTGCTATGTTACATTGGCCACTAGGAGGAGTAGAATAAACAATTCAATCAACCAGTGGCAGTGGCATTAACTAACTAACTAACTAACTAACTAAATAACTAAATAAATAAATATAAATAGGTCTAAGTAAGTAAAGCTGACTGCTCTTCCTTTGTCTCAGATGAGCAAAAACTACAGCGAATATATAACCTTTCAGAAATTGCTTCAAAGCACAACATCTAAGGAATTTTCAAGGCACATATTTGATCATTTAATCACTCTGTATTAAATACATAAACCATATTGGAAAGAAAGAAGAGTATTGTTAAGTATCATTTTACATTTCCAGTTGTCAATATGCTTATGTCTTGATTGTACTATACAAGATTTTTAACCTAAACGTGGAGTACAATTTTTTTTCCAAGTTAATACATATTAGATCATCAATTCAGCTAAATGTATATTTTGAAAGGGAAAGCTAATTTTCACCACTGCCAAAGACTACCATATTTACTGATTGCTGATAATATCCCCTCATTTGTTATATTCAAAAAAGTGTGATGAGATTTAACATTTCTTCATCTCACATTGCATTGCATTTGTTGTCAATAAAAGTGTCTTAATCTCCATGTGAAAGTGAATGCTACAGGCTCTTTGTTGGAAAGTGTCATCTCATAATGTTGCATATCTTGAGCATGACTCATCAAGCAGTGATATTGAGCTCTGACATCATCTTGCTATGAAAACTGTCACATGGGAATAGCCTGAATGAGGTGAGGTCGCTTTTTAGGCAGTGTTTTCAAAATACCTTTCATTCCAGGAGTCAGTCGTACAGAATAAAATAGCACCTTCTAATATGCAAACACACACGTACACAACATAACACTTTTACAACTAGAGTGATAATAGTATCTGAAACATACCAGCCAGCCCCACCCGGATTATGACATAATGATCTAATGCCAATTATTCATTGATGATTCATTGATTATCAAACTGTTCGATTTTTATATTCATGGATGAAATAGATGTCAGCAACTTCCAGAAAAATGAGGAAGGAAAAGAAAGCTCACAGGTTCAAAAATAACAACAACATGAATTTGTCATATAAATATAGATTATACTCCTTTGTATGATTTTATTTTATTTACTGCTAAGTCATTTTTGCACAAATGTTGCATAGCCCAAGGATGATGTCATTCCTAGGTTGTTCAGGATGACATCATTAGAGCGGGTGATGTCATCCCTTTGCCCAGAGAGCTGCTGCTCTTGGGTGTTTCCCTTCTTAATGCTTTTTCCTGCTGTTCTTTGGTCATTGAACATCACATTCCTAGCAGCTATTATAAATGTTCAAGTACTTTAAATTTGATGGAATGGGAAAATAAGAATATAGCATGTTTTTAAATCCATATTCATGTGGATCACCAGAATTGTTTCTACTTAAAATACTACACTATAATAAAAAACTGTTAATTCTATCTTAAAAAAAAAAAAGTTAGCTAACATTTTCACTAATAAAACATTTACATGGGAATGTTGACCAAACGTACAGCACCAATTTGTACTTTTGTATCTACAGCAATCAACCACAGTCACAACTTACTATGACCAATTTATGTGTTTTGATAAGGGTAAAAACAGCAAATGAAATCAAATAAACTGCTATATTGGATAAATAACTCTACTTATGGAGTGCAAAATGCAGCTTCTCTTCAAACAACACTGGAGCAGGATGTTAAACTGACAGTTAACCCATCTGAAGACAATAATTAAAATAATCTCTTTTGCCGTCTTTTGACTGTGAAATTAATGTACACCCATAATGATGCAGCTCGAGGAAATAGCTTTGCTGGAATGAAGTCCTTCCCCTTCTGACAGGCTAATATTTGCATCACAATACAGTGACACAACCTTTCTACGTCATGACGCTTTGACTGTGATTGTTAAAAGCTGCATTGTTGACTTTGCGGCATCCTGAAAAATAGAAGTACAATACTTGTGGGCTGCACATAGTGGACGTGCTCATTTTAAAATGGAAAGGTCTGATACAGATCTTTAATTGAACCTATGAAGTACTGTATGTTGACTAATATAGTATTATTTTGTACACAGTTCAGTTGCTGCAGTGACCTGACCTGTGGGAGACATAGATAATCTGAAAACTCAACTTGGACCAACGCAAGTTTATGGCTCCTGACATTGCTCGTGTCTTTCAGTGACATAAATATTGTCCATCTGTGGTGCACCATGGTCTGTCCGAAAAAAACAAAACACGGCAAAATCCTTCAAATTCTTACTTACCGTATATTCCTCAACAGTGAATAATAGACACTATTATTAGTAACATGGGCATTCCTTCCTTCCAGACAGCGTATTATTGAGCAGACTTTTGGAAAGCAAAGTTAACTTCAGTGTGTCTTATTGTCCACATCTGGATGGAAAGTTAGGAAACCTTTTTTTTTCCCCCATTCAAGCAGCTGGTTGCTTTGATGAATTTGGGGAGTGGGGAAGCCTTCATGGGATTAAAAGCATTACTTTATTGTATAATTTGTTTATTTTACACATTTTAGGAAATTGCAGCATTGGAAAGTATTTGACTCTTTACTTAATATGGTCGTATACGTCTGTGTTGTCTCAGTAAGTTTTTCTACTTCTTGATATGGTTTGTCTAATCTAATGCAATATTACTCCAAACATGTACAGAATATATTACAATACTTTTTGCATTATTTCATTACTGGCAGTACCCTTGTCATAATGTCATCTATATATACTGTATATATATTTGCCACCACTACAATTGAATACTGAAGTAAAGGTATTGCAAATTTCCCCACTATGGGACTAATAAAGGTTATCTTGTTTTATTTGATCTGGTTTTGTCTAATCTAATATTATCTATGACTATTCTAATCTATTTACAACAACGATACAATTAACAGATTCAGAGATCAAGACATTACCCATCCATGCCTTTATATATGAAAATTGTTGTCAGCTACAAGAATGATTTGTGCCAAATGTGTTTTGTCTTCTTGTGCCAGCCTGAAAACACACACAGCAAGTAAGGTGCATTTGTTCTGTTGTTATCATGAGCTAATTTCGTTTTTTTGTGAGCCAGTTTACAACATTAGCAAAGCTATGGGACCAAGCTGTTTTAAAGCATTTCCAGAGATTGTTTTTCCTCTGTAGAACAATTGACAAGTTAGTAAAAGAGAGAGATTGTATATAATTTATTGTAAGAATGGTTGTACTCTTCAGAATCAGTACTTTTTTGCTTTTTTTTTTTTTTAACTGTAATACAAATCTTCTACTTAGCTAGAGTATGGAAGAGTACTTTTGCAACTGAGCTGCCGAAACGTCATGTAGCTAGTAAACATGTAAGTTATGCAGCAGTAAAACACAACGACCATAATAATAATTTTTAAAATCATCATATATCCCTTAAAATTGAAGGTCTGAGGCAGACTTGAGATGTTTTGGATAAGTGAATTTCCGAGGTTATTTGAATGTGTCACTGTGGGCTCCACCCATAATTCGGTGACGTCACGAACCCGCTTCCCTTCAGCTGGGCTGCTCCACTCAGGTTTACTAGTCGAGTCGAGGGCGAGAGTAATGAAGTGGTGACGACCGAGCAACCGCCAATACTAAACAATAGTTTTCACGCTTTTAGGGAGGAGTTTAAACTTCAGGTGAACTTACTGAACAAGACAGGGAGAGTCACCGGGTAAGAACAAATTGTTATTACCGTGTCTTTGTTTTGATGCGGTCTTTATTATTATTGGTTGAAATTCTTTTTCTTTGCTTTCTGTCCCACTGACAGATTAAATTCAAATTGGCTTCCATTTATGGTGGATTTTCACCTATACTTTTTTTACGAGTCTGCTATTGACTATTGTCAGAGTAAGCATGCAATTCGTAGTCTATATAAATCTAATAATGTCTGACGAATTCTTAGCGCGAATCCTTAGCGCTACTACTATCTGCACTTTCTAGTGCAAGTAATTGCTGTTCTCACCTAATTGAACATTTTTGATACTTGTTTCATATTTTGATGGTTTTCATGCCATCATAACGATTACTGATAATGAGAATTAATGTCGTGAGACCATTCCCCTGTTTGTACCAAGCAGCAGTTTCCCACTGGCAGGAGGTGAGTCAGACCAAGACGGGTACTTGGCAAAAAGCCTTCAGGACAGGAACCATGAGCTTCCTTTGCATGTGGAAAATACTCTAGGCACAAATGGCTCACTCTGCCTAATTTAATAACGCAGTTTCCAAAGATTAAATTCAAAGATGTGTACGATTAAAAAGAAAATGCACTGATGGTGTAGCAGGTAATTTACCTTTTAGTCATGCATCTGCATGTGAATGTGATAGTGAGTGGTTGTCTGTCTCCTTGATTGACACTCGACCATGGAATATTTCCACGAGACAATATTGCTTATCTATTGACGGCTGCTGATATGTAATGTTGCAAAAAAATATATTCATTATCATTTTTATCGTGGGCCACATCGTAGTTATGGAGGGCCGTTATGACTGTGAACACAAATAATGTAAATTTATCATTCCCCCTTAAAATATTACATATACGCAACCAATTCATGGGTAACAAATTTTGAAATCAGAAGGCAGTAAATAATTGTTCAATTATTTTTCAATTTATCTGTGCTTGCTATCAAAAATGGTTGCAATATCTCATACCACAGTGTTGTTAAAAGTTTGCAAGAAAATGATGTAGACGCACATGATTTGTCTTTGAGGGCCACATAAAATGATGTCACCGGCCACACCTGGCCCCCGGGCCTTGAGTTTGATACATGTGGTGTAGATAATGACTCTAGTAATAGTTCATATTAAATATGCACATTAAAGTGTTGGCATTGCCTAACAAAAATCTAAATCAGACTGTTGCAGTTTTTAGCCATGAGTTACTAAGTCACAGTAGTCTTCTTAAGCCATTTCACCCCATTAGGTCTGTTGGAAAAGTAACTGCAGAAATTTGCACTGCTTGACCCTGATGACTTCTCACATGACCTTGTTTTGGGGACATCTGGAGGATCTGAAATTCCCCTTTACAAAGTTGTGTTGATAATAACTGCTGCTATTGTGTTATGGTGATTTGTGATGAAATGTCTGCCACTTAATGTTTCCAAAGCAGCCTCTGCTGTGTGCAACACACTGCCAACAGACGTCTTCAACATATTCACAAATACTCACAAGCGCTGATCATCACAGTTCACATGTTTTTGGGGATGTTTTCCATTTTGGCTTAAGTCTAGCATTTCATTGAAATAATTAATACATGTGCTTACCAGCTGGTGTGAAGTCATATGATATCACTTGCCCTTCTGCTATTTTTCCGGGTCAAAACAAGCAAATAATTTTGATAAACACTGGCTTTCCTCCTAAAAAAAATGAATTGAGTTGGCCATTTTTATTGAATCTTATCATTTTCTCAAAATGGTTCATATTCATAATGGTGGATTTTAGTTTAAATAGCAGAGATGAAAGAATCACAAATCCCTTTTTTCATGCAGTAAAAGTGAGGAAAAGTCCAGCAAAGCCATGTCCACGCTTTGAATGCAACAATCATGTAAGTAGCGACATGTAGTCATCACCATCAGTGAGATTTTTACTGTGAAAATGAACTCATTGAGTGTGAAAGTATGACTGTGTGGAACGTCTGCAGAGGGTGGATTCAAAACAGCATCTGACATCATTACTGTGACAAAGGAGAAAGGGTGAAAATGAGTAACTACAGTACATACTACCTGATAACATCAGTCCATGAGAACAACAGTAAGCCAATTGACTGTACAATACTTGGTAATCATATGATATTAAAGCAGGAATTATATACTTAATTAGTGCATTAATGTCAGGATTATTGGTTATAATGATCTTCATAATGAGAACACTGAAAGACTGTAAATATTATCTTAGAATGGTTGTTTTGATCTACGATCAGGACATCAAGTAATGATCCCTTTTCATTTTGAACTCAGAGTAGGGCTGGTCGATTATATGATGGCGATAAATTTCAGGTCCATCACGGAATCAACTGTGAGCATATTTACTTGATCAAACATGGTGTAAATGTGCGTGACAACAGGCAATCAGTCGACCTTTTCCTGCTCCACTTTAGTTTGTGTAGCGCTGTGGAGAAGGGATTTGTCTGTCTGTTTTAGTTTTATCTGTAAAACACATAATTGGAACATTTGTTTATATGTTGTCCGTCACACCCTTGTTCCAATATGGTGTTTGCTCTTCAGCGCTTTTAGAATTCGAGCCTCTCATAAGGAAGCAAACGCTGCCCTATGCTGGTCACCGTTAGACATTGCCTCGTATTATGCCAGTTTGCACACACAAACACACACACACAAAAATTGTGATAACAATTAGTTTTGTTCCGATACCACTTTTTGCCCCTGATACCGATTCCATTACCTGGCTGTGCAGTATCAGCCGATGCCGATACTATACCGATACCTCACCGTTTGAAGAAAATCCAAAATATTTGTAATTCTAAAGAATTGCACTCACTTGGATGTAAAATTATTCATATTTAAATCATCACCTGCAAAGTATCTGTAGTAACACTCAAAATACATATGTTGAATAAACAGCCTATTTTCATAGCTCTTCGTGCTTGTGAGAGTGAGACATGGGATACATACTGTATTCACATGAATGTACATTTGTAATAAAGTAAGGTGCAGCATTTGTACTTCTAAAATATATTCAGTGATTCTAACCGACCCCCCAATGCGTGATGTCACATTTGTATGCTGCCAGAGGGGCAGGCGGTCGAGTGAGTCAGTTATTGTTTTCTTTTTACTTTTTCATTCAAGATTTACTTCGCACTGCTGTTCAACATTATTCTGTTGATTATATAGGTATACAAATTTCATACACGTTGATGGAACATTATAGAACATTTTGCTGAGGGATGTGTTGTAAACAAACTCGTCTCTTTGTTAGCAGTTAGCAAGCTAAGGCGAGCTCGAAAAGCTTAGACGGGTCATAAAGACGGGTTTATCTGGACACAAACCTTTTCATGAAAGACGTTTTACACCATTAAACTAGCGATCGATGTACTGTGTCAAACAAAAGCAACATACTTTGCTACGAGACAAAGATCCAGCCGACATGTCCCCAAAGTAATTGCATTAAAGTCCCCCCAAGCAACTGCCTCCAATGTGGCGATGTATGTCCCTATAGCGACCTTTTTTACCAAACTAGACATAAGTAGACCAATGGATAAAGCTTCTCCTCGTATTTTCCTACCGCATGCGGCTCTCAAATATGCGCGCTGCGTTCAAATAATGATACCAATATCGATAACCGACATCTGCGTTTTATTTGTTAGTACCGGCCGATCCGATACCAGTGTTTTAATGCGGTATCGGGATACCACCCGATACCAGGACCGGTATCGGAACAACACTAAAGATTGGACATTATGACAAATATATCGTGATTAGGCTTGTCACGATAATTGCTGTGTCGACTTGGCGCTCGATGAGCGAAAATGGACTTGATCGTTTTTTTGTGACTCGATAAATGTTCATTTACAGTCACGCTGCTTCATTTTGCTCACCGCTGAACAAGTGTGGGCACTCACACGCACGCATACACTCTAGGATTGGAATGGCTTTTGAAACTTCTGCCTGTCACTATTCAGTGCTGGCATATATGAATAGAGGTATCGTATCGCTGGCGTCGAGCCAAAACCTTGTACATCCGAAAGAGTCACTTTTTGTTCAGATTTGTTCATCCATTAGCATTGCATCATGAAAGAGAGCAAGCCATTTTCAACACTTTAGATTGGTCAATAATGTGTGAAAATAACACCCACGCGTGTGGACTGACCAATGGTACCGGTATAGATTTATAAAAAAAATTTGAAGATGAAATTCACCAAAATGTGACTTATGAGGTTTTGCCCCGACACCAGAGATGTATTTCTGATGACTAAAAAAAACACAGTCAACAACAATAATGATGACAATAATAAGGCTGTGAACTAACCCTTCCTGTGATCATTCTTTCATTTTTAACTTAACCACAGACTAGATAGGCAGTACGAATTGCCTAAAAAATATTGTTATCGTGCCAGACCTAATTGCGACCTTTTTTTCTTGTTTTTTTTCCCCCCTTGCCGCATTGCCCAGCCCTGCTTTAGAGTATGCCTGCTAAGCTAACGGGGGCTGGCCTCTTCATCATGTACTTGATGCTAAACACCTGCTTAAGCTAATAAACTATTCATTTGCATCTTGGCCACCACAATATGAGCGCTTTTTTCCCCCTCACATATCCCATCCCTGTCTCTCCACAGGGGTCAATCTGCGATGTGTTCCGTCCTCATCCATGTTTTGCTGATACTCAGTGGTGAGTTCTACCGCCAACTGTAAGCTCTTAAAGGTGCCGTATACGATGTTGAAGCTTCTAGCAAAATTTTAATCTAGCCTCAAATTCAAAATGACTAAATATCCATCCATCCATTATCGATAGCGCTTATCCTCACAAGGGTCGCGGGCATGCTGGAGCCTTTCCCAGCTGTCTTCGGGCAGTAGGCAGGGAACACCCTGAATTGGTTGGCAGCCAATCGCAGGGCACACAAAGACAAACAAATAACCGCACTCACAATCACACCTTGGGGCAATTTAGGGTGATGACTAAATATTTGAAACCCAATTTCATTAAAATTGGGGCTTGTAGTTAAAATACAATCCCTCAAAACATTGCTACAACTTGTAAAACAAGAATTTGTTGCTTAGTCAAATATGGTGTATACACACAAAATGTCATGCAAGTAAAGAGTAAATAACCTAAAGCAAAAGAACTAAGTCGAATATGCAACTTTCACTTTCATCTATAAAAGTCGCCTTCCCATTTCTGAGCTAACAGTTCATTTTGGTATGTGATGAGGTAACCCTGGGCATGTTGTGCGAAGTCCCACAATAAACTTAAACACACGTTCCATTCTTGACACTCTTGACGTTTTGCTAAAGAAGACAGGTTCCCCTTGAGTGGGGGAAAAAAAAAAGACTAAAATAACAAAGTCAACCTGTTTTCTCTCCCGTCATTAGGAAGTCTGAGCTTGAAGGCTGAGGAGGGAGCAGGACTCTTTTCAGGTGTGCTGAACTTGCCGTGGCAGGGCCAGCTGTGCTATGACTCACCTTCAGCGCAGGAGGGGGAGGGTGGCGGCACGCCTACACCTGAGAGAAGCCGTTCGGAATCAGTGCTCCCACAACACCCTCAATGCTACTTCAGGAGAATTTCAACGGGATCAAGTCTTAAGGCCTCTAGCGGTAAATGACTTTTGGAGAATTAATCATAACATAGGTGTAATGTTAAAAAGCACATCTGATTTTATGACTGATGCTTTTTTTTTTTCAAAAACTAAAAGCATCACGTAAATCAATTTCAACAATCCTTTGCGCGGTCGGTCATGAGGTTAATTGTCATGAAAAAACAAAACAGACGCACAAATGTAATTTTTCACTTTTGTTAATGTGCAAGACATTTTTGGGCGAGCCATGTAGTGGTTCACACAGTTGACCTTTGATCACCGGGCTGGCCTCAATCATCAAGCTGGATTAGTTTGTTTCAACATTTTCTCAAACTAACTAAGCTAATGGTGGCTTATAAGGCTGTGGTCCGCAACGTTTTTTCAGAGATGAACCCCCTGTGAAATATTTTAATACTGTTAGGGCGCTGGGTGTGTGGAGGGCCCAATTGCACAGAGGGGGACAGGCTGCCAGAAGAGGCGATAGTTTTATTGGTGTAAAGGTGTAGCATGGAGCAGTGGTCCAAAAATCGTCAGCCCCAGGTCAGGGATTGGAATGGCATCCAGTTGTTTCCAGGGCACAGGTTTGGCAGGCAAGGAACAGGGCAAAATCCGATCCGAAGCAAGCAGGGGAACAAGGCAGAGTCAGGATTTGCAAAAAAAAAAACACTTGGTAGCAACTAGAAAAATGGCAGGATGCACAAACTCGTGAATGAGTGAGTCGATCTGGCGACGAGGTGGAGTCAGGGACCATCTTCAATACCACACTGATGGAGATTGGTTTCACCTGGCCCCAGCACCACTCGTCTCCTTGCTCCTGACAAAAGACACGCACACACACAGCCACACACACACACAGGGAGGGGCTCAAGGCACAGAGCCCGGAGACCCAACAAATAATCCCTAACCAGCACAAAGCATTTTTGTATGAAAAAAAAAGACTTTAAATAAAGTTAATAAAGATTTGTGAACGTAAAAATAATCATCAACATAAAGCAACCTAAATCCCCCTTGGGATAATAGTAAGGATCCTATCTCAAAAAGTTGCCATTAACTTCATTTTAAATGAAAACAGATCTGCTAAACAAAAAAAAAGTGTCATCACATCACATTAAAACATTATACTCATTGGCCCTTTCTTCTTTTGAAATCGATTTCAAATTTCTAAATCCAAATCTTTTTTCGGGCACCCTGTAATGATAAACAGACATTGATGTATAGTACAACAAACACAAATGAAATGTTCTTGTTTTTTTTTTGGTTTTTTTCAATTAAATTTGAAAACCATAAAGAGCCATTGTTTTCATTGGACAGATGATGATTTTGGTTGTGTGAGGGCTAAAGAAGAAATAATTACATTTTGGTGTATGGACAGTTTCACTTTCGTAAAGATAAGAAAATGCGTTTCCTCATTTTTCGAGTGTGGTGCATAATGCTGGAATCTTAACAAAAAATCGATAAAATCTGATGTATGGAGTGGGTCTCCAAGGCGTACAATTGAGAGCTAGCTAAATCACAATTGTACAGACTTTCGGTCAGCCTTTGGGTGTTCAAATTAAAAACTTACTTGCCTTGATGCGGAGCAGACTTTTCTCGTTGCAGTGTTTTGTTTTCTTCTATTATGAGATGTGATGATTCTTTTCTTTTTTTTTTTTTTTTTTTTGTGACTGATTCAGTCAAGGGCAAACAGCAGTCACTGAATGAAGGAACATAGCCGTGACTGTTAAATAGAAAAGAAGCTTTTACTGCACGAAATTCAAAGGGCTGATGATGCAACTCCTGCTCATCATCACACTTGGTGTGTTGCAGCATCACGACTGAGCCTGCTGCACGATCGCTTGTGATTGGCAAACATCACTCCCACCGGCTCATTACACTTTATTGGCTTTTTTTCTGGGAATGGGAATCATATTAATAAAAGATGAATATTAAATAGGGGGGAATATCATTGCGGTGGTAAAACAGATGATGCCCAATGCTGACATGTAGGGTAAGGCAAGGCAAGTTTATTTGTGTAGCACATTTCATGCACAAGACAATTCAAATTGCTTTACATAAAACAACAAAAGGATTACAGAAAGAGAAATAAAACATTAAGAATTACAAAAATTTAAATCATGTATAATAATTGGATTAAAATGAGTAAAAGCAAGATAAGTAAAAAATCAAATAAAAAATACCATGCAGATTTCATGCATAGGCAGAACAGAAATGTTTTTAACCTGAATTTAAAAGTGTCTATATTTGGTTAAAGTTTAATCTCCAATCTCCACTGGTAGATAACTGGTTTAAAAAAAAAAAAAAAAAAATATATATATATATATATATATATATATATATATATATATATATATATATATACGTATATGTATTTATTTATATATATATGTATGTTTTTCATAAAAAAATGACAGTAAATGTGTATCGAAATATTTATTCTTCATAGCTTCTGTGCCATTAAAATAGCCCCCAATTTTAGAATTTCCAAATACCCAAGGTTGTGAAAGTCTTTGAACATTCTTCCTTCTCACAAAGCTTAAAGGGAAATCAACCCAAGCCTATTTTTTTCCAGAATATTTTCTATGCAGGCCCACTAGTTGAAACAAGGCATTCTGATTAATATTGTGTTTGTGATATATGAGTTAAGCAACAAAATGCACCCGCTTTTAGCCATCTCAGGGGGTGGCCATTTTGTTGTCATGTCTGTTGACTGAAAATGACACCACAGTTGCTCAGGGCTCAGATAACGACCAATCACGGCACAGCTTCAGAAAACAGGTCAGCCATGATTGGTCGTTATCTGAGCCCTGAGCAACTTTGGTGTCATTTTCAGTCGACAGAAGTGACAAAATGGCTACCCCCAGATATGGCTAAAAACAGGTGGATTAACTCTTATTCCAGAAATGCAATATTAATCACAATGCCTTGTTTTAACTAATGGGCCTGCATAGAACATATTCTGGAAAAATAGGTTTGGATTGACTTCCCCTTTAAATATTAGGAAGTAACCCTTTATTTGTGCTGCTTTCTAAGTTTCAGTCTCATGTGAATGTAATGTCAATGTCTTGACAGGGACCTGTTTGAATATGCTGTGCAGGATTGATGAAAACTGGGAAATTTTGACTTGTGATTTGGGGGTTCCCAGACTTCCTTCACTCGGGCTGAACTCTGCTCTTGTGGCAATTGGCCTACAGCGCTTGATGTGAGTGCTTTTGTTTCATCCCTGTTATTTTCAACTGTGCATGTGCGCATGCAGGCTTTCCCCAGAAAACATGCTAAGCCTGATGGTGGAGACGCCTCATACCACCAGCTTCATAATCGATATTTCATTTTAGTCAGTATTAACATGATGTATTGTCATGCCTGTCAGGATAGCACATTTTTCCACACGATATATTTACCCATAAACTATCACTTTAAATGCTAGAATTGTGTGTAGTTGTTTTTTTTAAATGCCACTGATATACTGATGTTAGAGCACAACTAATTAAAATACAGCCTTTTAAAGGGAAATTATCTTTCAATTATCAAGGATATGCATCATTTGCATTGAAATGAAGAACAATAAAATATCTTTGAGAAAATAAAAAAATTATGATAATTCAATAATAAAGACTCAGGTGCTGTTAATTTTTTTTAACAACAACAATATTCAATTTTTCTCCATTGGTTTGGCTTTTGTGCTGACACCAGCAAGACCAGCACAAAAACACAACAAAACCATGCTCGTCTATGTTATTTTTATTTATTTATTTTTTAAAGTGGGAGTCAACCCATACATAATTTTTTCAAGAATATGTTCCATGCAGGCCCACTAGTTGAAACAAGTGCTAATGACCAAGCAGCTCACCTGTTTTCTGAAGCCAAGCCGTGATTGGTCGTTATCTGAGCCCTGGGCAGTTGTGATGTCATTTTCAGTTGAAAGAAGTGAAAAAATGCCCACCCACTGAGATGAGTAGATTTTGCTGCTTAACTCATATTCCACAAACGCATTTGTAATCAGAATGCCGTCTTTCAACTAGTGGGCCTGCATAGAACATATCCTTCAAAATAAATATGTTTCGGTAAACTTCCGCTTTAAGCAGGGTTCACAGTAAGAGCAGCCTCCAAAGTAGAGATAGACCGATATGTTTTTTTCAGGGCCGATACCGATTATTAGTAGTCAAGGCGACCGATAACCAGTATTTGGAACCGATATTAATTTTTTGTGAAAAAGACAATATTCGCATTCAAATCTTAAAAAATAAAATAAAAATACAAAAATGTGTAGCTTTGTTGAAACGTCTTGAAGCATATCGTCGCTGTCCTGAGAAAAACACTTATCTCTAATTTTGGAAACTATTTTAATTTTCACTTAAATGTGATCTCCGTAACGTGGAAACATCACTCATGTAAAAATAAGAAAATGAAAAAAAAATGACACGACAGCGACGATATGTTTATTTAAAAAATATTCTGATTTGCATAATGTCGATTTTTTTTGGGGGGGGGGTATTATTATTATTACTTTAAATTTTTGACAATATACATCTTTGTTACCAAATTATAACAAGTTATAATAAGTTCAGGGAGCACCCAGGGTCGTCAGCATGTCTTAAAAAGTGAAATGAAAACACTTAAAAAAAATAGCTCCATATAGTTTTTGACAATAAATGAAGTTCTCCAAAATTTCAAAATGACAGAAAATTAAACTTTCACATATCTTTGTTCTGATTCCAACACAGTTTTAAATTGATTTATTATCGGCCATCAGATGTTTAAAAAAGGCACATGCCAACATTCCTCAAAACGCAAAATATTGGCGCCGATAACCGGCCCGGCCGATAATCGGTCTATCCCTACTCCAAAGTTTGACTTCCCAGACACTGCACTCATACTGCCAAGGGAATTGTGACTATTTTTTATTCATACACAAAGCAACTTCCATATTGTAGCTGACATAAAAAGAACATGTAAACAGTCCATGTAAGACAATAGAAAGAATATATATATATATATATACATATATATACCTTAGAGTGCATCTACAGCAACATATTCAATCAAATCAAGTCAAATTTATTTATATAGCACTTTTCATACAAAAAATGCAACTCAAAGTGCTGTCCAATAAAAATGTCCAAAACACAACATAAAAGGAAGACCCGCTCCCGCCCTCCATCCCAACAAACCCAAAGACATATATCCGCCAGTACATCAGCACTCACACACATACAAAGCACACAACCTGATAAACTGTGTTGAAAAGACATGACAAGGCACAGAGAAACCATATGAGGAAAGGGTACCCAAGGGGGGCTCACCACAGAGACCCCCGGCCCAGATTAGCCACCACACCTAGTGTAGGGGCCCCCGGTCACCTATACCTAAGGAGCCCCTGCGATGACGCCCCACCTCCCCAATGCGGAGAACCCCCATGAGGAAACACTGGCGCTAAAAGCTAAGAACAACAGAAAACAACAAAACTAAAAGACAAGACAGTAATATAATCTAAGAACTAAAACCAGTATGATAAAATATGATAAAGTAAAAATAATCTCCAATAAAAAGAAAAAAAATTACTTCTATTATTTAAAAGCCAAACTAAAAAGGTAGGTCTTGAGCTTCCTCTTAAAAATATCAACAGTTTCTGCGGACCCGACGTCCTCTGGCAGGCTATTCCAAAGTTGAGGACCAAAATGGCTGAATGCAGCCTCGCCATGCGTTTTGGTCCTCACCCTAGGAATAATGAAAAGGCCGGCGCCAGAGGACCTCAGGATCCGCGAGGGTTGGTATGATAAAAGCAAATCGGATAAATAAGATGTTCCAAGACCATTAACACATTCATAAACTAATAAAAGTACCTTAGAATTGATTCTGAAACACACGGAGCCAATGTAGCGATTTTAAAACTGGTGTAATGTGCTCCCGCCCTCTGGTTCTCGTCAGCACCCGAGCGGCTGAATTCGGGAGTAGTTGTAAAGAAGACATACTCTTTTTGGGGAGTCCAGAGAGCAGGGCATTACAATAATCTAAACGACAGGAAATAAAAGCATGCATCAGCACTTCCGTTTCTCTCTCTGACCTTCAGGGCCGATAACTAAAACCTAGGAAATTGTCTGCCATCCATGACTTAATATCTAAAAAGCAATTTAAAAGGGTATCGATGGGTCCTGTTTCATCAGGAGACACGGCAATGTACAGCTGTGTGTCATCAGCATAGCTGTGGAAGCTGACGCCGCCGTGTCTCCTGATGACATCCGCAAGGGGAAGCATATAAAGATTTAAAAGTATCGGGCCTAAAATCTTAGCTAGCCATAGATGCGCTGCTGCTCTCAGTTTGGCCATCGAATTTGGTCCACGTCGCAGCTGTTTGGCCGTTTGCACATTTGTCGTCTTGTTGTCACACATTAGATGTGACCTTCCCCCCCATCATCAGTCTCATGTAATGTTCTCATGTTATTTTCATGCATTGCAAATACATAGTTTGACCTTCAGTATAAGAAACTTAAATTCAAAAGGGTAGAATAATACTAATGATAATTAGAATCCTATGTTCATTTCAATAAAATTAATAATATCCTACAAAGGGTTTAAAAACGCATTCAGACGTTACCAAAAATGTTCCTGAGCTAAGAGGCGCTTTAGTGTCAAATGTTTTTTTGTTGTTGTTTTTTTTAAATATGTGACTTAATTTTGAAAATACTCCCCAAAAGTAGATTGTCTTTGGTCTCCTTTTCCAGGTTCCAGCAAAATGACACAAATATGGACTCTTCTGAACGTGTTGTCTGCGAAACAAAGGATTCTTCCAGGTGCTCAGTTTCCATCGGCACTACAAGTTTTGTTAGCGCTGTAACTGTCAACATATCCGGCTGTGAAGCTGGACCAGTTCTGCTCAACGTACCAGCTCGACCTGGTGAGAAAGACATTTAATCTTTTAAACATGTATTTTTTATTTATTAATTTATTTATCTATTTTGTTTATCTGCATTCAAAAAAGTACACTCCAAAACAATGTCAACAACAAGCAATTTTTTGTTTTTATTTTATTTTTCAATCAATCGATTTTATCTTCCAGTGAAACCCAGAACTCCTTTGAACCTCTCACACTTCCAGACCATCAAGCCAGAACTGATTTTACAGTGGGACAAGCCAAAAGACGGTTCTGGTCCATTAAGATATGAGGTCCGATACTCAAATGACACTCGTCCTTTCTGGCAGGTGAATAATAATCCTTAGTGCACACTTTTAGTAGAGATAGACCAATATTGTTTTTTCAAAGCCGATACCGATTTTTAGTAGACAAGGAGGCGGATAACCGATATTAGAAGCCGATATTCATTTGCGGTAAAAAGGTAAATATTTCTGTACAATTTTTTTATAATGCAAACTCTTAACATTTTGTTGAACTGCCCTTAAGCATGTTTATTAAACCGCTTTTCATATTTGCAGCATGTTGAAGGTTTTTTGGTGTTTATCTTGGGAAATAGACATCTTTGTTTTCAAATTCAAACAAAAAGTGCAGAAATGAAAACTTCAACAAATAAGTAGCTCCTTTTCTTTTCTTTTCTACAGTGGCGCTTTACAAAATTTCAGTATACTGAAATGTTAATGGTTCACTTAGCTTTGTTTAAAACAAAAAGTGCATGGAGTTCCCAGGCACAGCTTCGAACATTAAGTGGAAAAAAAACCCAACAATAATAATAATAATTCCCTGAGGTTTAGCCAAATTTAATATGACCTGTTATCGGCTTTTAAAAAAAGGCAGATGCCGATATTCGTCAAAATGCCAAATATCAGCGCCGATAATCGTTCCAGCCGATAATCGGTCCAGCCAATAACCGGTCCATCCCTCATTTTTAGCTTGTTGCTATGTATTGTGTATAAATTGTCATTTTCAACCGCATGACACCTACTCGACTACGCCTACATAGACAAAACCAGGTACTGGGAGGTACTATTTCTAGTACCTGATCAACTGGGATTCCAAGTGTGCTGCTGAACCACTGACGTCAATCACTGTTTGTCCTTCATTCATCCTTGTCCAATCGAGTGTACAGTAGCTAATAATTACCAAAATAAACACACATGCTGTTTCTTTACCGGATTGTGGTAGACTACTTGAGCTCTGAGTGCTGCACTATTATACTCCACTTTACTGCAGCGCTTCCTTATTGTGGACCAAAAATGTGCCAATTTACTATGGCCAGCAGCCACAGTGAGAACTAAAAGCGGGAGACCCTCGGTTTCGACTGATATCGTTAATGCGGGATGGTTTTCGCAGTTTGCTGCGACTATTGAGGTGCACGAAACCGACAAAGGTGAGTAAAGCTGTGTCGTGAAAAGGTGACCTGGCAGGGTTTCTGATTGGTCTAATTATTTTAATTATCATCCGATAAAAGATTGTTGGTTGACAATTGAGGATGAAGTGACGCAACAAGACTCGACATGTTATTCACGGAGCAGGTCACAAGGTCATCCACTTTCAGTGTTTACCTTTCGTGTTAGTTGCTGAGAGTCAATTTGAGGAGCATTTCATATTCAGCATGCAACAACCTTTCCTGTGCAAATGCATTCATCCGGGAATGAAGCCCAGAATTCAGTCTTAGTTTATTTGCATGCGTGTTTTTCAACAATTTAAGGTCAAATGAGAGCCTCATTCCTGAAAAGATGTCAGTCAAGTATTTCCTCATTGCACATCCTGCTATAGTTTGAATGTTAGAAGTTTGTTGTTGTTGTTGTTGTTGTTTTTTTTTTAATCAGAGCAAGGCCAACTGACATATGTAGGTGTTTTCTGACCTCTCCCTGTTGGCCGCAGGTGGTGTCAACGGGGCTGGAGCGCAGGCTGATTGTGAATCTGGAGCCCGAAGTCAACTACACCATGCAGGTTCACTGCGCTGACCTGCAAGAACCTCCGTTGTGGAGCAACTGGAGTGAACCGTATCACATCTACCTTGGCAGTAAGGAACACTTCTCTGTTTTCTTTTGCTCGCTTTATTTGAACTTGATGGTCAACACGCACACACGCACATTTGGGATCTTAGTCCGTCAGGTTGTGGTGGCGCAAACTCCACGCTTTACCACTGTGAAGCACACGTTGTGACACATAGTGTCATGAAAGTCAGAAATGTTCATGTTCCTTTTGGTGAAATTATAATGCGGTTATGATCCGGCGGAAAAAATCCCAAGGCGTTTGGGTGCGTTCAGTCAGCTGGCTGCAACTAACGATTTTATATTTTATTCATCGATTCATCAGTCGACCATTTTATCAATCAAGAGGTGAATCCGATTTGTTTTTTAAACATGTTTTAATTCGAACCCATTTATTAAAGTGCATGACCTTAGTTGAGATTGTCAGTGCAGATGTTTGCAAAAGTCCTATTTAGCAAAAACATAGACGATCAGTCTGTTTACATGGAGGACTACAGAAATCGGAAAATATTCACCGTTGAGACGCTGAAATTGCAAGGGTTAATCAGTTCTCAAAATAATCATCCGTCAATTAATATCATAATCAATTAGTTGTCAACCGATTAATCGTTGCATCTCCAGTCAGCTTTGGATTTGACATGTTGGTTTTGCTGCCTGCGCGCACCTTTCCTCGCTGACACCTGCACGAACTTCATTGCTCCCTGTCCGTCCAAAAAACATTTAATTTCTGAGTGTGTTGCATCAATCCAACGACCTCAATTATTTCCGAGGTAAATTTATGTCAGCGCTCAAGCATTAAAATGGCTGCTGCTCATTAGCGTTAGCCTTTAATAAGACATTCTTCATTTGATGCTCAATGTCAACAGACCGTAAAGGTCAGCTCACCATAATAGACCTGCTACAAATGGCACACCTTGAACTCATCTCGGAAGCATGTTCATGTTGTTTTAACTAGGGCAGCAAGATTTTGAAAAAACATGTGACCATTGCGATATCGATGTTATTGCAATGTTTAACATGCACCTAAGGAAATGACATTTTTATAATCCAATGAAAAAAGTGTTAAAAAATGTCATGCGGCAAAATCAGCTATTTTAATTCTCCTAGATAATGTGCAACTATTGGGTGACGAGGCGCATTTTGCAAGTTGCATCTAACTGATCAAATTCAGATAATAGAATACAATTCCATAAGAAAATGATTGCATGTCATTGCGATATTGCGTAGGCCATCATTGCGATATTGATCATTTTTTCGATATATTGTGCAGCCCTAGTTTTAACTTACCGCCCTTTTCTAGTGGGGAAATGAAAATGTCACAAAAAAGACAAACAACTGCTATGGCCTATTTTAAAGACTAAAAGTGACACATTCTCTGTCTGTCAGACTATTAAAGTGGAAGTCAACGCAAACCTTTTTTTTTTCCAAGAATATGTTCTATGCAAGCCCACTAGTTGAAACACGGCATTCTGACGGCATTCAACCAATCACGGCTCAGATTCAGAAAACAGGTCCGCCGTGATTGGTCGTTGTGAGCAGTTGTGATGTCATTTTCAGTGGACAGAAGACAAAATGGCCGCCCCCAGAGATGGCTAAAAACGAGTGGATTAACGCTTATTCCACAAACACAATATTTATCAGAATGCCCTGTTTCAACTAGTAGGCCTGCTGGGAACATATTCTTGAAAAAAATATGTTTGGGTTGACTTCCTTCTGCTTTAATAATGAAAATATTTACATATGCTGCTTTTATTTTCACCACACATCGATATACTGTAATGTACTGTATGACAAAAAATAACAGCAAATGTAAACTCAAATATTTTTGAACTTTTTTATTCAAGGGTGACCACACTACAGTATTCTTCCCAAAAATTCCATGAGCACTGACCTTTTTTTTTTTTTTTTTTTTTTGAAGGAGAATAACTGAAACCCGCTTACTATAAGCTCATTGACTTATTTTCTGTGCTCTCGTTGACGCTGTGATTGCCCGTTCAGTGGTGAGCTACATCCCTGAAAAGGTTTTGGCCCACCCAGGGGAGAGCGTAAGCGTTTACTGTGTGTTCAACGACCACAGCATCAACGCCAACTCTGCCGTGTGGATGCGCAACATGGAACAGCCTCTCTCTTCCAGCCACTATCACTCAGTCAACCAACGGGTATGAGTGCAAGCTCGCCGTCTTTGAATGGATGTGCTCTATTTCCAAACCATTGGCCTAAGTCCGCGTTGTCCAAAGCAGGTGAGCCTCGTCACAATGCAGCTGTCAGACTCCGGGATGTATGAGCTGCTGCAGTGTAGGGCTACGAAGGAGTGGCCCATCCCTTACAGCATCATCTACGTAGAAGGTGAGCGCTGTCTGCAGGCGGAAACGGCGGCAAAACCACATCGACATTTTTAACATCCGAAAAAATAGTAGTCCTTATTAGAGGTGTCAAATTTGATTACGAAATTCCTCCACAACTATTTTTATCATCGAGTAATCCTTCGGAGGCATTGTTTAACTTCAAACGATACACATCCTGTTGTTTCAGCCTTTCAACAGTAATTATTGTCTGGTTTCTGTAATCCTGATTATCTTTTGTGTTTAATCAAAATCAAACTTTTGCAAAGCTTTTACTTTGGAAAACAATAACCGAACCAGTATACACTCTAAAAACAGTTGGTTTGAAAATAACTCCATTTTGGGTCAAAAATGGACCAATCCACAAATTGGGTCAATTTGACCCACCATCTCGCGTTGTTTTGTACAAAACAGCACAGTTTTTGGGGTTGTTTTGTACAAAACTTCTCATTTTTGCGATTGTTTTTGCAGAAAACAACCCAGAAAGTTGGGCCAAATTGACCCAAGTAGTGGATCGCTCCTTTTTTGACCCAAAATTGTGTTATTTTTAACCCAGCTGTATTTAGAGTGACCTGAATAAGTTTCAAAAAGGTTGGTCAACGCCTCTCGTGTGATATTGCCTAATTCTTCTTTGGGTGGTGTTTTTATCATTAATCAATACCAAATTAATAACAATATTTTTTGAATAAACAGTAATTGCGAAAAAATGGTTTTGTAATACACTTGAATGCAAAATAAATGTTTGTCCGATTAATCGATGTAATTGAGCGATAGAAAAGTCCATGCTAAAAATATTGAAGTGAATGACATGACATCCCTCATACTTATCATCTGAATGAATGGTTATTACATTCATTCAGATGACATTTCTGAGGTTGGGGGGCTCCAATGCAGGCTCCCATCTTCCTGTGTAGCCTTTAGATGTTCTCCCTGTACTTGGTTTTCTTTCTTTGTCGGGTACACTGGCTCGCTTCCACATTCCAAAAGCACGTATGTTAGGTTCATTGAAGACTATTAAGTGCGAATGTGAATATTTGTTTGTGAGGATAAACAGCATTAGAAAAAATAACTGGATGCTATGTCATATTAATCTAGTTATTATTCTCCTGCTTTCATCACTGCAAGTGTTTGTTCCCGCTTCCTGCTATTGACAAAGGCAGGAAAGAGAGTGGAGACATGTGACAATGTGAACTTGAGTATCACATTGAAGCATGGGCTGTTCTTGTTTTCATTTTCCAGAATCTAAAATACAGTAAGTGTATTTCTTTGTGCTTTTGCAGGGGCCTCGATTGACATCAAATGTGAAACCAGTGGTGATATTGATGCTATGGACTGTCGATGGAACAACACTTGGTGGATCAAACCAAAATTCCAATACACGTAGGTCATGATTTTTATTCAGGAGATGTTGACTTTAGAGTGCCCTCACACGTCCTCATCTTCATGAATACGCAAATCACTCCTTGTTATTATGCGCAACTTCACTGAACACAGCGTACTGAAAGAGACAATTCTCTTTTGGGGCACACCCTTGAGTCCATGAGTCCAATCCTGCACAGCAAGAGGATGCCAGGAAGTTGCTCAATGGTTTTTTTTTCTCTCTTTTCTTTCCGATGTTTTTTTTTTTTTTCAAACCTCTGAGCAATATATTAATCTGCACACAAGTCAGTGAAGCGCAAAGCTTAATAGTTAGCATTCCTGTTGAGACATGTTGTGCCGCACTTTTTTCTTTACGTCTGTTCTACAAGATCACATTGTAATATAGTCAAAGTACAATTCATTTTCATTCATCACCACCATTTTCCCCCATGGAATAATTCCGGAATGCTCCAAATATGGAATATCATATTTGCAAAGTTGAAATGAAAAAGGTGATAGCTGCCTATCCTCTCCAAAGATGGACTGACCTACCCTGTGATGTGATGGAGGAGAGAGAGAGAAATGGTGAGAAAGTTGGAAAGCTGGGGCCCGAATGTCTGCCGGTTCGATCCAAGCAACAAGCCTGCACCATCCAGGATGTCCGGAGGAATTGCTACAAACTGTGGCTGGAGATGCTGTCCCATCAAGGCCCTTTCAGATCCAAACCCGTCTACATATCACCTCTAGATCATGGTAGGCAACCTATATGTTAACTCTCTTGAAAATACACATTCATAACAAGTTGGGATGTATCGATTTACTCAAGCCCCGATTCAATTTTCAGTTCCCGATTTTCGCTTTGATTCGATTTTAAAAAAATTGCCACCGTGCTTGTCTCTGTGCGCTAGTGTGGTGCGGTAGCCATCCACAAACACAATACGCTAATAATGTTTGGCGCAAGCGCATAATTTAATCTACACATTCAAAATGTGGTATGCATCTGGAATGGAAAAAAATGTAAAGACAATTTTTTAGCACTCTAAATTAGTATATTCTAACAACCTAGTTATGCTGTCTTTTGTTAGTTGTTGCTGTATAGGGCTTGTGAGTGCTGAGATGTCCAAGTTCGATTCGTCTCGATTAATCGGTTTCAATCAATATTTAATTGATTTTCGATTAATCATTACATCCCTAATAACAAGCGATCAAGGTTTCAGAAACTGCTGCCACTGCAAGCCAAGAGAAGGAATTCAATACGGCAAGCTGGAGACAAATTGTTTTATGGGAGGTACCTTTTGGAAAATGCTGTATGCATTATAAACTTCCCAATATTTTTTGCTCTCTCGGGCAAGAAAAATATGAGACACAGTTGATGCAGTACAGTTTTATACTGCAAACTACAACCACAATAGTGAACAATAATGAATCATTTCCGGCAGCACCAAGCAAAAGTAATAATAGTGTTCATCTTTCTGGAAAGCAGAATATTTGATACAGCTCTTGTAGTGACTAACATTACGTATTGCGCAAGTGGTCATAATGTTGTGGCCGATCACTGCATATCGTCGAGCGTATTCAAATGGTGGACTGAGGTGTGGATCCGGAAGGTCAAGGTCTCATATGGAGCCATGGTTAATTGCTGGTAAATAAAAGGAGGAGGTGCATCGACGCGCGTCTGGTGTAAATGTTGAAAAAGTGTAGTGTAATTGAAAGGGTGAAACGAGGCTGCTTCGAGGTAGAAGCGGTCCAGTGGAAATGTGGCCTCATCAACCAGTTGCCATGGATTCAATGATTACCTTGAGAACTAACCGGCCTGTTCCTCCATTGTCTGACTTGCAGTGAAGCCCCACAGACCCTCCAATGTGAAGGCAGTCAATCTGCAAAGTGGGCTCCTGAGGATCACGTGGGAGCCTCCATCTTTGCCTGCGCAGGGGCTCCAGTGTCGCTTCCGTTTCCACTCTCCTTCTGCTATCAGAGCTCAGCCAGAGTGGAAGGTGAGCGATTCTTTGACAGTTTGAAATCGCAAAATGAGATGGATCGCACAATGAAATACAATTCCTTTGAAAACCCACATCGTAAGTCAAAACACGACCCAACACAAACGATGACCCAACCAAAATTATGATAAAAAAGGGAAGCAAACTTATTGGTTAAAATACTCCGCCATGTCAACTTTATGGACTTTTTGCGTCAGGTTTCCATTCTGGAAATGACACTCTTCTTCATGGCCCTTTTTCCCCTCTTCATTCAGTCACGAATGACAGAGTTTAAGATTGAGGTTGTGCTATCCCAGCATGATCTTTTCCCTTGTTTTGACCATTTGGTCAATGCAGCTCAGCAATCCAGCGTGGGTAGCATCGGCGGAGATTCCGATTCCGGACATGTGCCAGGTCTATGCGGTTCAGGTGAGCTGCATTCCCGCCAACCACACCGGCTACTGGAGCGACTGGAGCGACTTGATCTACTCTGTACCCCAAAACAGCAGAGGTACACGCATCATTGATATCATCTCCCTTGCAAGTTTTCACATTTTCCACAGCGGCATCACCTTTCCACCTTGATGCTTTTTCCTGCAGCTCCAGAACATGGCCCTGATTTTTGGAGAATCCTTGAAGACGATCAGCTCACAAACTCGACAAACGTTACTCTGCTGATTACGGTATGAAGAACAAGATGAACATCCAGTTTATAGCCGAAGCATTACAAATGACGTGTTGCTTTGTCGTTTCTAGCGTCTTCCGCTAGAAAGCCGCTCCTACTGCATTAATGGTTATATAGTCCAGCACCAGACTTCAAGTGGTGTTGTGAAGAGGGAGAAAATTGAGCTGGTCTCCTCCTACAGCTTTGAGTGGAACCGAGAAGTTCAAAGTGTGACAGTGGAAGCCTACAACAGTCTGGGGAGTTCCAGAAAAAACATTAACATGACGCTGGACAGGCGACCTAAACGTGAGTGATCACCCACTCGAATCATACATCGTGTTCTTTATGTCACATAATGGCCACTCTGTACACAATTCAATGAGATTTTTTTTTTTTCTTCTCAGTTCAACTAATGTCATTTCTGGAGAGTGAACAATCCAACCTTGTGATTAAATCACCCCTCAAAAATCTATTACATAGACGGAAAAAATCATAAGCTTCCGACTATGTTTAGTCGGACTATTTTTTTTAATTTTTTTTTTTTTTTTTTTAAAGTTTATCGCCTACAAAATGGGTCTTCGTCATAGGTGGGTTGGCAGACCGGTCTGTCACATAGGCGGAATGCCCAGCTCTGCTAATAATATTGTATAAGAGATCAAACGGAGAGGATCACATTCGGGCCGTATGTTTGATCATATAGTGTCAAACATACGGCCCGAACCAAGGAGGTTCGATCAGGCCCGCAGGATCATTTAAATGTGAAAAAATGCATAAAAGACACGGAATTTATATTTTCAATAGGATGCAATTCATGAATTATCCGCTAGAGGGCACACTGTTTTGATCAGAGTAGAAGACAACATACCGGTAGTTTAAAAATTCCTTTCTTTATAAATCTTGTTTAATCTTAAAAGTGCATTACTATATTTTTCAATACGAATTACTTGTTAAAGTTTTGTGCCTTTGTACAATCAGTGGGATCAGTTGCAATGCATATATGTGAATGATAAAAGTAAATTGCACAAATGTTTCATGAAATGTTTTGTAAAAGGAATGCTCATTCAATTTCAACATTTTCCTAATTTTCTTGTGCTTCTTTACACCAAAACAGAAGGAAATACATGATATTTTGGTTATCTATAGCTGAGTATGGTATAATTTTAATAGTCCGGCCCACTTGACATCTATCGAGGCCGTACGTGGGCCACAATGTGAAATGAGTTTGACACCCCTGATATAGGAGGTCTCCACCTGACTCTATTTTGGAGTGGCAAAGTACGGATGTGGGTGCTCCTGTTGACAGGTTTATCGAGTGTGATCTGCAACAATACAGATAAAGAATAATATAGCAAAATTATATCATACACTGGTTCACAGTATACTTAGACTTTACAATTCACTGTATTCAGCAATTAAACAACCAAACAATATAAACAATTCACATTCACACGTTTTATCATCACTAGAATAGTTAGCATACTAGCCGAAATGGCTAACTCACTCGCGAGAATACAGTTATGCTATATTGTACAGCAATAACCTGACACGATTATGAATGATTAAACTCACATTTTGGCATTTACACAACAAACAACAAACGTGGCGGAATGCGGGCAATTTGTAATTATGGAGTTTGCTGGCATGAACAACAACTAGCTGCGCCGAGAGAAGAAAGAAAAGCAACCACGTCACTCGCGTCCGACGGCGCTCGACTCGAGGTGCGTTCAATGCCCGCTCACAGTGTAGGACATCTCAGACACACGGAAACTCAATGAATGTATCAAATGCCAACAACTACGAATAGTAAAACAATGTGGGTTTTCTAACAAGACACTTCAAGGAAGCTATCAAATATATCCAACCTGCCACTGTCAGTTTTTTCATCTTCTTTTTTTTCTTTTCATACTGAGTACCTGTACATTGACTTGAATTCTCAGCTCTCCAGCCAGACGAATAAACCCCTATTATGCCTTATTGGTGCTTCTTAAAACGACAAGCTAATGAGTTACCCAAAAAAAACCAGGGCGGGCATCCACAACCATTATGGCAGTCAAGTGACTGACCACAAAAATATTTGACCGAGTGAAAGAAAGCGGCACAGTGAGCGTTTTATTGGCGAGAACATTGGTGCTGGCTTGATCTCAATTGCAGTCCTCTCCAAAACTTGGACAGTGTGTGCTTTTTATTTGGTTGTTAAACTTTATTGGGAAGAGAGCTGTTGAATGTTTTCGGGATGTGATGCCACTGCTGTGTCTTGTGTGCACGTCAGGCGGCTGCGTGCGATCCTTCCACGTGCTGCTTATCAACAGCACTTGTGTGTCTCTGCACTGGAGCCTCGCGGACAACAGCTCTGCTCCACTCTTCATGGTGGTCCAGTGGGCACCGCAGCGGCAAGATGACTCTCATCCCAGCAAAGTTCACAGCGGGCACACGTGGGCCAGGCTGCCCTTCACCGACCGTTCCGTCCGCATAAAAGGTCAAACAGTGCGCTCCCTCTGCTCGATTTTCTCAACATCACTGTTGATTGAGGCTCAGTAGAACACACTTACATCAAACTTGATCTCTGGTTTCAGGTGATTTTTATGCATCGGTGGAGTATGGCTTCTACTTGTATCCTGTGTTTTTGGAAGGAGAGGGCGAGCCTGTCTTCACAATTGGTATGCAAGCTATAAAAAAAAAAAAAGCTCGTTGGGTCACTTTATTGTGATCCCATGCAAAAAGTGGCCAAGCACAAGCACTTCAAAGCTTCTGATGTTTTGCATAATGTAGTCACCAGAAGAGACCCCGCAGCCTACACGACATTGCTGATCATCGCCCTCCTCTCCATCGTCCTCTTCATCACTCTGGCCCTCTCCCAAAACCAGTAAGCGTAGATTCACGGATGACATTTATACACTGTAGATTGACCAGCCACATCATTTTTTGTTGTTGAGCTGATATAAGAATTTTAATGGGAGTGCTATAGATATCTACGCATTCTTTAACCAGCTGTATTTTATTGTCAGGATGAAAAGGTTTGTGTGGAAGGATGTGCCCAACCCGAAAAAATGCTCCTGGGCAAAGGGACTCAACTTCAAGAAGGTAAAACAATACCAGCAAACTTTCATTCCTCCATTTTCTTGCACTACCACGGCTGAAGTGCCGCAGCTCACTTTGGGCAAGCCTTGACTGAGATCTGTCAGTCACAGGGCTGACACACGATCACAAAGGCCAGTTTAGTGTCTCGAACTAAATGAAGGACATTTTCGGAATGTAAGACTCAAGAAACTGCAGTACCAGAATACGATACCAGTAGGGATGCGAATTTCGACTAATTTGCCCGCCGACTAGTCTCAAATTTTATTTGTGACTAGTCTATAAGGAAGAAAACTTGAATTTTAATGCGACCTGTATCTGATTTTTTTATGACAGTCTGAACGGCTCAATTCAGATTTTTTCAAATGCGACCTGGGTCAAAAATTTCGGCGAAAAGTGCTGGCAGCAGGGTGATCGAATCTGCAAAAGTTGTTTTGAGTAACACTATTGACTATTTATATTTTACTTTATTTTAATCCCACTTGAAAGGCGAAGCATAAAGTGGACATTTATGGCGATCGTAGTAATTCAGCCACGGCTCAGATAGATTGATTTTTTACACATGGTTATGACGTGACATCATCGTTAGTAATGTCTCCATGAAATGAGATGATAAAGCCTCGCCTCATAATTTCCCCCAAATACTGTATTTATTTCTACCTGCTACCTAATCGCTTGAATGCCCCGACGCTGGACCACAATTACTTCCGCAAACACAACGTCGGGTGTGACGTCGTCTCTTCTTCTGTGCAGGCGGGCCACTTTGACGACGCATGTGTTCATACTGCAGACAAGACAGAGGTCGCATTTTTAATGTAACATGAACGCTTACACAAAAAAATAGGATTTTTTTTTTAGAGGGTGAGGGAGCAATTCTCTCTCTTGGTGCTCAGCATGTTTACAGAGGCAGAGGCGTGTCGAACAAGATGCGTGATACTTAATGCCACGTTTAACTGACTAGTAAAATACGAAACGTTTAATAAATCGTAGACGCGGTTAAACGATCATGCGTCGTAAAATGTAAAAATTGGTTTAGTACTGTGCGTAATTTTTTTTTTTTTAAAAAAAGCATACTGTGCTTATGTTGTCAACATTAACTCTGAATGTGCCAGTGAGGTGAGTCTTTTCACATTAACGTGCTACCCTCTTAAACAGAGCTGTTTTGCGCTGTGCATTCCGTTTTTTGGGGGGTTCCAATTAATGATGATTAATTATTGACTCTTAAACCACATTGTTCTGAATAGCCAAGACTGAGACGTGAGTACGACTTTACAACATTGCAATTGCATCACACTGCCATTGTCATCACTTTTGCCTTCTGTGGTGACATCACAAAAAACAAAGTGGAGTGGAGTGGAGTCTCCATTACTGACTTTATATGAACTGTTGAGGCACATGGTTCCAGAAAATGTAGACTGAACTCCAAATTGACCTTCGAATTATTCCAACTTGGAGGTTCCGCTCAATATGGAGACACAGCGTGTGCTTAAAAGATCATCTGTTGTGTCATGGGAAATTATCTGAGTGTACTGAATTCGTCTGAAAATACTACAAATTAACAACAAATTGTTAGGCAGAACAATTAAATGCTTTTCAACTAGATGAAGGTACCATTATTCTGTTACCATTTATACTAAATGCCTAGATCATCATTATTTCAGTGACATGTTTGTTTGGTGGTGCGTCATAAGAGTTACTTGATTTTAAACTATATCCCTTGGGTCAATAATGGTTGAAAAAGAGTAGTTTTCCGAAATAGAGCAAAGTCCCGTTCTTATTTGCTATTATCTCTGCAGGCTGACACTTTCCACGAGCTGTTCCAGTCCTCAGATGTCCTGCCAGCCTGGCCGCTGCTGCTCCCCTCCGAGAACATTTCCAAAGTGGTCATCATGGAAAAGGCTAACATGTCCGTTCTCAGCGCGGCCTTGGTCCGAAGCCCGCTTATGTCCCCGACTCTCGACGCGGTGTCCCTTCCTTCATTTCTGGAGGGGAACCAAAACATGTCAGTGGGCAGCGAGGCTCGCTTGGGTGGCATTCCCCCCTCGCTCCTAGATTTGGATATTTCAACCACTCCCAGCCCGCAGCTCATTGATCCCTCACCGAGCATCCTGGAGAATTCGGCCCAGTCTTCAGTAACATATGCCACAGTCCTGCTGACCAACCCAAAGCGGGAGCAAAAGTCCATTCACCTCTCCGACCGGGACGGCAGCGGAAGCAGCTCCAGCGACGAGGGCAATTTCTCCGCCAACAACTCTGACATTTCCGGCTCTTTCCCCGGTGGCCTGTGGGAGCTGGAGAGCTGCCATGACAGAGAGATGGACGATCCGCGTCGATCCTGCTCCTACAACTCGGTGGAGGAACTCTCTGAAACATCAGATCAAGAAGACGCGGCAGAAGAGAAGGATTTGTACTGTCTCGGCCTGGACTATCAAGCTGAGGATGAGGAGGGTGAGGGAGAGGCCAAGCAGAAAGAAGAGCTGCTGAAAAGTGCTATTTTGAACAGAAATGACTGCTCAGTGGAGTCGCACCTTACGCCCACTGAGCTGGTTTCCACATCCACTTGCGACTTATCGTCACTCTACAGGCCCCAGTTCAGGACTGCTCCGTACACCAGGCAGCTGCCGGATTGAAAAACCTCATGCGGTCGGCACCAGGTTCCGCCTTCGATTTCATGTATTGTGAACTGCATCATCACTAAAGACTTTCAAATGGAAATCAGTTCTTGCAGACATTGAATGTCAAACAGCGTCAAAAAGCTTTAAATGGTGTGTAACTTTAGAGCGATGGTCATCAATGCTTCTATTTATTTGTTCAGTGTGAGGTTATGGCCTTCGCAATAGGCATGTATTTTATTGTGATTGGGCCATAGATCCAAGTTTTGGCCCAGCCTGCTTCTCCGCAATCATGTTGCAATGGTCACTGATGAGGGTATGTGAGCTCAGGTAATGTTCTGAATAACGCCTAATGTGGTTCAAGAGAATATTTAAACGGAGAAAAAAAAGCTGCCATTTCATAGATTCGGTGGTTACAACTCTTGTCAGACAGCTTTTACATGACTTTTGTCATTTACATTGCCATCTCTTGTAATTAAAACTTGCATATAATGCACAAAGATCGAAAGAAGAGCTCCGTGGAAACATCCGCCTTTATTAACACAATCAAATCGTGACGTTCCGATTGTCTAGTGAGTAAATCTGAAAACAGACAGTTAATCAATGAAAATACTGAAATATGATGAATAACTGTTGTTACACATTGATATGTCTTGTCTATTTTTCACAGTGAATATAAATTATTTGTTATTAAACTTGTGTGTCTTTATTAACAGTCCAGTGACACTATTTGACTTACTGTTTGATCCCAGCACCTTTCTCAACATGAACGTAGGTCTGCACAACCACAATTTGTTCAAATGAGAATTCGTAAGAATATTGTCTCAATTTAAAAATCACATGGCTACAGTACATCATAGCACACTGTCATGGTTAAAATGGGTAACACGTAAAGGCTCTCATGTCGCACAGTAGGAAGACACTAACAAACTGTACTGAGACTACTCAGCAATAGTAGTATGTCGCCCCTTTGTGGCACTGGCTTGAAAAACTATTAGTTTGAGTGCATATTGTGGTGCAATTACTGTGTAAGAACCTTTTTATAATGAAGTTAAAGTTACTAGTTTGCAAGTGCTACCTGACTTTATCTGCAACCTCATTCTATCCATAGAAGAAAGGGTGTTTTCCTGTGTTTAATCTTTATTATTATTATTATTATTATTATTTATGAACAACCATAATGCGCAAGTTTTTATTCCATTTTGTGTTTTTACAACAGGGAATGTTTTTTTTGCTTTATAGCAAATTGAATTGTAGCCTGCTCTCTGTTAAAACTAAATTTAAAAAAAACAACCTAGTCTTCATTTGAGATTTATTGCTGTACCGAACCATGACCCCCATACCAAGGTACGTACCGAACTGTGACTTTTGTGAACCGTTACACCCCAAGTGCCCAGCTCTGGTCATCCATTTTTTTATATTTTCATTTTGAAAAGATGTCGAGTAAACTGTACTTTTTTTTTCGAAAAAATAAATAAAATTGAACCATTCGGGTGATATTCTAAGAAATTACACCAGAATAAAAAAATACACTAACAATAAAGATCTCTTAATTTTGTAAATTATTAAGACACCGAAATCTTTAAACACTCAGCAGCAACAGTCTATGACACATCCAAGTATTCAAGTTAAAGCCAAGTTGTCATTACAGTACATATATACACTTTTTGTGATGAAAAAAAATAAATACAATAACAGTTACAATTATTGCTAACTATATCAAAACTATTTTTATAATGAAAAAAATACAGTTACTTTAAGTCTTTGAAATTGTATATACTTTTTAGGCATTGAAATCTTTGAATGTACAACAGCATATTGTAACGAATTGGGTTGTCTGTGTTGTAGTCGGATATTTGTGTTGCTGAGTTGTGATGTTTCCGAGGTTCATGAGTGCATCGTACGGCAGAGCAGTTGTACTTGGATTAATAAAAACGTGATAAGTAAAATACATCCGACGGCGTGTTCCTGAAAGACGCTACAATATGATAAATCTTGCTTTTATGTTAGTGTGTGTCAGGAAATAACGAGAGCGAGAAAGAGAATGACTTGCTTCGAAACTTTACTAGACGCCTCTCTAACCAGCACACATGAACTCTCCCCCCCCCCACGGAGACCTCCCTCTAACCAGCCTTCCCATTGGCTGAGACATCAACATCGATGCACGTAATAGGTTAGATTAACCTTTACACAACATCTCCCCCTTTTAAATAAGAAACATCATTATTTCACTTCAAGCATTGAAACTCTTTTTTTTCTTCATCGAACATTGGCGATAACAGTCAGGAACTCTTTCAACCGTCAAATCACAAATCCAGTCTTTTAGGCGGGCGTGAGTGTCTGCTAGTGATGGGCATAACAATACTTTTAAGTGAACTGCATCATCAAAAAGAATCGTTCAAAAGAATCGTTCACCAAATTATTCAGCCCCGCAAACCATATAACCCCCCCCCCAAAAAAAATATATACAATATATAAATATAACACACGCGCGCGCGCGCGCACCCACACGCGCACGCGCACACCCACGCATTTTAGACCAACTGGAGACGTTTGAGGGAGGACTGGCTGAAATAAAGTGCATTGCAGTAATCTAGCCGAGATGAAACAAAGGCATGGCTGATGGGAAAGGAGGGGCTTTACCTTAGCTCGCTGTCTAAGGTGAAAAAAGCTCGATTTTACAACAGCGCTGATTTGCTTGTCCAATTTAAGATCACTGTCCATTTTAAAAACCAAGTTTGTGACTGTTGGCTTTAGATGTGAAGACAGGGGGCCCCGGTCGTCTGGCATGGAGACGAGCCAATGGGACCGGACACCATAACTTCTGTTTTCTTTTCGTTGAAATTTAGGAAATTTAGTGTCATCCAGTCTTTGATGTCCTCTTGGCAGGACAAAAGTGGTTTTAAGGAGAAAGCCTCTTTTTTTGCTTAGCGAGATATAGATTTGACAGTCGTCCGCGTAGCAGTGGAAGGAGATTCCGTGTTTTCTAAGGATGGAACCCGGGGGCAGCAAATAAAATGAGAACAGCAATGGCCCCAGAATAGAACCATGTGTAACACCATACGATAGAGGGGCAGAGCGGGACTCAGAGGAGCCTAGGCTAACTGAAAAAGTCCAGCCAGCTAAATAGGATCTAAACCATTCTAGAGCGTATCCACTAATGCCCACTTGGTGTTGCAAGCGAGTCAAAAGAATATTGTGGTCTACCGCGTATCGAAAGCTGCAGTCAAATCCAACAGAACGAGACATACATAGTCTCCAGTGTCATTTGCCAAAAGGATGTCATTAAAAACACGTAACAGGGCTGACTCTGTGCAATGCATCTTCTTGAAGCCTGACTGGAAAACTTCCATGACATTGTGTTTATCCAAGTAAGATCTTAGCTGTGAGTGCACCACTTTTTCCAGAATTTTAGACATAAAAGGGGTCAGCTTGTCAGCTTGGAAATGGGTCTAAAATTTGATAGGACAGCTTGATCAAGGCCATTTTTTTCAGCAGAGGTTGCACTACAGCATGCTTAAAATGTTGGGGGACCACACCAGAAGACAGGCTGCTGTTGATAATGGCAGAAAACCGATTTTCCAATTGTCGGGACAATCTCCTTAAAGGGACACTTGGGTGAGCTTAACATTGGCACTCACAATAGGTTTGCATGTAAAAATGACATTACTACTAAAATGCCCACCTCAATAGACTCTGTAAAGGTCTTTTTTTGTGATTAGGTTTACGACAAATTTCAACGCCCCAAAAATAAAATTATGGGTTTTTTTCGGTCTCAGCGGTCTACGTCACGCGAGGAAGGCATGCGTGGTAATATTGCTCGCTTTGTCAGTTGTGTTGTCTAAAACGGTGACCGATCGCCACCAAAATGCAGATGCACATTACTACTCTTGTCCACTTCAACCTGTGAAAGTATAGAAGTGTTCTGCACAGTAGTTTGGATTTATTGACATAAAACGTGATCCCATCATGATCACCTCCACAAAATCAAAAATACCATGGCGATTGCTTCTCCACTTTCACAAGCTGAAGCGGACAAGAGCATGAATGCGCACACGAACCCCGACTGGTTATATTTCTGACGTTTAGTGACGCTAAACCCGCGTCTAAGGAGGGAGACAGACAGCGGCTTGCAGCAGCAGCAGGCAGATTGGAGCTTTACATCCCCTTCTTCCCTCCCCGGCTAAAGGTAGGATAATGGGACGGCTAATAGCAACAACTAGCTTCAGGTCGTTAAAACAAAAGGCGCTAGCACAACAACATTAGCTCCTTACGCAGCGTGTGGAGGTGAAGATGAGCCTGTGTCTTCATGTCGCCTCGCAAGCAGTCGTGCGCGGTGTCCCTGCATTTTGCTTGCAGCCGCCACCTTCTGCCTTAGTGAAGCGGCGTGAGAGTGACAAAAACCCTCATAGAACAGCGAACGAAAAGTTCCAGCAAGGCTGACTGCACAGCCGAGTGTGGCCGCATTGTAACATGCCATTTTGGCTATTACTTTATTACTTTGCAAATTGGATGGCGCGTTGTAAGTCGAAAAACAGGGACCATTCCTCATCTAAATAAATGTGCATGTCTACTCATTCCCACTTCAGTCTCTGTAAATATCCTGACTGCCTAACTGTGATCAGCAAAGATTTTTTTTTTTTTAAAGCAAAGAAGCAGTGTGCCCTTGTCCCAGCCTAAATCTATGTCGCTCTGCTGACTTCCACATTTCCTCATATAAAATCAGCCACGGAGAGGTTAATCCTTTTGATATGTTGAAGTGGGCATTAGTAGAGATGTCCACATAAATTTTGGTGCCAATTGATCGCCGTTTTTGGACGTTATAAGCAATAAAAGTACAATGATTTCCAATGGAGAGTTTGGAATCGGTTCCTCGTGTGACTCCGGCCAAACAAGGATAGAACGGTAGGGGGCGCGGCCATCGTGCTCATTATCAAGGGGCGTTATTCATGGAGTCACTTATTTCCTAATTTCTCCAAAATTAATGGATAAAATAGAAAATGGCAACTCTTCATTTTCCTGAACCAAAAATATGTAAAATGAACTTGTTAGTGAAAACAGCCATCCCGGCCCCATCGTCCCTTTAAAGGAGCGTGGAGGAATGGAGTCAATGAAACCGGCTCAAAGGAATCGAACACTGCTGAACAAGGAACTTGAACAGAGGGGTCAAATTTGGCATTTGAAACAAGAGCCCTAGCTGCTGCAACCTTTTCAGTGAAAAACTGCATGAATCTATCGCATATTTCAGGGGCCGATTTCGTGCAAGTCGGTTGATGCGGCTTCAGTCAATTGTTTTAAATAGAGCATGTGGATTTTGGTGATTTGCCTGAATCAGACTCGACAAGTGGTCTCATTTGGACTCTTTCACCTTTCTCTGGTAACGACGCCAGCAGTCCTTTAAGATTTGGTTAGAGACCTGTAGCCTGTCTTTTTTCCATCTGCGTTCAGGCCTGCGGCATTCCTGTTTAGCAGAGCTGGGCAGTCCGTCCCTGGGCCGGACCCTCCGGATGCCCATTTTTGGGGCGGAGGGGAGGTAGTGACAAATTTTTTTTAAATGGCTGGACTAAGCGTGGCCGGAAGTGGATTTTAGTCTGGCCCACTAATCGGCCCTCATGCGTGTGACGTGCTCGCGGGGCGGCCAAATTTCATCTCAGCCTACTCGGTGAAAGGCTTCTTTTTAGGCTTCTTTCAAAACAAATTTTTTCCAGGAGGAAAATCAAGCTGCATGCAGGACTTAAGTATGACACTGGCACATCATGCACTTCCCTACTTCCGGAAATCGCCGTAACAAACCTGCTGTGTAGTGGTTTGCTGGCATGCTTTTATTTTGAAGGACGGGAAGTGCGAAGGAGGGGAAGTGTCGAAAATAAATAAGTAACTTGTTGAATGGTTGCAGACTTGTCTGTTGGACCCAAATAATTATACAATACTACAAACCCAACCCCATGGCTCGCACTGGAAGTAAGTACACGCTGGGTTGTTGCCTTTCACAACTTAATAACTTGGAGAAGTCGCTGAGCTCAGCTTCTTTTTATTGCGTAAACTGCATTCACAGGCGAGTTGAATCACTGATAGCACTTGAAATTATATCAGTTATAATGTCGCGGTGCACTGAGGAAATCACAGAGCGAATAACTACGCCTGGAAAAGTAGGTCCATGCACTACATGGGTAAGTACGTGAGTAAGTGGCGCGTTTGAAGCGTGTCCACAGCGGGTTTGAATAGTAAGTTAGCCAGCTAATTGTCTTTAAATAAACCTCTTACGTTAGCATCTCTCTCGCGGGGGCGTCATGCACGTTTTTTTGTTGTTTTTTTGGAGGGGCGGGGGTATGAATGGGGCGGGGGCCGACAATGTTTATATGGCCGGGGGATCGTGGCCGGAAGGGTACCCAGGTCAAGGGTGGAGGGTCGCGGCCGGACGGGCAAAAAAGGGTCGAGTTCCCAGCCCTGCTGTTTAGCTGTGCGAGTGCTCTCATTAAACCATGGCTCCGGTCTAATTTTTTGCCGCATAATTTTTAATGGAGCCACGGAGTTCAGAACATTACGGCAGGATGAATGGAACCAAATGCTGAGCTCCTCTGTGTTTGAAGAGGGAGCACAGAGCTGATCAAAGGCATCAGAGAACTGACTACCAGTGAGGTGGTTAAAAACCTGGGCCTTTGCGCTCGCTAGCATTAGCTCTGACAGCACTGGAAAACATTACATCGAAGAGCACAGTCATATGATCAGAGAGCACATTGTCCAAAACTGTCAGATTTGAGACCAATAGACCATGAGAAAGGACAAGGTCTAATGTATGTCCTTGTTTGTGAGTGGAGCCAGCCACGCACTGCACCAAATTTAAAGACTCAATCAGTCTTAGAAAGTCCTTTGCCAGTGTTTTTTCAAGACAGCACACGTGAATACTAAAGTCCCCCATGAACAGGATGCGATCATATCGCAACATGATTTTGGCTAGAAGATTTGAAAAGTCATTCAGAAACTCCTTGTTTCTTATTTGGGAGGACGGAATATGACAGCGCAGTGCACAGGGACTGCACTGGCAACTGGCAAAGAAAGTGCCCTCAAAGCTGCTGAACCTTTTGCAGAGAAAACTGGGTGCGGTAGCTTGACATGGGACGATGTGACCTCTGACACTTTTTCCACACTGACTCCATCGTTATCTGAATGCAGAACTTCAAACGTGTCCAAAGTTGTAGACTCATCAGCTGCACAAGAGAAAATGCACCATTGTCAATTTGTACACTACAGGACAATGTCTTAATTGCAGTCGTCTTCTTTTACTTGTGCTGATCCAGTGAGGCAGATAGACCTCATCAAACCATCAGTAACTGTGATGTCCAGCAGGGGGCCTGCAGCCATGTACTGCAGGGCCTCTATTGCGTAATCATGCTTCCACCATTTTCCAAAGCGGTACTTAAAGCTCCAAGGCTAATCTTTACAAATGCAGCGCAGGCCTGAGACTCAAATTTACACTCAAATTTTCCTGGTACAGAGAGGAAGCTGGTGGGACACCAGATTATTGTGGTTAATGAAAACAAATGAAAATTGAAAAAACAGCAATGAAGAAAAATAAACACCTGTTTACAAACAACAACTAACTAAAAATAGGTTTTACATTTACAGTACTTACTAAAGATAACTTTACTTGCAGCCCAAATGTCCTTTGTTTTTGTCTGACAATTGATTTCATACATGATTTTAAGGGGTTTATTTTAAATGCATCTATTTCAGTATTACTCTACGGCTGTACAGAACGAGGAAGTTAAAAACAGTTGCAGTTTACTCACTGTGTGTCTCCTAGATGCGATGCCATCGGGCAACGGCGTTGGATTGGCTGCTGCCCTGCACTCGGCATGAGTTTACACGTTTGATATGCGCTACAACAAATTTCATTTTAAATCTTAATCTCAATCTCGCTTCCTGCTCTCCTACAGCGCACGTTTTTGGTGCTAGTTCTCATCCTTGCTTACATTTTTCTGCTCATCATCTTTTTTTTTTTTTAATAACAGTGGTACCTCTACTTATGAAATTAATTGGTTCTGGAAGACATTTAAGTAGAAAATTTTGTAAGTAGAGACGCGTTTTCCATGTAAATGCCCTAATCCGTTCCAAGCCCCCCAATATTCAGACATAAATGTTTTATAAAGCATAAAAATGCATGAAAACATGTAACAAATACATGTTACAATTAGATTATTGCACAATAAATGAGTTGTGCATAATCCTACAAACAAAGAAAGGAGTAAAGAATACAAATGGTCGTTTACCTTTCAATTGCTGTCCTCATTGTTTTTTGCCCTCTTTGGTTCATGTTCTCGCTCAGTTGTTTTTGCCTGGCGTTTTGTAAAGAACTGATCCAAGGATGTTTGCTTGTGTCGGCTTTTAACAATCCTTTGAAAATGTCCAAGGCAAACATCATCATAGTGAGCGATCGCCCGACTGCTGAACACTTTTTCTGGGTGATTCCTTTCAACAAATTCCGAAACTTCATGGAATTTTCCTAGAATGTCTTTTATTCGGGCCGATGGAATCATGACTGCCTCCTCCTTCTCGTCCTCTTTGAACTCCTCCTGCACTGCCGTGTGTTGCATCGCCTCCAACTCCTTCAGCTCCGTCGTTGTCAGGGTTTGACGTGGAAGGAGGACCCAAATGCAGGGAGGCAGGAGAAGCAAGGCGTACTGAAGAGAGTATTTATTAACAAAAACCAAACCAACACAAATCTTGAAAAATCCAAAACTCAAAGTAACAAAGAAACAAAACAACATGACAGCAACAGCAAGGACTAAACCAACAACTAGGAGAACACGACAGCAATTATACGACAATGACCCGACAAGAACTGAACAAAAACCAGCAACTTAAATACAAGCACACTGACGAGACAACGAGAAACACCTGGACAAGAGATACAAGGTAGAAAAATAAACTCACTTTTTAAAAAATCTGGATGATTAATATGTATTCTTTTTTTTTTCTTTTCAGAACAGTACTGAGGTGTAACAAGTTCTCTACATATTAGGTATGTGACAAACAGACTCTAATCATTAGTTTGTCTGTAAACAGCGTGCAACGTAACTTGGTGTGTTTTTTAGCTTTAAAAAAAAGTCCCCTTCTGCTGATTTGCTGTGAAGAAGAACGTACCCAAATGGCCTGCTGATAAGGTGCCTTTTGACCCTCCAACCGTCAGCATCCATAAATGCAGACGTGTGAGGGAGAGTTTAAACCATTATTGTGGAAACTAACTCATATTTAATCACCTACACAAGGGTTTTTCCAAATTGGTCAGCATGAACATTTGATCATTATCATCTGCTATTATTGACCTTCATATCTTTATTAATATTGTAAGTATTGTGTAGACTCATATTTAAACACCTACATAAGTTTTTTTTTTTTCCAAATTGGTCAGTCTCAAACTTTAAAATCTTTAACATTTTCTTGATGAATCCATGTCTTTATCAATAACGTAATGAATGTGTAGACTAATTATACTATGTATTTGATCATCTGCTATTGTTGACCTTCATGTTTTCTTACATCTCCAGCATTTAAACATCGAACTGTTACTTCTGTTGATACTTTTACTAGCACAAATATTTGTTTAGAATCATGGTATTTTAAAAATCATTACGAGAGATTGATGTAATCTCATTTATCAAAACAGGAGGTAAATCCTATACAATATACTGTTTCTTGTTTCAGCCTAAAACTCTGTCATATTTGTACATTCATGAAATAAAAGTTCCTCACCAGTGAATCGGTACTCGAGTAGACCTCCACATACTCGAGTGTTCAAGCTGGCTTATCTTTTTTATGACCTCCTGACATCCGCCTAGGCAGGAAGGATGAGAAAACAAACTACAACTAGTAAAATTACATGCAAAAACCAGAGACAACCTGAGGTAGCCATCCTCTCAACAATCTGCATCCAACCAGATGCTTGAGCGATGAATATCAAGTCTAACAGGGGTTGACTTTGTCAGTTTGTTGAGATATTTAAAATTGGTTGAAATTGTAAGTCATACATTGTTGTGAGGCGGTAAAAGATGATCTGAAATGTTAGGAAGAGTATCTTTAAGTTCATTTGAACCTTGCATGTGTTTAACATGCGAGTAATTGTTTGTCAAATGTATACAGTTCTTACACACAAACTGATTAGAACGTTTTGTTTATTTGTTGGTTTGTTTTTAAATCATGCCCTGTCTCACTCAATTGTTTGGGTAAAGGTATAATGAGCTGGGCCCTTAAAAAGGATTTGTTCTGTGGTTCGTTCATGGTCTGTTCGTTTCTGAGTTTCTTTGAGATGGCGCTCCACTGAGATTTTTCTTCTTCTGCTCAAAATCTTCTCGTGCCACCTCGTATCGACCCCCTTATTGTGCTTTTTTTTTCATTTATTTTTTTTAATACTTGGTGTATACTCCTACGTTTCTTTCAAGGTTAACTTCCTAATTACCAACCTGGATGTGAAAGTAGAGCCACAAAGGACCTCTTTGTAAGACTTATCATAGTCAGACACATACATATTGTAGAGCGCATACACACATCTAAGAGAACATTGTCCGTCTGTATTTTAGGGAGTATTTCTTACATGCTGGCTCCGAGCAAAGGTGGGGGCTACAGTTTTGTGCTGACACCAGAAAATGAGAAGAGGCCTTTTATGAATCCTGCTAAATTTTCCCAACCTGTGATGGTTTAATTGTAAACTAACCTGATGATTGTATGTGAAATGTCCTAACAAGTTGTATTTCAAAAAAGGAGCTTTAATTGGTAGCCGCTCTTTTATGACTTGAAAAGGTCAGGGGTTATTTGGAATGGCTAAGATGTTTGAGAGACATTTTGAAACGGCTGGGAGGTGTTAATATAAAATGAATGGTTGGGAAGCAGGGCGAGGATACGCGTCACCTATACAAAAAAGCATACACATAAACGCATACACATCCACATACACGCAGCAAATACAATGAGAACAGCAAGGGCCCCTAAATAGAACATTGTGGAACACCATATGATAGAGGGGCAGAGCGGGACTCAGAGGAACCTAGGCTAACACAGAAAGTCCTGCCAGCCAAATAGGATCTAAACCACTCTTAGAGCGCTTCCACTAATACCCACTTGGTGGTGCATACGAGCCAGGAGAATACTGTGGTCCACCGTATCAAATGCTGCAGTCAAATCCAACAAAACAAGACATACATAGTCTCCAGTGTCATTTGCCAGGAGGATATCATTAAAAACACGTAACAGGGCTGACTCTGTGCTATGCAGCATCTTGAAACGTTCTGTCATGACGTTGTTGACTTTCAGGAAGGACAAGTTGATGACGATGTTAGCCTGCGGGACTATTACAACACACATTAATTTTTTTTTATTTTTTATTTACGATACTAACTATTTATATACTAACTTGTTGACGATGACCCAGAGGAAGGAGCTGATGTACCCACAGAAGAGTGACATGAAAACACAACATACTCTGGCCAAGAGAAGCACACAACGGAAAAGATGGAGCAGCTGACACAGGAGAGACAGGACAGTGAAAATCCGATACACACAGACCAGGGGCGGAGCCAGAACGTGGCTAACAAATAACAAACTGAATAATATGAAGTTCAGATCTTCCTTAGACAACCACAATTATGCCATTCTTAATATTCAATAATAAAAAAAACACACACAATGAAACACAAATTCAAAAATAATTTAATAATAATTTACTAAAAATGTAAAAGTATGTATTTTATGAATCTCACTGGGTGGGCAGTGTGTCAATCTGGGCGGGCCTGTGCCCACCCAGGCCCACCCATGGCTCCGCCCTTGACACAGACACAGTCGAAGATGACCAGCTGAGCACTGCCACATTCTCAGCTGTTGACTCTACTCCAGCTGTTCGGATGATTGACCTTACATCTTCGTGTAATACCTCAGAAGTCATTTTTGGTCCTTTGGCAGATGGCCCATTTTTAGGTGATCTTGATGATACAGTACACTCATACATGAGCCAAACCTTGCAATAGAAGACGAACAAATGAACATGCCCACCTACACTTCAACTCCCACTCTTGCTGTGACAGATTCTGGTAGCCCAGTCCTGCCTATGAACTTTTACATGTGAATGTGAAACTTCACCGAGTAACACTCCTAGACGGACTGATTGCCCAATTTACAGATGAAGCAATGATAACCTACTCTGTGAAATATAGCTTCATTGATGAAACGGGGGCAGATGCTGATGGTTGTGTCCAGGGACGTATTCGCTGCCTTTTGGATAGAATTTCTTGACTGTGCAGCTGAAGGTGCAGATGTGACGGGGGGTCCATCACTCTCCTCAAAATGGCAAGAGGAGCAATGGAGCTCTGTTGGCACAATATGGGCCAAGGGAATGGAGGACCGTAGATATTTTCCATTTCGACTGGCTCAAGCCTTTACAGCAGCAATTATGAACACTCTGTTTCATCTGATTTAATGTTTAACTCCCTGATGGTGTACCTTAGTCAGGTTGAGCGTGACGTCTTGTCCACTGCTTTGCAAGAGGCCTTTGTTGGTGAAGACGAGGAAGAGTTTCTTGACCTTATTGATCGAATGGGAGTAAGAAAAGTACCATCCAGGTCGCCCACAAGAAAATTATCTAGCACCCAAAATATGCACTGGATAATATTGCAGAGGTTGCAGGACTAATACTCAGGATTTTTTTCCCCAGCGTACAGGATATGAAGAAGCTGTATGACGGCTTTAAACCAACGACACGGAAGGTGATTAAGATGATAACGGCTTCTCCGCCTACAGCAGCAGAGAACCAACGTTTGCAATTTTTACATCAATACAAAATAGGGTTGGATGAAATTTGTCTTTGAAAGCTGATGAGATTCCTGACTGGGTCTGATGTTATCTACGTTAAAGAAATTCAAGTCAGTTTCACCTCTTTGGCGGGTTAGCAAGGCGGCCAATTGCCCATACTTGTGGCCCAACTGCAGAGCTGCCATCAACATATAGCAGCTATCCTGAGCTTGTTAGGTACGGCGCCAAAGGCAGTTGCTGCGCCTCAGTTGAACACCATGCAGATCCAGTATTTTCATCCTGATCCACTCTTGACAGGATTAAAAAAAATAATAAAAATTGTGAATGCAATACGCTTCCATATGAGAAAACCTTTTTACTTTTTATATCATGTACATAATGGGACATCATGTTAAATATTTATTATAGTGAAAATGAATATTAAAGTCCCTGGTGGCATTCCATGGTCCTATGCTGTAAATATTCAACAAACAATGCCCTTGCATAATAATGGAACATGTTCAACTTCTGAAATGTGGTAAGTGGGCCTAGGTCAATAAATACATACACATATCAGATATCTAACATGCAGACTTTATCCCTACAAGTCACTGTTTTTAAATCATTTGAACATTTTAATAGGTATGATTCCGTAAGTATACAGTAGGCTACTAAATGAGTGGTGTTGGGTTTTTCATGTACAGCACAGTCCATATACATTTCACAGGGTACACACTATTGCTCATTCTAAATTAGTTTAAAGCAAAATTATATTCAAACAGATATTGGCTCCAACGCGCACTTCGTCATCTCTGACTGCTGTCTTGTCTTTAAAAAGGAAGAATTTATGGTGGAGCTGTTTCATTTGAACTTGCTGCATTCAACAAGTCCATGTGATGAAGGGTTGGGTGAGTGGAGAAGGATTAGCCAATCGCCACCCTTTAACGATATTACAAGCATCCTATATGGTATTTGATTCATGATTGCCACATTTGATGTCACCTGTAAAATTCAATCAAAAAATAAATCTGTCATGGGGGAGATACATTAAATGTACATTGACTTGCACACCCTAAAACATCATTTCTTGAAGCAGCTTTTGTTTGAAGGACACCATTCAGTCGTATTGGGTACATCTTGACTTGACAGTGTTGTACATTAAAAGTGCTACAAATATGTCAAAATGCGAGCCCCTAGCAGGTCACTTACACATTTTTGATTTGAATGACTTTAATCGTATTGTGGTGTTGTTTTAAATGTATGCTTTGGGATGTTGTCAGTCTGATAGATGACGCCCTTCAGCTTCTGAGGACATTTTGCAACTCCAATTTTGTGACAAAGTAGGTACTCCTCTCTTCCTATTCGTTTGTTGGGTATAGTAAATGACTCACAAGAACTTCTAACTTCAGCTTGTTTTTACAGGGTGTGTTTGTCTGATGAAACCTTTGGAATGGCATTAAAGTCTATCATCCTGTTGCATCATCTGCAGTGCTTGTGAGACTCCCATGAGCTTATGCACTTGAATGACATCAACAAACCACATCCCTTGTTTTGACTGCAAGGCCCCCTAGCTTGGATGACACAACCTAGTGATGTGGTGGCCTTCAAAAGGACCATAGACTTATTACTACTGTACAGCCATCCATCCATTTTGTATAGTGCTTGTCCTTTTCCGAACATAGATGTCTTCCTGCGAGACTGTCAGTGCGCCACATTTAAAGGGAATGAGAGGCGCCAATTTGATTGGATCGGTGAATGGAGTCAGCTGTGTTCATGCCCACAATGGCGCAAACTGCCCATTTTTTTTTTTTTTTTTAATTCGCCAGCTTGCATGCATCTGTGAAATTACCAGCACCAACAACAAACACATCTCCATGCAAATTTGGGACACGCCTAGTGCCAAACTTGCGCTACTCTCGAAAATAAGGTCCTAAGTCATTGGGGCCACAGATGTGAAAAATGTGTATCAACATACCTGCAAGTCAAACTGTTAAGTTTTTCATCCATCCATTCATCCATACTGCTCTATCCTCACGAGGGTTGCCGGAGCCTATCACAGATGGTGTCAGACACCCCAAATTGGTTGTCAGCCAGTCGCAGGGCACACAGACACAAACAAACATACACACTCACAATAACACTTAGGGGTAATTTAGCGTGATCAATTAACCTACCATGCATAATTTTGGAGTGTGGGAGGAAACCGGAGTACGCAGGCACGGGGAGAACATGCAAACTCCACACAGGAAGGCGACGGGGCCAGAATTGAACCCACGACCTCTGAATTGTGAGGCAGACATGCTAACCAGTTGACCACTGTTCCACCCTTAGGTTTTTCAGGGAGAAACTTTTTACAAACCCCAATTCAAAATAAGTTGGGATGTTATGCAAAATGTAAATAAAAACAGAAAATAATGATTTGCAAATAATTTTCAACCTCCATTCAGTAGATGGCACCCCAAATACAAGGCATTTAATGTTGTTGTTGTTTGCAATATTTTTGCCAATTTTCTCTTATTTTGAAATTGATTGCTGTAATTCACCTTCCCAAAAAGCAGGTACAGGGACAACAAAACACTGCAAAAGTTGAGGAATGCTTAAAAGAAAACACCTGGAAAGGTAGTGAGCATCAATGTTCATTCCACAGATTAATATAGACCACAATGCATTGCGAGGAGGAAAATAACATGGCTTAAGCGCGAAATATGTACAACAAAGGAAATTAAATACAGCTGAAAGGGGAAGTCATCCCCAAACATATTTTTCTCAAGAATATTTTCAATGCCGGCCCAGCAGATAATGGGACACACAACATTTAAAAGAAGAACAGTAATATGCATTTTGGAAATATACTTGTTTTGGAGCAGCTTCCTATCTTCAAGAACGTAAAATAATGATGCAGATTTGAATATAACTTTGCGCTCATATAAAAGAATATGCCATTGTCTTATTGGATGCATTCAAATGCATTCAAAAATTCTATCTTCTTTCTCCTTGATATTTACACGTTTAGTTTGAGAATAACCATTTTGTCATTCACTGATGACAGCTGCTGTTCTGGCATCTAGAGTGATGCAGACAGTCAGTCTCTTTTCATCAAGCCACTTCAACACAAGACCAAAAACAGAACAGAGTAGTTTTCAAACTAAAGGTACTTTGCAATGCAGGGGCGGAGCCATGGATGGGCCAGGGTGTTGTGCACAAGCCCACCCAGATTGACAGACTGCCCACCCAGTGAAATTCATGAAAAAAATGTTTATTTTTAATTATTATTATTATATTAGATTATTTCTTAGCTTGCATTTTATTGTGTTTTTTATTTTATTCAATATTAAGAATGGCATAATTTTGGTTGTCTAAGGAAGATCTGAACTTCATATTCTTCAGTTTGTCATTTTATTTGAATATACGATGTGTCAGGACAGGAGGTTCGTGCTCAGTAAGAGAAATATTCAGGCCCACCCTGATTTTTCCAGATCCACCCATTAGCCATGTTCTGGCTCCCCCACTGTTGCAATGTAATTTTTTTCTTTTTTTTATTTAATTTATTTTATTTTACTTTATTTTTTTAGCTTCATAGATATGTTTGAGGTAGCCAAACTACCCACACACTGATGTTAAGTAGAGGTGTAAATAAAAGACTGGTAAAAGCAGAAGTATTGATTCAACTCCTGTACTTACAGACTCTAAAATTTAAAAGTACAAGGGTAATGATTCACTTTTACTGCCAATTATACACAGTACTAGTTGTTCATTGTTTCCCTCTTTCATTAACTTACATGGAACTCATACTGAGAAGAAAAAAATATCACTGGACAGTAACTGCTTTGCTGCAAGCCAAATTCTGACAGGATATTTAACACCGATCTGACAACAGGTCCTGTAAGAGCAAAACAAAACAACATAACAATAATACTAGGTGAGTTAATAACAACAATTGAAAAAAAACCACACTTTACCACTTCCTGTGTGTTTTATTTTTTTCATATTAGACAGAACTTTGTTGAGTGTCAGAAGCTTGCAGTAAGACAACGCATTCACCACAATTCTCCAAATCTGTTGTATCATTTTCCGTGTCTCATATGTGCCCAAGTTCCCAATCAGTCAATCAAGATCGCAGCCAGGGTTGACTCTCCCACTCTTTATTTACTGTACACCCTTTTTTTTTAAATATCATGTCATCATCCGCAGATGTTGAAAAAAGTAAAAGTCACCAGAAAGACAAGTACTCCAGCAAAGCACAGATATCTCAACAATATACTTAGGTGCATCAAAGTATTTGCAATTTGTTTCAAATACTTTCTAAAATATTTGATGATGATTATATTGATATTAGGGGTCACCAGCCCTTTTGAAACTGAGAAATACATGAGTATTGATTAACACAGGTGGGCATTGGACAGTGCTTTCCGTCTGTGAGTTCTCGTCTGTATTTCAGGCCCGGCCAGTCGGTCCAAGTCAGCCAAATGGCGTCAAGAATGGATTTACTGGTACCTTGTCACACGCAGGTGCTGCGCTCCTGATACGTGGCCAAGTAAAGAAAAAAATAAAACAGTATTGTATACCTTTCGGTCCCACAGACGCAGTGACATGCTCCATATTGTTTTATTTCACCACTCTGTGTGTGTGTGTGTGGGGGGGGGGGGGTTGTGTGTGGGGGTGTCTGTCTGTTGTTTTTATTTGATATATTTTCTTTAGTAGGCGGCATGCCTGCTTGTGCGGCGTCTGCACGTGACGTGAAAATTATGTTCTCGATGTCGATTGGCTATCGCCGCTGAGGGATGGACTGAGACCTTGTGGGTTGGCCGGAAATACAGATGGGAATTTAGTGACGGAAAAACGATGCCCACGTCTGCTGATTAATGTACAGGGCTACCAGTTTGATACCCACTTCTGCAATAACAAATTTGGTCGAATGACCATTAATTATCACCACTGTCAGGCAGAGACCTACGTCCAGGTTTGGTCAAGTTAATGTTTTCACAAATCTATATTATTGTTATTATTATTATTATTATTATTATTATTATTATTATTATAACTTTTTTAAAATAAATAATTTACCAATTCTAAAATGTTGAAAATGGCTTGCTCTCTTTGACGATACCGCTTTAATGTATATGTAAGGTAATAAAGTGATGGTTTTGAAGATGCGTGGATTCTGCCCGATGTCAGTGTTATGTTAATGATAATATGACAATGATTGACATTACAAAAATTATCGGCGATGATTTAACAAAGTAATAAACTGATAAATATCAACATGAAACACTTAATGTCAATGAATCTTTGGGTTATATTTTCAAATGATCGCTGATGCAATTTTAGGAAATGGCAATGTCTCATTACTGTTGAGCTATAACCCATAAAACTTTAAGCTAGAAACTTAGTCATGTCGTTTTTTTCCGGACGGATAAAAATAAGGAGGAAAAGATCATTATTGGCAATTAATATGTTTTTTTTTTAATAGGAACAGAGCCTTCAACGTGGCAAGTATTTCATGAGGACTTGTATGATATTATATGTCAGTCCATTTACCATTTACCATTTATATATAATATATATCAGTGTTTTTCAAACTCTGTGCCGTGGCACACTGGTGTGCCGTGGGAAATGATCTAATTTGTATGCCTGTGCGGTCTAGCGCCTGGCAGCGTAATCATGTAGTTACTACATTGTAGTACTCTTCCATAACAGTAGGTAGCAGCAGCAGGTAGCTAATTGTCTTTGTTTAGAGACAAGCGAATTAGTGACACGTTTATCCAAACAGGCCCATGTTTCACACTGAGTAAATAACAATATGAAACATTATAAAATACATTTTTCTTTGTATTTAATTCCTCTTCGAGACATTATAATAAAACGCCATTCTTCAATGTTAAAATATGCTTATAAACAATATAACGCTTATATTGTTAAAATAAGCTTTTTTTTTTCACAATTTCAGCTGGTGTGCTGCGGGATTTTTTCAATAAAATAAATGTGCCTTGACTCAAAACAGTTTGAAAAACACTTCAAGTGTTTTATATATATATATATATATATATATATATATATATATATATATATATATATATATATAATGTATACTATGATATATAGGATTGTATAACATACTGATTGGACGGTTGAAACAGCAGGAAAAGAAAAAGGGGTGCTGGTTTTTGGAAATAAAACAACGTCGAATACGGTGTCGTCCGTCCAAGTGCTGTACATGAACCAGATTGCATTTACTGTACATGTTTTACTTCCTGATTGAATTTTATTTTCCATTTTCAACCGGAAGTTCAGGTGTAGCATTATAGCTAACTTGAGGAGCCTCCTAGGTGCTGTACTGACAGAGGAGTCAAGTCCCCTCAGCTCAGTCAGTCGCCGGCGCCTCCTCCGCTCTGAGACTGTGCAAGACAGCAGGCGCAACGCTAATTTTTGCCGAGGACACGGAGAGGTGAGGCCAGCAAGCCCAGGTACTCTTCCTTATGCAATGCTAGACTTAAAATCCGCTCAAATTGCACAGATTTTAGAGGCTCATTCACCTGATTTCTAGAGTTGCCCACACAGTATTTTAGCTGTGATACATTAAAATGTCATTCAGGTTATCTAGCAAAATGGCTATTATTTATTCAATTCACTGTCTCTTTCTGAAAACGGAGTTGGTATCTCCTCGTTGCCTAATGACAGGCAGTCGGTGTCCGTGTGCACGCGCAGACAGAAGAGGCGTCCAACAGCTGACATGAGGTACTCATGTAAAAGGCATCCAGCTTGAAGAGGAGCTTGGAGCTTAGTGATTTTGATTGTTTGTTTGATTAATATGTTGATGTGAGCAAATGAATTATGAAGTCATTATTTCGTGGACTCATATAGACTTGCATTGTTTTAATTATGTGGATGCAATATTTGCAAATTTGGGGTTTGATCAGATGATCAGGTACAGTGGGCAAGTGATTCATCTGCCTTACAGTTCTGAAGATGTGGGTTCAAATCCGGGCTTCCTGTGCGGAGGTTGCATGTTCTCCCTGCGCTTCCATTCACATTCGCTTATTTCATTGAAGACTCGAATTTGTCCATACGTGTGAATGTGTGTGTGAATGTGCCCTGAGATGAAGTGGCGACCAGTCTAGGGTATACCCTGCCTCTCACTTAAAGTCAGCTCCATCACAGCCACGAGTCTGCTACCCTAATGAGAATTAACGGTTATAACGGGAATTAACGAAAATAGATGGAATTTTTTGGGACGCACAAATCTTCATCGCAGTCATGCCAGTGCTCTCCACCAGAGGACACTGACAAGCACTTTCCAGACCATGCATTGCCAATTACTGTGGTCTATTGAAGTCGATTCTGTCTTCCAACACTGTTGCTTCTTTGTAGATACGACTTAGATGGCGGTATTAAAGAAGATTCATGTTGATGATTTTAATAACATTTGATGAAGAATATGAGCTTCTGCTGTGTGCGCAAAGCCGTGGCCTGACTCAGTCAATGTCGAGTCAGCACTCTCTCTCTCTCTCCCTAAATATTATTTCAGATTTACGAGGCACATTTTCAGAGTGAGGGGTTCACATTGGAGGTTCTCAGGCTTGTTTATGTTCCCACTTTTCATCTGCACTCTTGTTTATTTGGGGAAATGGAGAGAGGAATGCCTGCCCCTCTTTTCCTCTGTCTTTATACTTAGACAGAGTGAGAGTTTAGTCTGAGATCGAGCCAACCCCTCTGCTCATTGCTCCCATCACCTGTTCACGGGTTTCATCTCTCAGAGTATCTGTCTGTTTTTTCAAGGTGGCTTCAAGGGAGTAATTGCTGCTGAAGCAATCTGAAATGCCGCGTTTGACTTGTGACATTCTTATGGGCCATTTGATCCGACAGCCTCAAGTTCTTATTAGAAGAAGGGTTTAATGCAATAATAAACTCAACCTGAAGCAGATTCATGGGCTAGTCTCTGATCAAAGTGCAGAGTGTGTGTTTGCGTGTAAGAGCGAGCGAGGAAGGGAGAGAGACAGAGTGAGAGAGAGCTGAGTGGGTGCTAGACTTGAAGTGAGACTGAGGGACAGTTAGCATCTGTTTGCGCCACACAAACTTTGCTCGGAGTCAGTCATATGGTTTAGATTAGTGAGCTAGTTTTCGGATAGCTGCACACTATCTGGCAGCAGTTAAAGCCAAGGACAGCATAGTTAGCTTATTTTTTTTTCATAAAGTATAAACTCACTGTACAGCCCATCTCCCACTTAGTGCTGCACCGGCTTCCTAAAAAAGATTTGTCAAATGGCTTCTGCGCCGGCTAGCATCATTACATTGCAAATTTGGCCCAGCCTTAAATTCCCACCCAATTATCCTGAGTGGTCCAACTTTTCTCCCTCTGGTTACAACAACGACCCCTTTCTTCTCTCCTTCTTCTTTTCCCTTTTTTGCAAATTGTGATTGCTCCGAAAACTGTGTGGCCTGTCTGTAACTCGGTCCAAGTTCTCTCTTGTCTCGCTCCAGTCCGTTCCAAGCTTCGGCAGATGTCTTTATCCAAGCAAGGGGCATGCACTCGCCTTGTGATCATCATATTTCTTTTGCCTTAGAGGATGATGCCCGACATCTTCACATATGCAAGACGTCTTTTTATGACTTGATCTCTTACTGAGGGAGGCTTTATCAAACAGTGCACGCATGTTGTTGTGTCCACAAATCGTTTTTAAGAAGCTCCGCTTGAAAGGCAACTGCATTGGGGAGGTCTAGTTTCCCCCTCTAGTTCTACAAAAAAAAAACAAGATGTGAGTTGAGGTAATGAAAAGCACTTGATATCGAGCTGCAAGTTTAATAAGCCCCTCCATAAATCGAGAGTGGGAGCAGAGGTAATGAAACGTAGTGGACTTGGGCTTGTGCAGGAAATGACTGGGAGAAAGCCTGAGGGAGGGGAAGAGAGAGACTTTCACTTGTTCCACAAAGTGTAGAAAGGAAGCGGTAACAGTACAAAGAGCGTTCAGTGTTTTACCAAAGCTCTCTTTTACCGTATCGTCCCAGCGCTGCATAAAATGACCATGAGACTATAATGTACACGCCGCCATTCCGCCGTGCTGCATTCAGCCAATTAACAGCGAAGAATGGCTCGCTCAGCTGCCCGGACGGAGCAGCTCGCAATTCTGCTGTCTCTCTTCCATTCCCCGGGGCTTTTCTGTGATTCGCCCCCTCTTTTTCACAAGGAAACTTGCGCCCCTGCTCTCGTCACCAAAAGGTTTCCCATCTGCTTCCGATTACCTTTGGCTGCAGTTGGTGAGCTGCCAGCCATCTGGGCCCGTGTGGCGTCTCCGTTTGCTCTTCTCTTCCCCAGACGGCTTTGAGGGAAGAAGGAAAGGGAGGGAGGGGCAGACTTTTCGAGGAGTGAGAAGTGGAGGAGTTTAGCTGACACCGCAATGTCGAGTAGGAAAAATGAGAGTCCAGTCAAAGAAAGGAGTCCCTATGAAAATGAGACTTCTGTTCCCGGTTCTTATCTGACTTGCTTTCCCTTCTTTATGAAACTGTCAGAAGATGAGAGCAATAACGTCATTATTTATTTATTATGAATGACGCTCATAGTAGACGAAAGCAGCATGGAAATTTGAGTGGTTCCGAAAAATGTTGGTGACACACGCATTCACACGTATGGACAAATTCGAGTTTTCAATGAAATAAGCGAATGTGAATCGAAGCGCAGGGAGAAAGAATGTCGCATATCTTCTTTATTCCTCTTCCTCTGAGAAAATATCATTTCTTTTAGTTTTTAGAGTCACAGCCGCATGTGATACATTTACATCGTCAAAGAAACTCCAAGATAAACCCAATGGCATCCAAGTACAATTATCTCACAGATCCGTGGATTTCTGCATATTTTTGGTTGAAATCAATCTGGTCGGTTGTTAAAAACAACAAAAACACACAAAAAAAGTCCATTGTGCCAAGAGTGTATCTACCTTACCTGGTAGGGCTGATCGATTTTGAAAAAAAATATGAATCACGATTATTTTGGTAATAATTGAAATCACAATTATTCAAACAATCATATATATATTTTTTTACAAAACAAGAAAATGTTTAAATATAAAGACAAATACATGTAAGTAAGTAAATTCCTTCTGGACCAAACAAAAAAAAAAAAAAATGTAATTATTATATAATAAAAAAAGGTGCAAAAGTATAAATTCAAGTATGATTTCCTTGTGTTGGACATAAGTGCATATTAATAATCATTTTTTACGATTATGCCAAGTTTGTAATCGTGGGATGTAATAATTGTAATTGTAATTGTAATTGAATTTCGATTAATTGCACAGCCCTATTACCTGGCATAACGAGGCACAGGTATGATGACTATGTACTGCACGTAGACTAGTTGCTATTAGTCTGAAAGGGCGTAAGTGTTCTTTATTTAAAATGCAGTATGATTGGTTGTTTTGATGGTGCTGTCTATGTCATTTTCTGGTGATTAAGACATCGATGTTTTTGCACTGATGGTTCTGGACAGTTTTACCTGAGGTGGCGATGGGGCGGTTCAGTTGGGAGGTCGGAGGTTATAACATCCTCTCAATGGATGACAAAACTGCTGCTGACAATGATAAGGCTTTACAGCGAAAGCCTGTTTCAGGTTATGTCTCTGGCATCATACTCACTTAGGTTTAAATGTGCAGCTCTGTGGCCATTCATATCGTGCAATTGAAAGATCCCAAGCTATACATCATTATAATCGCCTCTCTGACATTTATATATGCACCACTGCTTTCCAGCTTTAACTCCTTGCCATATATTTAAAGTCACTGTGGATTGCATAATCAATGTGGTAAACATATCACCCACATATCCCCATCATCAAGTGTGAACTATTTGTTATCACAGGAACAGGCTGTGCAAATAGGCTTACTTCCATACTAATACTAAATATGTCAATTTGATTGTAATATAATATATGTGATATGGCTGAACGATTTTAGGGAAAGATAGAACTGCGATTTTTCTGACAGATATTTTCGATTGAGTTTATTATTATTGCTTCAGTTCAGTGCATTATTCACTAAGTACAGTAACATTTACAAACATGACGGAAAATTACATCATATCTAAAAATTAAAAGCTATTATTATAATAATGTTTTGAAACAGTTAAGTTCCAAGTCGGGGGGCGTTGCTTCAAAAAGACAAAGACAACAATGGATATTGTACCTGCTACAACCATAAAGGGACCGAGATGACTAGACTATGCATTTAATTTAATTGCCAAACTAGTTTGCTTTTGCAGCAGCAACGAGCTGCGTGCTACATCCTCTCTCTCCTCCTCTCCGTGTGGGAAACTGTATGTCATTGCAACATGTGACATAATGGACCGATCTGAGCAGCAACAATTCCTGATGTGTGCGTGGCATGTGTCGCAGACCTGTCGCCAACAGCACAATGCGTCGGTAACGTGAATCAATGCGGCAGTTGCCGGAGTAGGAAGAAGCCTAAAAAGAAGCCTTTCACCGAGTAGGCTAGGATGATTTTTGGCCGCCTCGCGACCACGTCAAACGCATGAGGGCCGATTAGTGGGCCGGACTAAAATCCACTTCCGGCCATGCTTAGTCCAGCCATTTTTCAAAATGTGTCATACCCCAAAAAATAGGCCGAAGGGTCCGACCGGTCCGGACCAGGGACGGACTGTCCAGCTCTGCTCTTATCTTATCGGCTCCCTTAACATTTCCCCCTTGTCTCAAATGGACTCTACTGTAGTAGCAGTTGACTTGCCAGAACGTTAGCCAATTATAAGCCGCACAGTCCAGCATTCAGCCTGCAACTCTCACTCAGCCATGCAACCAACAGCACAGCCAGCCAGCATAGCGGTGATGGCAACCTGCTGCTCCTCTCAAATTGGCTCATTTTCCCCCCAGATCTCTGACATAATACCCACTTAAGTCCCTGTTTGGGCATTAAGTGCAGCTTTTTACAGCATCAATGCTTCCTTTGTGTTTGAACTCTTTCCGGTGGGCAGGCAGCTTAAGGAGTGAGGCCCAGGGGGCCTCAGGTTTGAACTTGCTGTTGTCTTTGACCATCAGAGTGAAAGATAAGGTGTTTGGCCTTTGCCAAAGCCAGGATTGATTAGCTTTGAGACATGCAATACTGGGAGCTCAAGACCCTGACCTTTTTGCTCTGGGTTTACGTATTGTAGAACAGCTTTATTCCTCACAAAGCCTCCATTTGCCTTGTTTTGTCCCTTTCTCCGATTTCCCTCATATAGTCATCAAACTTTCCCTTTACAGGGCCGCGGCGAGGAGTTTGTTCCTACATTTGCCTCCAAACTGGTTTCCTCGTGGGTCTGTTTACGTCTGGAGGCCTCCTCCTGGATCCATCATTACTTGCTGAGAGAGACGCTCGAGAGTGGCTGCCATGTCTGACTCCACACTTCCTGAGGCCGTGGCCAATCAGACTGTTGAGCTGTCCCACTGCTAGGCGAGGGGGCGCCAGAGAGGGCAGGAGACATGTTGGGACCGAGGCCCGGGGACCACTGCACTGAATTCTGTTACTATAGCTACTTCTGTAGTAACCATGGAAACGCTATGGAGGACTGCTCTGATCTACACTGCCCTTGTTGTCCTCATGGGTGCCACAGAGGTCGCAGGAGGTCGGAGAGATGAATTTGCACAATCGCAAGGTGAGAGAAGACTGTTACGACTTAGCAGCTATCTGTTAACCCAAACATGAACCCTGCCAGGGAGGTTACATCCACCAGGATCACATACAGTACCTGTGTCCATTCATATTAGAACAAAGCTAAAAAAAAATAAAATAAAAAATAACTTGAATGCAAAAATATAAAGTCATTCATCACCAGACTTTTTCAGACCCTGAATAAATATGCCATTGGGATAGAATGAGTTTTTAAGCAGACAAAAAATTCCCTAAAGCTTGATTTTGAAAAACAAAAACACACAACTATTCCTTATGTAATCGTCTCTTAAGAATGGATTTGGAATGTGACATTGTAAAGTTAATATCCTCATACATACATCTGTAATCATTCTGAATCGTTTTAGACACTACAGTAGCTTTGTACGTAATGTCGTATTGTGCATCTGTCGGAATTCAGGTTTATAGAGGTAAAAAGATTGAATTATACATCCATCCATCCATTTTCTTTATTGCAGTAGGGTCACAGGTGTATTGTAGCCCATCCCAGATGACTTTGGGCGAGAGGCGGGGTACACCCTGGAATGGTTGGGAGAGGGTGACACGAGGAGTGGATTGTCACTCTCGCCATCCCATCCCACTCCCACACAAAAATATCCCATCCTGTCCTAGTCGTGGACCATGATAAAAAAAAACAACAACAAAAAAAACCTTATCCCATCCGCTCCCGGTGAAAACAACTCCCACTTGCTGTCGCGCCCCCATACAGAATGACTCCCACTCCCTTACCGCTCCCATTTTGGAGGTCAGCTACTAAAAATGGCTGCACATCTGTCCGAGGTCCCGCCTGCTCCCATGAACTTTTTATCCTGTAACATCTCAATCACGTGATTAAAGGTAAAGTTGACTCCCATCCCGCGGGAATCCTGCGGGATTCCTGAAAAAATGTCAACCTCTAATTGTCGCCAGCTAATCACAGGGCACCTTATACAATATAAACAAACAAAATATTTCATTATACGTGTGTATATGTGCAATTATTTTGTGGTTCAGATTCCTCTTGCTAAAATGCTTGACATGCTTGGTGGCTCATGCACACCAAAGACCTCCAAGCTTGAGTCCCCCGTCTCCCCTGCATTTCCTGTCTCCATCCCAACCCCCCCTCACAAATCTGAAATTTGTTGCACAGACGCGTGGACGCACACCTCCCATTTCGCCTAACAGATCCATGTCTCCATGTCTCCATCCTCTCAGTTCCCCCCCACATAGACTCGAGTCTCGAATTACCAAACTCCCCCTAAGGCAAAGAGTGCACATGTCGAGTCATCCTGAACAAGGATGTAATTGTATATTTCCTAAACATGACATCTGACCCCATCACAGCCAATTGTCTTAAACATGTGCCATGCTGCTTCTTTAGGAACCACACTTTTCAAGATTTAGGTTTTCTTTTGCAGCAAGTGTTTGTTTGAGGTCACATATTTAGTATTTCTCAGAATAATATATGGATATGATGATGATGATGATGATGATGATGATTATTATTATTATCATTATTATTGTTATTATTATTATTATTATTATTATTATTATTATTATTATTATTATTATTATTATTATTATTATTATTATCAGAGATTCAACATAGAAGAATACTAAATAATTTATTTGTCCTGGAAAAACAATGTAATCATTTTTAAACCTGCAACTCACTGCAAAGTCTCATTTCTATTTACACATTTACTTTTGCTGACAATAGTATGTTTTTTAACTTCTCTTGCGCTGAGTTTGTGAGTCCACGGTGGCCACGGCAGCGTCTTTTCGGGCCACTATAGAAAAAATAGGATGGTTGTGAAACAACGCGGGTGAATGGGATGGACAAACGTGACAATCCGTGATTGCTGTGGATGCCCGATGAGATTTTTAAAATGTCCAAAAATTGTCATGGCACAGTCATGGTGCGGATGTGAAACCGAGTCAGCCAGAGTAAAACAGAACATAATAGGGTGTATCAAAACTTGGAGGTGGTCCGTAGTGGAGTAGAAAGCTTCTAATGTATATTAGCGCCATCTCACACTTGCCGCCTAAAACTCTTTCAAGCTAAGCCACGTGTTTCATTTACCTACGATGCCCACTGTGGTTCAACCATTTCAGCACGACGAAGCAAGCAAGTTGTTTTTACTTTAATGTGGGGCTTAATAAAAGAAACAACCGTTCTATAAACTCGTATTTCTTTGTTGTGAAATGCAGGAAAGCCAATTTCCATAACAGCAAAACTAAAACCATTCACTTGAATTGCCAAACTTAAAATTCTATCAAAGTTTGTTTCCTTGAAATTTTGAGCATACAGTACATTTTCTTTTTTACAGTGTAGTTTTATTTGATATTTATGTGACACCAGGTCTTTGCAATCTATTAAGTCAAGTTTATTTGTATTGCTCTTTAGTTGCTTTGGAACAACAGAAACAATGTAATTTCCACTCCAAAATGTATGCGCAATGGTATATAAATAGGATCAAGTCGTTAAGTTGGAGCAATTCAAACTTTTGTTCGGTAGCTACAATATGGATTTTTGGGGAAAAATATACTTGACAGAACAAGAATACAAAAGGCTAAAATGATCCGAAGTATTATATTCATCCATGTATTAGTTGGACATCTTACAGCGCTTTGCACTGTAAATAGCAACTTTCCTCAAACTGAAGAAAATCAATATTACGAAATAAAAGCCTGTTCATTTAAGATAGGGCCTCTGCTTTGCTGGTTCGAGTGACATTTTTATCTGTAGTAGCTTTAATCAAAGAACATATCACATAGCATACTGTACATAATAGTAAAAATACATAAAAATTGGGCTCTGCTTTTCACAGACTCACATGATGATAATGAAATTTGGCTTCCCCAATTAAAACTTTGATATATTGACACAGGTTATCCAAGTCCCCCTCCACACGAAAAAAGAACCAGCCGGCTGTGCACAGTAGGCAATATTGGAACAAAGGGGCACCATTCTCACACGGTTGCAACAAGAATAGAGACAGTTTCAGACTAAAAGTTGCACAAATACCTGTATAACATTAGCTTGAAAATAATTTCTTAAAATAATGATTATTTACGGTCATCTGTAATTCCGATCGCATAGTAAGGGCTATAGTTTTACAAATATAAATAAAGAGCTCCAGTACTTTCAGCTTGTGATAATGGAACCTAATATAGAGAAAACTCCCTCAACATTTATTGGAGTTTATAGTGTATCACTGTAGATTATAGCTCTTGTGACTATTGTTTCAAAAATAGGCTTTTGGTGTGAGTGGCTGTGACTGACCTCATGCCCGCGTAGAGGGAGGAGCATTTTCCATTCAGAGTATTTCCTTCCACTGCTGATAAGAGAAACCAGGGTGATGCCCCGCTCGTAGATGTTTGGGAGCATTCATGAGATGGCCTAAATTTAGCACTTTTAACACATTTCTATTGTCATGAGTCTTGATGTATGAAAAAATTAAATCTGCAGTAAAAAGCATTCTATCCTATCAACTTTGGCAGATAGAAATAGATGCATAACTGGACCTTGAGTTTTGAGGTTGACATCTTAATGATTCAATCAGAGGTGGGATGAGTCCCAAAAGTTCCCTCTGATCATCTGCATAAAGTGGATAGCGAAGGCTAATACAGGATAATGTTGTTAGAATTAAATTTACATTTCAAAACATTTATTTATATTTATCTGTAAACCGTACAAATTAAATAGGACACATCTTTTTTTGGTGGTTTGGATGCTAAGTTAAAAAAAAAAAGTATTTCTTAGTCAGAAAAGGCTAGGGCAAAAACAACACTGCTTCACCAGAAAACATCATAGATGAATGTTACTGTCACACTTTTTTTTTTTTTTTTTTTTTAGATAGGAAGTCAAGAGGTGTGTCCCTGCATGCCTGTGGAATCATGCGCAACCAATCGATATATGAACATGAGAGCTGTCGCCAATATCGAACCATGCATGTAAATGTTTCCCACTAATTGGTTGAATGTGGTTAAGACACAGCAGTGTTGTTCTGTTAAAATACCCAAACAACACGGCACTGCAACATCTGTTGCATATTAATTGCTTTGTGACTTGAAGCAACGCGAAAAGCAGCACATACCGTACATAATTATGAATGATTATCCATCCATGCATCCATTATCTGTACCCTATCCCAGCTGTCATCGGGCAGTTGGCGGGGTACACCCTGAACTGGTTGCCAGCCAATCGCAGTGAATGATCGATTTAATCTTTTTTTTTAACTTCCAGCAGCATTTCATGAGGATCTTTTTGAATTAACGTGAATTAAATCAGATTAATGTGTGTGAGCGGCCATATGACTGAGTTTCGTTGTTGCCTTGTTTGTGGAGTTTATTCTTGTGAGGTCTCATTGACCGTCATCCATAGAAGGTATATTGACTACTAATAAACACCTTACCATTTATTGCCATAAGTGTTATTATAATAGCACACGTCGGATTGTTTGTGAGAAGAGGAAATACTTTTTTTTTCTTTGTTTAATGAGAAAGTCTTTAACCATGTGGAGGTCAGACATTGGATTTAATTAATGCTGCTCTATGTTTTGTGTCTGTAAATCTCTTCCAACAGACCTTGAGAGTCAGCAACAGTGAAAGTGTCAGAAATAATCTCAAAAGTACACCCTACATTGTTTCTTTGGCCACTTGAATCACTTTCTAGATCATATTATAACTCCCCATCCGTCCATTCTCTGTACCGCTTATCCTGCTCAAGGTATCGAGGAGCTTGAGTCAGATCTCAGCTGACTTTGGCCAAAAGGCAGACTACACCGTGGGCTGATCATCAGTCAGTCGCAGAGCGCATACAGAAACAGACAAACATTCACAAACATTTACCGGGTATGTCTTCATTTTGTCTCCCTTCATAGCTACCTTCCTGTCCAGTCTTGGCCAGTATGAGATTGCAATTCCAGTACGTGTAGGACCCAATGGGAAGACGCTGCACACAAAAGATTCTCATTACAACAGAAGAAGACGCAGTACAGAAGAAACAACATCAACTGACACTTCTGTATATATACAGTATATATATATGTATATATATATATATATATAAATATATATATATATATATATATATATATATATATATATATATATATATATATATATATATATATATATATATATATATTTATTTATTTTGTTTTGTTTTGTTTTTTGTAGTATTATAGCTATAAAATGTCACTTCATGTTCAACCCTAACTTTGGTGTTATCTCTCAGCTCTACTACCAGCTATCTACATCACGCAACAACTTCCTGCTGAACCTGACGCTGCAGGGAGGTCTGTTATCCCGCCAGTTTAGGGTGGAGTACTGGAAAAGAGGCAGATTAGCCTGGAGTCATCCTTACTCTCCTCACTGCCATTATGTCGGACACCTCCAGGACCAGCCGCACTCCAGCAAAGTGGCCCTCAGCAACTGTAATGGCCTGGTAAGAGTGCAACTTGCAATTTTTTTTTTTAGTTTTTTTTATACATCACCAATATATAAAGTGAGGTTGAAAATTGAAAAGCCAAATAATTTATGTAAAAACGGAAAAAATAATTTGACTTTGAATTTAAGATACATTTTCAGCATATAAAATAATAGGATAATAATAATTAATTGGGGTCAACCTGTCACCTACCCCAGATGACTTTGGACAAGACAAGGCACATATAGACTAACAACCAGCCACACTCACTTTCACACCTAAGGATAATTTAGAGTCTTTCATGAATTCAAGCTGCATGCTTTTGAATGTCGGAGGAAGCCGGAGTATGTAGAAAACCTACACAGGCACAGAGAGAGCATGCAAATTGCCCGCATGGACTGATGGATTATTTACAGTATTTGAGCGTCTTTTTTTAAGAATTTGTTTTTATGGCGGCACGGTGGTCGACTGGTTAGCACGTCCGCCTCACACTTCAGAGGTCGTGGGTTCGATCCCGGCCCCGGCCTCCCTGTGTGGAGTTTGCATGTTCTCCCCGTGCCTGCGTGGGTTTTCTCCGGGTACTCCGGTTTCCTCCCACATTCCAAAAACATGCATGGTAAGTTGATTGGACTCTCTAAATTGCCCCTAAGTGTGATTGTGAGTGCGGATGTTTGTCTTTGTGTGCCCTGCGATTGGCTGGCAACCAGTTCAGGGTGTCCCCCGCCTACTGCCCAAAGACAGCTGGGATAGGCTCCAGCACGCCCCGCGACCCTTGTAAGGATAAGCGGTATAGATAATGGATGGATATATATATATATTATTTTGTTTTTTTTAAACAACAGAACCTTCAAACAATTGTAAACATCCCGAGAAGTAAAAATGCAAGTCACTTAGGCTAGGTTCACACCGCAGGTCTTAATGCTCAATTCGGATATTTTCCAAAAATCCGAATTGAGCATTAAGACCTATTACGACTTTTTCATATTACATTATATGCGACCTTGGTCTTGTCTGCTGTATGAACACATTCGTCTCCAAAGTGACCCACATGCGCAGAAGACACGGCGTAACTCACGACGGTGTTTACGGAACAAAATGTGGTCCAAGCATTTCAACAGTGAAATGATTCGGTTGGAGGTTAGAAATACAGTATTTGGGGGAAATTAGGATGTGGGGCTTTTCTACCTCATTTCATGGAGACGTCACTAAAGATGGCGTCACGTCATAACCGTGCGTAAAAAATGAATCGATCTGAACCCTGGCTGAATTACTGCTATCACCATAAATGTCCACGTAATGCTTCATGTTTGAAGCGGGATTGAATTAAAGTCAAACCTGAAGTCAATACTGTTACGCAAAACAACTTTGCAGATTCGATCTTCGACCTTCATACGGCTAGAAGGAGAGAAAGAGGCAGTGCAGCCCAACGATCGAGATCACTTGTTACAATCTGAACTATTCTGGTGTAATTTGCATCATACAAATTGTCTCACGAAAATTGAAATTTCCCAGATACTTTATGCCTTCAGCGGCCAGCAACAGCCGCTTTGCTGTTTTAGGTCCTGTGAGATATCCCCCAACACATCCATAGCCTCCGTACCCATATACTGACAGCAGATTCATGAAACATGGAATTGTAGTAGATGGCTCTGTCAAATACAGAAGGACATCGTCTACATACAGGGACATCTTATGTACTTCCTCACCTATTGATACTCCTTTTATAACATCATCATCTCTGATTTGAGCTAATGGCTCGATATTAACGGCAAAAAGCAAGGGTGACGTGCGGTATTTGCTTGTCTTAATCGGCTGATGAGCAGTCCAGGGTGTATCCCACCTCTCGCCCAAATTCAGATGCGATCATCTCTAGCTCATCCACGACCCTAATGAGGACAAGAGCGAAAGTGGATGGCTTATCGTGATCAGATTTTAAAGTGTATGCCCTGCCAACAGGCACATTTGAGCACTGCTGTCATAAAGAGGCTTTCACAGTGTTGCACAGAAGGGACCGCGAGAACAGAGAGCCAGCTGGATAAGTTGAAACCCTTTCTAATTTGTCCCAACACTGAACCACACAGGAGACACATCCAAAGACTCTGAAAATTGCAGAAAATACCTGGTTGCTAAACACTGCTGAATAGGCGTCTCTTATTAAGGTTGTTCAAAGACACTTTGGGAAAGATCATTAAGTCAACCTGCAGAAGTCAAGAAGACAACTCACAAAAGACTTCAATGTGTACTAAAGACCTGTTTTTAACACTTTGAACGTTTAAACTACCCATCCAAAGCACGGGTAGGTTTGTTTATTCCCTTGTAAACTATTATTTCCATCTGAGCTGCCTCGTACAGTCATGAAGTCACCCCCGGACACCACAACAGAGGGCTGGCATACAATTACATTTTGAAATTTGACGCTGATCATTTTATTTGTCCGAGCACATTTTCCTACAGTTCTATCTCAGTGTAGCTGTGTCTCCTCTCACCACACACAGCAGGCCTCGCAATAACACTTGCATGCGCAGCTGAGGATTAGATGTGTTCACGAAGCGTTAATAAACCGCACACTTAATTACTGTTGGCCAGGCCAGCATGAACACATTCATCCAGCGAGCGGGTGGTATGTCCATGGGAGCATCACTAACTTTATTATGGGATTAGATGCTCTTTGATAGCTGCCGCAGTGGAAGGAACGGAGATGCAGGCTCTGAGTTGAGGCGGCCACATCTAAACAGAATCAAAAGTGTTGTCACCCTGTGTGCGACGGGTTCATCGCGCTCTTCTCATGCATGCTTTCACATGGTTTTGTCTAAATGTGTTACATATGCCCCATTCATACTGTATGTTCTTTTCAACAAAGAGCCTGATTAGAGTATATCGGTGATGGGTATTGTGACTACACAGAAAGAGATACTGTATGCTATTGTGGAAGTATCTTAATGGCTTTTTGTCTTGTAAACTGGACTGGATAATTAACGGCATAATCGTGTGCAGTTGGGCTTGCATCAAACCAGCAAAATCAAGTTTATCAAAGACCTTTTGTTTCAAATGGACTGCTATTGGTATCGAAATTTGCAGTTAGTTGGGATGTGATTGTGGGATTGTGTTGTTTTGTCTCTGCAGCAGGGGGTGATTGTTGCTGGGGGAGAAGAGTACCTGATTGAACCCCTTATTTCATCAGCTAACCAAACCAAACCAGAGAGAGGAGACCGGACTGAAGGGCGCCCCCATGTGGTTTATAAACGCTCATCGCTCCGCCATCAGTACAAGGGCCAGTCTTGTGGAGTCATTGGTAAGAATGGGAAACATTCTGGTTGGTTTTAGAAGTGGCAGTGAGGTCCAGATTCAAACCACATGACCAGCTGCACTGTGGACTGTGGCGGTGTCTGAGTTCCCACTAGTGACCGAGTCTGTGTTACAGGGCGTTGCTGAGTAAATATATGATTCATTTTATGACAAATAAAAGTTAAAATAGCATCAAATTTAGCCTTTATCCAACCACTATTCTTGGAATGATTTTTTCAGAAATCATTCTTATGACTTTGTTGAGAGAATATGCGGCGCGTGGTTTTACTGTTGACGTGTGCATCCTGTTCTTTAGATGAGAAGTCTATGAAGAGCTCATCATGGTGGCAGAGGACACTGAAGACGCCTCCTCATCATGTCGGTCGAGGCCAGTTGCCACTGAAGCGCTCGGTGAGCTGGGAGCGCTATGTGGAGACGCTGGTGGTGGCTGACAAGATGATGGTGGGATACCATGGCCGTAAGGACATCGAGCAGTACATCCTGGCCCTCATGAATATTGTAAGTTTCACTACACACAAGATACACTCTAACAGTGACGATGCGGATGAAGTTGAACCTGCTGCTTTGTAGAATTTCGTACAGGATCAATAATCTACCTACTTACATTGCCATCCTTCCATCCATTTTCTGAACCGTTTATCCTCATTAGGGTCGCGGACGTGTTGGAGCATATCCCAGCAGTCTTCAGGCACTTAGGCAGGGTACACTCTAAACTGGTTGCCAGCTAATTGCAGATCCTTTCACATTTTTTTCAAACATATGTTTAAGGTCATCAAATATCAGACAAAGATAACACAGATCAACAAAACACCGTTTTTAAATGGAGATTTTATTTAGTAAGTAGCAAAAACTATTCAAAGCTACCTGTCCCTGTGTGGAAAAAAAGGACTTGCCCCAATGGTAATCCACTGTGTTTTACATAAATAAAAGAACAAAATAAGAAAAGATCATAGAATATTAAAAACTACAAAGCATGCAATTTAGATGATAAAAAAAGAAGTTATAATAAATAATACAAATAGAATTCATCATTGGAAGGAAAGTGTCCCATTGCTTTTGTCCATACAATTAAATTTGGCAATAGATCAAATGTAATGGAGGGTGTCAACATTGAAACAAGCGGGTGCCTGAGTTGGGTTAAAGCATGTTTCTCTAGAAAATGGTATATGAAGAAAGAAAATAGAAGCTAAAACTGGACTTGACAGAATGAGGTAGTATGCCTTATTTTGTCAGCAGCCCCGTTTTGTACCACCGGTAATCACTCATTACCAACTTCCTCACTTATACCAATACACACACATTTGGAATGCACCTAATGAATAGTTGTTTAGTAGCTATTGTTGAAAAGCAGGTTCTATACAAGCTGTTCTTGTGCTATGGCGCAAAGTATGCCAAATTACCGTTGATACCTGTAATGACAAGAGTACAGCTTGGCCTGCCAGCTGTTGTTGTTTTCTTCATCATTGTTGGCACTTTAATTTGTAATGCTCACAGGCAGAACAGTCTTAATCAGGAGCATTTAATGTTTGCTGATAGTTCTTTCAGGTTTACAGTCAAGTTTAATAGCCTTTCTCTCCTTTAAAAATCACAACATTTTTTCACTGGCTTCCACATCAAATTGATACTGAAAATTGACTTTTTTGTTCCTCACGGGACTTCATAGTTACAATCCATCACAAATGCAAATCAGAGTTTCATTTTGAATGTGTTTACAGTTCTTTGTTCATAACTGTAGCTGAGATGTCAACATGTATACAAGTATCAGTATTTGTGAATTTAGTGAAAGTAGTCAAAATGCTGGTGAAATTCACCCGATTAGAACAACTACAGTGTAGCTGTGCTTTCATTTACTGGTACTAGTAGGGATACACTGACAACCAGATGTGGGCATTTTACTAAATTTTGCTGATCTGTCATGTCATCTTCCAAACCGCTTATCCTATATAGGGTCGCGGGGAGTTGCTGGAGCCTATCCCAGCCGTCAATGGGCGAAGGCAGACTACACCCCGAACTGGTCGCCAGCCAGTCGCAGGGCACACATAGACACTGTCACTGAGCGGGAATCGATCCCACGCTGCCCGCACACAACTCAGGCGTGTGTACCACTACACTATCAGCGGACATATTTTGCTGATCTGTCATTCATCATCCGTCACAGTGACCAGGGTAGCCGTCCTTCATTTTTTGTGACGAACTGAATTGTAATCATCAGTCCGTCAGTTAGTCCGTTGGTCTGTCAGTCGGTCAAACCAAAAAAGCGGGACGGACTAACGGTGCGTCAGTAATGGACTGATGGACTGTCACTGACGGACACGGTTAGTGACGATTACACTGACGGATGAAAACCCACTTCTGTCATTCGTCAGTCTGTCATTTAAATGGTATCCTGTCGTTGGTCAATCGTCAGTTAAACAGGCGTCCGGCAGTGATGGAGTTCGACAGAATACCCACCTCTGCCGATAACAGCGATATATATATATATATTTTTTGTCACAATATATACACAGCATTGTGAACTGCATAGACCATGATACTTTGCACCGCTGAATAGAAACACATTACAATAAAATGACTGGCCAAGCCTAATTCTTTGTCACTGCTGTTATGTACGAAAATACAACATTGTGTTTTTTTTTTGTTTGTTTACAATATCAGTTTTTATACAGTATTGTGACCTACCGTATGTGATTTTCATATTGTGATAATATCGTATTGTGACTTATTGATATCGTTGCAGTGGGATACATTGTGCTAGTCAATAACATATTCATCTGTAGTTCTTCCCCATTCTGTTGAAATGGACTAGTACGTCAGCTTTTTAAGACTGGTCTTTTCTTGTTTCCCTGGAGGTCAGGTTGCCAAACTGTTCCAGGATTCTAGCCTGGGGAATGCAGTCAACATCGTGGTGACCCGACTCATTCTGCTCATGGAGGACCAGGTACAGACAGTAACCTCTCCTGTCTTGTCCAACTTGTGCTTTACTGGCCCTTTTCCAGTGATGAATAAATGTATTAGCTTTCCATTAATGGTGTGTGGTGAGACAGTGCAGCAGAATGCAGTCTAATGTTGACCTGCTTGTGGTTTTATGGATGAAGATGTATTAAACTGTCATTACTCTGTGGCTTTGAGGTTTCCTCGAGCTGTCCCAAAAGGGAAAGACTAATGATTTATACTTTACCTACAGCCTAAAAAATAGCTCCATAACTCACCACTTGGCTTGGAGAAATAAATGTTAGGCTCATTAGTCCCGTTATCCTTGCTCCAAGGGTTGTTGGTTTGAGGTTGGGAGGATATTGAAAGCAGTTTTGGTAAGAGGTTGTATGACTAGTTTCCAAGTCTGAAAAAGTGCTCTGCCCCTGGAAAGTCAAATCAGGAGCACAGTGTGCCCAGAAAAGAGGGACTGTGGGATGAGACAATTCCATTTTTATGTCACCACATGCATTCCTGGGTTACAAGTTGCAGCCAGCTGTGGCCAGCAGAACACTCCTTTCCTTCTGCTCAATGTAATTGCATTAAACCAGAACGGACCCTCTCACTTATCATTCATCCATGCGTGTGATTGGATGCAGAGAGCAATTTAAAGCAATAAAATGGAAAGTTGAGGTCTTCTAGCAACGGACTTTGCTGCCAGATGTGATGACACCGGGATGTTTAACTGTTGCTCAAGTCTTGGACACAGCTAGACAGCAATTGATGCAGTTGCATCAGTTGCCAACATGATGTCCAGGATTTCCAGCGTAATTCCAAAACCTAGCGCGTTGACAACTTCGCCAAGGCAGCCAGACATCAAGCATTTGGAGTCAAGTGAGCCATTAAGCAATTTCTTACTAGCCTTAACTAAGGCCAAAGAGGGGTCTCACTCATACTTTTAAGTAGGGATGGGTGAATATGATACCAGTTGTCGGTATCGGCAGATCCGGGTTTATTGTAAGGTATCGGCTATTTGTGGGGATCTGCCGACACAAGCCACTGATATTTAAGGCACAAAAAAAGAGATAAAGATCTTTGCTCACATCTTTTGTCATTGTGTTGAATAACATTTTCTGTATCAAAACGATCAGCGATATTGGTACTCTATCGTGAGTACTCAAAGAGTTTACTGTCATATTGATATCGATCACAAAAAAAAGTGTTATCAAACATTCCTACTTTTAGGTCTTTTAATCCACACCAAAACATGAATAACTCTACCACCTTGTCCTACAAGTAGTAGAGTTTGGTACAGTATACTCTGTCTTTCTGGACTTCCATTACCAAAATTGAAATGTGTGCCACAATAACTGATCTATATAACACCACATGTTGGCACCCTTCAAACGAGTAACTACAAACTACAGGGGTGCTGCAGTAAAGGATTGGATCTGGACAGCTATTTTTTGATTAGTCAATAGCACTTCTGTCATGAATGGGGAATCTGTTTCTGCATAACCCTACTGAGGGGTTGCCTCTGCAAATCATCATTTTACATCTATCCCTATCTTATGCATCTTCTGCTCTAACTCCATCTATTTGCAAATCTGTATTCACCACACTGATAAATGCCTTCTTTTGTCTCCCTCTTTAGCTCCTACAGAACCTGACAACTCAATTTCCACCTTCCTTCTACCGATTTGATACCCACTTGCTGTGCCTTATCTGTACATGTTGGCACGATCTCAATCTGGCCTCTCTAGCTTTGTCTCCAAACCTTCCGTTCCGTGCTCTAATGAGCTCATTCCTGATCCTGTCTTTCCTCGTGACTCCCAAAGAGAATCTCAGCATCTTCAACTCTGCTACCGTCAGCTCTGTGTCTTGTCTTATGGTCATTTCATATTCATGATGTGTATAGTTTTACTTTATCGAAGTATAGTCGTGATGTGGACAGACCTTTCTCGAAGTATACACCCCCTGTATCCCAGCAGTAGCTTCCTTCAACAATCTGCGTCCTCCTCATACATTTATATTGACAGGGGGAATTTGGGTGTGTGTGTGTGGATGGGGGGCGGTTTGTGTGAGCACTGTGGATGCCCCCTCCCAGGTAGATTCCCACAAACTCTGAACACACACAACCGGAACGCCCATATGGGCGCAACATGGCCCCAGACACGCTAGACTACACTTTTTAAATTACAAAAATTAAATTACGCCTGTTTTTACGCAAACGCATGGGCGTCATTCTACCAAAATAGGGCCCAAAATGTTGGACACCCTCCATTGTTGTCATTGCTGTGTAATATTCCTCTCCTCACCAATTAATACAGTGCTGCATTATACTGTGTTCTGCTGCTATGATGTCACAGCCACACTATTTATGTGGGCTGACGCACCTGCCCGATCCGCAAGGTTTAGCTCCATATTGCCGAGTGGAAAAGGAGCTTGGCAGGCCTGGGCAAACATAATACATTAAAGTGAATGTTTGAAGCCTGTGTTCAGTCTGTCACCGGGAGAAAAGGAGACATATAATCATGTTTCTGTTATTGTTTTAGTCTGACATTCATTATGAATTTCTGTTGACTGTTGTTGTGTGAGCTATGATCAAGTACAGTATCGTTCAAAACGAAAAGTGAAATTCACGTTGGATTTTCCCCCTATTTAATATTTCCTCTCTTTTCTGCCCCCATCATCAGCCCACATTAGAGATTAATCACCATGCAGGCAAATCTTTAGACAGTTTCTGCAAATGGCAGAAATCAATCCAGCACCGGAGCAGTTATGGGAACGCTATCCCTGACAATGGCATCGCTCACCATGACACCGCTGTACTCATCACCAGGTCAGGAATACAATCTTATAAAACATCCTCACATGGAAGAGGATGTCTCTGGCTCTTTAAGCAAATGATTATGTGTTTCCAAACAAGTGTTTCTTTAAAAATGACCTTCCTGAGAGAGTCAGGCTCTGTCTTGTCCTTTCTCTAGTGACAACAGCTGGCTCTGCTCTGCTTGCCTCAGCATATCTGGCAATAACTTGTATGCGGATGGAAGGAATAAAAAACAGATGTACAAAGTATTCCTTTCATTTATTAGGCCTGTAAAAAGTTTTTATTTGCTGAAATAAAGGCATAGTGAAACATCATTATATATGCTATTAAAAGATGGTAAGAATAAGCATAAAAATGTGCATGTATGCTGCAATACATTTTTTTAATGATCTTTAATGTATATTTTTATTGGTTTGGAGTAGGATGGCCCTTTTCCAGCTACAAAGCTTATTCGTTGGTCAGAAATAACTGTGATTTTCAAGGTTTTCTTGTTAATATTGAAACTATTCATAATGTAATTATATTCGCTCCGATTGGGTCTGTGTTCATCTTAATTTGATAATCACCCGGCCATAACTGTGTGGTGCTTGGCACATTTCGTGCCTTCATCATGTCAACCTTCTTTCACTTGCGCTACGAATACATTTTTGTTTTAAGCCACACACATACGTGTATATGTGTCTGTATATATATATATATATATATATATATATATATATATATATATATATATATATATATATATATATATATGTATATATATATATATGTATATATATATATATATATATATATATATATATATATATATATATATATATATATATATATATATATATATATATATACATATATTTATATATTAGGAGTGTAACAGTATGCAAAATCACGTTTCGGTTCGGTTCGGTTGTTTGGAAACTTCGGTTCGGTATATTTTCGGTACAAAAAACATCCATCCATCCATTATCTGTACCGCTTCTCCTCACAAGGGTCGCGGGGCGTGCTGGAGCCTATCCCAGCTGTCTTTGGGCAGTAGGCGGGGGACACCCTGAACTGGTTGCCAGCCAATCGCAGGGCACACAGAGACAAACAAACATCCGCACTCACAATCACACCTAGGGGCAATTTAGAGTATCCAATCAACTTACCATGCATGTTTTTGGAATGTGGGAGGAAACCGGAGTGCCCGGAGAAAACCGTACAAAAAACAGATTTTTAAAAAAAATATGTTTATTTTGAAAAGATGACAAGTAAACTGTACTTTTTTCGAAAAACAAATAAAAGCGAACCATTCGGGTGATATTCTAAGAAATTACACCAGAATAAAAAACACACTAACAATAAAGATCTCTTAATTTTGTAAATTATTAAGACACTGAAATCTTTAAACACTCAGCAGCAATAGCCTATGACACATCTAAGTATGCAAGTTAAAGCCAAGTTGTCATTACAGTACACATATACACCCTTTGTGATGAAAAAAATACCGTACATACAATAACAGTTACAATTATTGCTAACTATATTAAAACTATTTTTATAATGAAAAAATACAGTAACTTTAAGAAACTTTTAGTCTTTATGAAATTGTATACACTTTTTAGGCATTGAAATCTTTGAATGTTCAACAGCATATTATAACAAACTTTCGGACCTAACCACGTACCTTTCCCCAACGGCGATTTTAACAGGACAGCCAGAATGTTCCCAAACAGGAGACCGCAGTGTATGGGGGGACCTTCGACCTCTGGCTCTTTTCTGGCTCTTTTCTGGCTCTCACTTGTGTGCCGCCACTCTCTTCTCCCGCATGCAGTCACTAGCGCCCATGCGTAAGCTCGCGCTAATAAGTGGAACGAAACGAACGCAAGTGGACCGAACCGAACATGCCATACCGAAACGTATTAATACACCGTGTACCGCTACACCCCTAATATATATATATATATATATATATATATATATATATATATATATATATATATATATATATATATATATATATATATGCATGTATGTATATGCAGTATATACTGTATGTGTGTGTATCTATATGCCATATATATGTGTGCATATATATATATACAGTATATATATATATGTGTGCATATATATATATATATATATACAGTATATATGTGTGTGTATATATAACTTAGTTTTATATATTGTATGTATGTATATATGTGCACGTATGCATGCATTCATGCTTGCATGTATGCATGCTGTATGTATGCGTGTATGTACTGTATATACAGAGCTGGGCACTTGACCCTTTTTTGCCAGTCCGTCCTCCGTCCACGACCTAGGTACTCTTCTGGCCTCGTCATACCCTTCTATATTTGGACATATGAGGTTTCCGCTGGACAGCGCCGATATGTTATGTATAAAAAAGTGGCAAAATGATTATGTTGGAAGGGCCCTTTAAATTTTAAACAGCGCTATAATGCGATTAGAGATTGTTAAATATTATGTGGAACCACCCAGAACTGTTGCTCAGGTTGTGTCATAGATGCTTTTTGCAGGAGTAAAGCAGTGACCGCTTTGTATTTTGCTCTTATTTGAGATAATTTTTACCTAGTAAAATACAGTAATTTTAAACAGACCAGATGTAAGGGAAAGGAAAAAAAGATTAAGTAAAACAAAGTTGTTCTGATGTGAATTTCATGTTTATTTCTTTCACAGTTTTTTCTGTCATTGTTACTGCTGGAGTCAAACAAAGGAGACAATGGCATGTTAAACTGATAAAAACCTGATGCTGTTGCCTCTGGAATGTGCTGCACAATCCAACACAACGACTGCTGGCACAAATATTTTCCTATTCTTTTGAACAGAATGCACAACATTTTATGTTGCAGGATATTAGAAGTCAAATTGGATTTGTGCAATGTGTCTTATTGATCATGCTAAGGCTCAAAGTTACATGTCGCTGTTCTTGAAGTCTTGCTATTGTTTTTTTTTTTAAGTACAGTCACATTCTATCAGACTCAGTCTAGCACTGTTGTTTACGCCATGCCAAAAAATGTGATATAGTTTGCATTGTACAACTGTGTACTTTTTTGCATGCACTTTATTGTATTACTGTATAGAGCATTTAATAGCCTGCTTTGTGTCTTTAATGTCCACAGATATGACATCTGCATCCAAAAAAACAAGCCCTGTGAAACTTTAGGTAACAGCAGGATATGTTTTAAAACGTGGACTGTTGTCATGTTTCTGCCTTAAATTGAAACATATTTCCATGTCTCAACTCTCAGTTGCATAAGTTGGACAATTGTTGGACTGAGCTGTTGTTTTGTTACTTATTACGAATACTCTCCAAGGCGTGTGTATTTGAATGTGTGTCTGTGTTGTGCAGGTCTGGCTCCCGTTGGAGGAATGTGTGAGCCGGAGAGGAGCTGCAGCATCAACGAGGACATTGGCCTTGGAACAGCTTTCACTATTGCCCATGAAATTGGACATACGTGAGTAAAACTCACACATGCATACTGATCGAGAAAAACAAAGCCATAAAATGGAACTGAAATACAAATATAACTAATTTTGGACTGACATTTGAGAGAGTTTGTATTTAATAATGTGTTTATAATGTCTGTGATTGACTGGCGACCAGTGCTGGGTATACCCTGCCTCTTGCCCGACGTCAGCTGGGGCAGGCTCTAGTTACCCGGATGTCAGCATTATATGAACGAATGAATGTGAATGAATGACATTTATTTTGTCTTGCATACAATAGTGCACCCAGCCTGAATTGGCGTAAAAGACACCAAACAATCAAAATGACCGGCACCAGAACCAAAGTACGACAAAAACTTGTTGTATTCCTTTCGAAGCTTTACAGATAAAATTTGCAATTACAAAAATATCAAAATCCATTTAATCATTTCCTCATCTGACCAATAGAATATATCAGGCTTATACTGTTTAATACAATTTAGCATACTCCCTCTTAGATCATCATAAAGTATACAATAATGGTATAAGTATTTGTTGAAGTAGATTTTTTTTTTTTAATAACGCTTCCGTACACACACACACGTACACACACACGAAGCAAGCTGAACATCTTACAGCTACACAATGTCAAAATACATAGTACTGTACTCCATTTTGAACCACAGGTCTTCCTCACTTGCTTTATTCAGTACGCTTGGTTTGGTTGTTGAATCTGCAAACAGTTACTTTGCAAACCTCAAATGTCAAAAGTGGTCATTCATAAAGGCCACTACTGTACATATAAAATAGGGAACTATCATTATCTATCATTGCTTTTTTCAAAAACTTAAGGTTTGGAATGAACCATGACGGTATTGGTAATTCGTGTGGGCCCCGTACCCAGGAGACGGCCAAGCTGATGGCCGACCACATCACCATGAAGACGAACCCGTTCATCTGGTCGGCCTGCAGCAGGGATTACATCACCAGCTTTCTGGAGTGAGTTAACCTCTTCGATATCAGCAACACCACAAAAATGTGGATAAAATCACTAGATGGCTCTAAAGCATGTTTTGGTCAGACATCTGCACACATTCCAGTGGTATGCTTACATCATCAACAATTCTTATTCATTAGTAGGCTTCACTCAATGAATTTAGCAGTTTTACACTTTGAAACACTCACATACGTGTGGGTTTTTTGTCTCTTGCAGCTCAGGTATGGGATCCTGTCTGAACAACGTGCCCCCAAAGCAGGAGTTTGTTTACCCCACCACAGCCCCGGGTCAGGCCTACGACGCGGATGAACAATGCCGCTTCCAGTATGGAGTCAGATCTCGACAATGTAAATATGCAGTGAGTATTCTTGTCAGCACTTTTTTTCTGTTTCTGTTGCCACCTCATTTTTCAGTTATACAAGTGCCTGATTTATGATGGTTGATGTAAAATTTGAAGAATCTAGTAAATCTGCCATTTTGTATTTGTAGAGTATTTTGCAGTTTAATTGCAATTAGTCAATAGCAGGTGTGTCCAAACTATTTTGCAAAGAGGGACAGATTGGGTGAGATGAAAATGTGGGTGGCCGACCATTTAGCCTGACATTCTTTTTTACATGGAACACCAATAAATGCAAGCCCAGTTTAGGAAACCAGTCTGCCTTTCGTTTTAGACTTTTTTATTTATATTTCAAGATTCTTAAACATGTCTTTTGGTCCATTTTGGGCCGGACTTTTGACACGTGCGGTCTATACGATCCTTGTGACATTTAATACGATTAGACTTAATAAGAAGACTATATAACACTGGAAATAATCCTGTCTAACGTTACAATTTTTTGACTTTTCTCTGATCGACTCTGTGTCTTTCCTTGCTCACACGCACACGCACACCCACCCACACATACACAGGAGGTCTGCAGTGAGCTATGGTGCATGAGCAAGAGCAACCGATGCATCACCAGTAGCATTCCTGCTGCAGAGGGAACCATCTGTCAGACCAACACCATTGAGAAAGGGGTAAAGAATATATAGTAAACAATTAAAAAATCTAGAATGTCACAAAGTAGTTGACTCCCTTTAACTTCCTTTTTGAACCCATTTCCTCATTCTGTGAATATGAGCCTTTTGCACAATATGTATGTTATGTCTTACAGTGGTGCTACAAGAGGATCTGTGTGGCATATGGGACACGTCCAGAGGGTGTGGATGGGGGCTGGGGCCAATGGTCGCCTTGGGAAGAGTGCAGCAGGACCTGTGGAGGTGGCGTCTCCTCCTCTATGCGATACTGCGACAGCCCGAGGTACACGTCAGCTTTATCATTAACTAGCAATTGGGCCTTCAACTATGCCTTTATTATACCGACAGTATATAATTTATCAAAGTGTCTAGATTCAGCTGCTTGTATTTTTCTCCATCTTACAGCCACTACCCAACTGTCATAGTTTGTAATTCAGCCATATAATGGTATGTGGCCAGAGATGTGGCCTAATGGTCTTTGATGAGTGTGGGACTGAGAATGCTCTTATGAAAACAGGCAGCATAGAGTTGTGAAGGCACCACTGTGTTGAAGCTTGAAGTGTTAAATTGCACTCAGATGTTTCTGACTGGCCATATTGTCTGTGCTTGATTGAAGGCCAACCATTGGTGGAAAGTACTGTTTGGGGGAGAGAAAGCGCGACAGGTCCTGTAATATTGATGTGAGTCCTGTTGTAATCGTCACTCATTTGGTCATCAAGTAGGATCCAGAACATGAACTTTGTTTATGTGTCTTTCAGGACTGCCCTGCGGGCTCACGGGACTTTCGAGAGATGCAGTGTTCGAACTTTGATAGTGTTCCTTTCAGAGGGAAATTCTACACGTGGAAGCCATACAGAGGAGGTGAGTGCGTGTATTGGATGAGTAAACAATAGTGACTCATCTATTTAGTCAAATGTGTTACAAAACTAAATACGTGAAAGGTTTCCAGCAATTCTATTTACAATTGTGTGGCCCTAGTGAGCGTAATTGGTATAGAAATTGCAATGGGAAAAAAGGGATGGAACAATATTCCACATGGCAGGTGTCACTCCCAAACAGCAGTTTCCTCGATACGGCTGTTTGTTATTAAAGCGCAATTCAACCCAAACATTTATTTTTCCAGAATATGTTCTATGCAGGCCCACTAGTCTAAACACGGCATTCTGATTAATATTCGTTTGTGGAATATGAGAAATCCGCTCGTTTTTAGCTAGCTCAGGGGGAGGCCATTTTGTCACTTCTGTCGACTGAAGATGACATCGAAGTTGCCCAGGGCTCAGGTAATTACCAATCATGGCTCAGCTTCAGAAAACAGGTGAGCCGTGATTGGTCATTATCTGATTATTTGGGTTGACTTCCACTTTAAAGCTCAAAACCTTGACCATTTTTCTTCACTTTCATGTGTTCGTGAAGTGCTCTCTCGCCTGGAGATTAATCTGCCTACCGAATCAAATAGCATAATATTATCTCTACAGTACACTTTGCCTTGGCCAAAGAGCTACATATTAAAATTAAGCCTCTATTTTAGGACTCCTTTGGCACATTTTGTGTGTCATTCAATTTCATGTGTCACGGTGTCAGTCATTATCATTTGACATAAAAACATACCTCCAAAATTAATTAAAACCTACTAAACAGCATAAGTGTTGACTCCTGAAAATGCTTTGAAAAGGGCAAAGTGATGCTCAGGAGGACCATGCATGTGCGTTTGGGGGTGTGGGCATGCACGTCTGCTTTTCAAAGCCAAATAAGAGAGTACCTGCAGATGCTGTAACATGCGGAGCCCCCTGCAACCCACAATGCCTTGCTCTTCTGCACTGGATGTGACAGTTAAATCGTTTCAACTACAAAACCGCCTTTAATCTTGGCGTCCACTAGCATAATGACTCACAGAGATAAGTGGCAAAGCAATTGCAACTTCAGACAGCTGATCCTACAATGCAAATCTGTTGCAGCTGTTCAAATAGGATCAGTGTGTTCAGGTCAGATCGCACTGCACTGTCATTGTCGGGCCGGGCTCACTCTTCAGGATCACATTTCTCTCACTCGTTTTCTTCCTTGCTCCTCTCGCTGAACCTCTCTCGTCGTCGTACTGTGTTTAGTTCACGATTATGCAATCACTAGCTCTCAGCACAGAAACAGCCGTCACCTCTCAGCCCAGACAGCCAAGGACAGCTCATTAAATAAGGCCGTCGCAGAGAAAGCTCTATTTAAGAACAATTATCCTTCACACTTAACCCCCTTACACCATGGGACAGCCAGCAAGTTGTAATGCACACACAGCTGCAAGCAGAGATTGCCCTGCCAAAGCTAGGCACTATGGGAATTGCAGTTTTCCACGGTCTGACCACTTTATCATTTTTGAAACCCGCCAGTACATACTGTACCTCCTTCAACGCTGCCAGTACAAACAAACCAAGCATAGACGAATGTCAGCGGACCGTCAGAGGAATTGCAGCTGAGCGGCATCTACGAATAAATATACTACACCATTTAGCTGGAAAGCACTTTTTAAATGGTGTGTGTAAAGTTGTTTGAGTCATTGCATCCAAATAGTGTATAAACAAGTTGAGTGGGTGAAGAGTAAGGTTACCAACTTGAATGATATTTTTCTTAAAACATGACGACGTAATGTCCAAAGCTCACTTGGGCAAATACTGAACACAAAAGGGATTTTAATTCTCCTAATGTCAAAGAGTTAAACTTCTAAACCAAACGCTCTATAGAAATATCCCGAAGGTTGACGTCATCAGACGTGGCATCATGCAAGTCAAAGTTGTTGTCTTTCTCGGAATGCTACGCCCCCTAGTTTATCAGTTAAATAGCTTGCCTTGCAGCTACAGCAGTGCCATAGGCAGACCTGTGACATGACCAGAACTTTGTACTTTGCTGTATCGCTTAGATAGTTTAATGAAAAATGTTCATGTCTGTAGTTGTTTGAAGCACTTGTGAATGAACTTAAAAGTCAATGTTGTGTGTTTGTGTGTAGGTGGGGTGAAAACATGCTCTCTGAACTGCCTGGCGGAGGGGTACAACTTCTACACTGAGCGTGCGCCAGCAGTTGTAGATGGCACACCATGCAGAGATGACTCTCTGGATGTGTGTGTAAATGGCGAGTGCAAGGTGAGCTACAGTTGTAAGAAGGACAGCTACCAGATATGAGCGGACAGCGTGCTTTTCGAGAATCCACTCTTACGATATTTGCATGTTGGAAAGCTGCCACAGCTGATCATCTGAATCAACAGCTGTTCCACTTCAAATATAACCTTGGCAGGAAACTAAGGTATACAGGGATCCTCGGTTTACGACCGTCGACACTGTATTTTAAGGTTATGAACAGCATGCTTTAAACTAGTTTGCCTGGCAGCATCAGACACAACATAATTACACAAAAAGTTGCACTTTGTTACAGCCATACTTCCCATTTTGGGGATTTTTGCATAACTGTGACTTGACTAATGTTCTATCTTAGGTCAGTGCTAGACTACCGTGCTCTGACTTCATTTACAAATTGGGGTAGGAACAGAACTAAGCTGAGGACCCCCTGTATGTGTGCATGGCGTGACATTTGACTTTTTTACAGTGGTGAATGCACACTCTCTCATTGTGCAACGTTCTCCCTTTATGGTCGCAAAAATAGCTTTTAACGACGGCACTGCTTTTGAACCCGTAACTTCGACTTAACCCTGGAGAAGCTACCAAATTTACAATGGAATCCAATAATTTAGCCGATGGGACGCATTAAACTAGCGTATAGATCAGAAACCGTTTGTGACTGAACCCTTTTATGATCGAGTGAAGCAGTGGGTGGCTTTCCAAGGCTTTTAGGTGCATTGTACAAGCACACCTCAGCTAGAAGTGTCCACCAAACTGGTCAGAAGAATTGAACACAGGGCATATTCTTTCATACCCGCTCATTCTTAGAGTGGCTAAGGAAGGCTGCACTCCCTGCACCCATCCAACAAGAGGATTTTGTTTATGTGCATCCCTCTTGTTCTCTCAACCTCCTCCTCCCCACTTCTCTGTTTTCCCCTGCACTCTGTGACCTTGCAGTTGAGCTATGAGTCAGTCCACACTGCACGCTGGCTTTTCATTCACTTTCATTGTTATTATCTAGGCATGGGCAAGGCAGTTTTATTTATACAGCACATTTCTTACACAAGGCAGCTCAATGTGTTTCACACAAACGAAGACACAACACCTTCAAACATTTACAAACACAACAGTTAACTTAATCAAAGGTATGGGGAAAAAAAGCAGCGTTTTTAACCTGGATTTAAAAGCTTTTGGGACACTTGGGACTTCACTGCTGTTGGCAGCTTATTCTATTTGCAGCATAACAGCTAAATGCAGCTTCACCATGTTTACTTTGAACTCTGTGCTCCACTAATTGACCCACGTCGGCAGATCTCAGAGCTCTACAGTATTTATATTCACTCGGCATTCCTTTAATGTATTCAGGACCCAAACTATTCAGTGATTTATAGACCCTTACCAGAATTTTCAAACCTACTCTACAGCTAATTGCGAGCCAATGTAAAGTATTTAGGACTGGATATGTTCAGATCTCTTTGTTGTGGTCAGAGCCCAAGCTGCAGCGCATCACTCTCTATCTCTTTTAACCCCTCTAGCACACCAACACTCTGCCGCCCTGTATGGGACTAGAAAGAGGCTTTTCTTCCTTTTTTTTTTTTTGCATTGTGTTAAGGCTCATGGGTTTTCTGGGGACAACACAGAAATATTTGTCTCTTTTGTAATGACATTGCTGATTGTAATTCCAAAGTTGGAGGCTGACAAAGCAGAAATAGAAGAAGGCGCGGGTCTAGGGAGGCAAATAACCCAGGAACAGATGGTCCAGTTAAACACAACATGCTGTTAGAGACAAAAGGCATGTCGTGCCCGTTTCCAGGCCCAACTGAAAAAGACATGACACTGATTTGTTGCTGACTTAATTCAGTGTAAAATACACGGTACAGAATAGATCAAGAACTCTTTCAAAACAAGTGATTGACTTTCATTGAGCTTCTTTACGTGTTTGTGCAACAAAATATTTATTATTATTATGTTATATATATATATATATATATATATATATATATATATATATATATATATATATATATATATATATATATATATATATATATATATATAATATCTTATTATTTAAGAGTTCCATCACCAATTCTGCCTTTACAACGATAACAAAAACACCCCAGAAAGCAACCAGAGAGCAAATATCCGCTAAGGCTTAAACAAGGTGAGTTTGACGTCCTAGCCTCCTCCCCTAGCTAATTATAAAAAAAAATAAATGTAATTTACATTAGAGCACATTCAAAATTGCACTTCATTGAAATGTAAACCGTCATATTAATTTATTGGAAACGTCTTTGAAAGAATACTTCTATTCATTGCAATGAATATATTGAGGAGCAAAGAACCCCATGCTAAAAAAAAACATGACTCAGAATGGAGGTCCTGATGATTCTTCATGTTGATTAGCACTATCTTGATCTGACTGTTTTTTATTGTGGTTGAAGTTTGCAGTGGTACGCCTGCACTGTATCATAACAGCTTTTATGACCTGACCATCTTATTGGAGGACTTTTTTGGACCTTCAAGATTTTTGAATACAGAGAGCTAGCAAACACCACATTGGATTACATTACATGGTAAAATGAGAAGCATGTAATGTTCTGAGCAAGCTGTGTCTGCATATCTGCCAGTTGCGACGTACCGTAAAAGTTTGAGTATCCACTTCCCTCATTGTAAAGCTACCAGATATACTACACTTTAACTTTGGGATAATTCTCAGACTTTAATTCTAGATCTGGTGTTAAACTTTGGTCTAATCAATTGTAATTAATGATCAACATAAACCTTAATTGATGATAAGCAAATGTCACTTGGACTAATAAGCAAAAGAGCAGTTGTGACTATCGAGGAGTTTGAAGAAGACCACCTGTTTTGCGCATCATGAAGAGTATTGGTGTCAACACCCTTGACTTTAGCATAATGTATGCCCAGGATCAGAAAACACATCTGGACATGTCATCTGATATCTTTGTGTTGTGGAAAAAGGGTCTGGAAGATATTAGAGGTAATCCCTCGGTCTGGTCTCTGACACTGACTACGCCCCTTTACCCATGACCTCGAGTGACCCCACGGCTCTTTCTCTCGTCTCTTCTCGCAGCACGTCGGCTGCGATCGCATTCTCAGCTCAGAGGTTCGTGAGGACCGCTGTCGGGTCTGCGGGGGTGACGGCAGCAGCTGTGAGTCTGTGGAGGGAGTCTTCAATGACTCTCTGGCTGAAGGAGGTGAAAGACGTTCCTATTGTCATTTCTTTGCACAAATGTGACACAAACAGCATCTAGCACATATAATTGAAGATTTAACTAACTATAAACACAGGAACCCAACTTCAATTAAAAAAAAGTAATCAAACGACAGGCAAGATCAAAATGGATCACTCCAGTCATTATCATCCATCCATCCAGCCATCCCTGCAGATTTTAAGTACCCAGTGGATTTGTTTCCTATCAAACATATGTCACATATGTAGACAAACAACCATTCACACTTTCATTGACACCTGGGTGTAATTTAAAGTCTTTAATGTATCTGATTTTGGAATATGGAAAGAAACTAGGGCACCCAAAGATGCAAGGGAAGAACACGCAAGCTCCTCAAGGATAGGCCCGAGCCAAGATTGAGACCCAGAATTTTTTGACTGTGAGACAGACAAGCTAACTACATGCACCACCATGCTACTTTTAGCCAATTTCAGTAGAGAATACTAGGGCACATGTTTCTCTTTTCAAATACCCCATGTCAAGGTTTCCGTTTTTGTATGTCTTCACTCTATTTGAATCAGGTGACCAAAACAATTATAATAAAATGCACCGTCAGTGTCAAAATCAGCCATATCACTCTATTTTAAACCTACAACTAAACTGGTATTCCTCAACCTGGTAAAGAAAGTGAAACATGAGATTCTGGAAAATGTTTCTGTGAGACACTCAAATACAGTCAGAAGCCTTTTGACAAAAAGAAATCCTACCGAAAAGAACAGGGGCTCAATATGAACCCTTGAGGTATACCAGCGACTGGAAGTACCTGTCAGAATAAAACCACCATCAATTAATTACAGTCATATTTAGTCTGTTAGTTTTTTTTTTAATCGTGTTAATGTAACTTTACAGTTTCTGTATGTTGATGAGATCAATTGTTTTGCATTGGGCTTCTTGTGCTTCAGTTGTTGGGTGGGTGGATAACAATCGTCAATCATACCCTAAAGTGGACACTGATTGGCTGTCATTTTGTCAGGCCTAACTTTATAGGCTCCTATTGTAGTTGGGAGGGCAAGTTGTGGGCATGAGCAGAGAGGAGCAAACAGAAGACGTGAAAGTGGAAGAGCAGGTGAGAGTTTACGGTCCGAAGAATGGTAAATTAAAAAAAAAAAGGGCCAATGGCACCATTCATGAAGATAGTCATATACCTTCTTTGTTAGGCGTTTGCTTACCACAGAAGCAGCTCAAGTTTAGCCTACTGTATAAATGCAAAGCACCCAGGCGCGACTGCAGCCACAGCAGTAAAGACGCTAATGTTGAGAGCCATAACGAAGCTCTTCGCCAAACTAAACTGAAGAACACTCTGCGTATGAGCAAGTCTGGGACCGACAGGCTGATGATTTTCTTGCCAAGTGGATAGCGATGAACTGCGGGTCGAACATAGTTGAAGACGAGGAATTAGGTGTTGCAAACAGCGTCCAGTGACTCTTCATAGAAACCATAGTGTAGGACTACTGCGACGACCAAAATCAGCAAGGCGTATGCCGCCGAAAAGATGAACAAATGACATTTTGGTGGAGGATGCATCCAACTGTGATGCTATCACTGGACCTCAACTAGCAACCACAGCTATTTGGCGCTGACCGGACATTTTATTGATGGCCTTTGGAACCTCATCTCATTATGCTTTGGTCGTCGAGAAAACAGAAACCGCAAACTTTGCTGATGAATGCGGCAAACATTTTCTCAAGATGGCAAATGACTGGGGAATTGAAAACAAGATATCCACCAAACACACAGATGCATACGTACAGACAGACAGCGCAGCAAACAGGCTGGCTAGTATGGAAGCCCTCCCATACGAGCATTTTGCCATGTATTTCCATTCACTAGAAGAGGGCCATCAAGGTCTGCCTCGATAGCTGTCGGTTAATCGTACAACAGCGAAGACAGTTAAAAAATGAATAACTTTTTTAAGTGAGATTAAAAGGCAGATCGCATCATTTAATTAGATTTATTTTTTTATTACAGAATTAATTATTCTCTGTATTTTTATAAACTATAAACTAGACAGCACTACTTCTGATGTGCAGTGCATTTTTATGTTACTCCAGTTTTTTTTCCCACACTTTAAACCTACCTCAGTAAGCCAATCCACAGATATCTGACTCCTGTCTCTAAATAACACCTGCAGCAATTAGTCAAATTAATGACCAGCAAAATCCCCCGATCATGTCAATAGAAAGTTTGATTCCTCTAAAGTCCTTCTTTTGTCTGTAGTCAGGGTTTCTTTGTGTGAAAGACAACAATGGCCACAACTGTGAATGAGCCAAACTATTATAAAATAGAAAAAAGGACACCATGTCTCCAGAGATTCATCCATCCTAGTGAATTGTTTTCTTGTATAATGTGCCGTAAAAGCCTTGAAATATTGCCTGTAAGACTCTTACATCCAACAAGTTCGCAGCTGTGGTAAGCGGTGGCGAGTTGATCAAGATTTACAGCTTCTTTGCTCCAAGTCTACCACATAGACCGACTGATTCCATCCACTTCTGCTGTCATTGTGTACTCAGCCAAAACCTTCAGACCAAGTCCCTCTGATCTTGCACGCCTTCATCTAGACACTTACAACATTGCCTTTCTCACCTCTCAGAGCTCCATAAAGAGATTTCCTGCCAAGGCTCTCCTTCCCTCTTGTGGTTGAAGCACTGGAAGGAATTATTGTATGCCTCCATTTTCGTTCCTTCATCCTCAAGTAAGATTGAAGTTATTTGCAGGGCTGCAATGGCCATCTTGCTGGCAGAGTACTGATCAAAGAAAAGCGATGGTGATGCCAGTAAAAAAAGAAAGGGACAGGAAAAGAGATTGAATGAATTGTGTGAAGAGGCAGGTTATTGGCATTCAGTGTCCAAAGGGCGACAGAGGCAGGCTGCCCGGGAATGCAGTCGGAATCTGAAGCTTCTGCTCAATCCATCGGCATCCCACAGAGTTAAACACTACTCATGCATCACATCTCCTGTTACCCAGAGAACAGCGCTCCTCCTTGCTTTCGTTTTTAGCAGCTTTGACAGGATGTGTGTGAGCGTGTGTAGGTGCATGATCGTTTGGAACTGTGTCTCTTGGCGTTCTTTTGGCACGGACGTTAGCACCATTTACAGGTGCATAGTTGAGATTGGGCAGAAGATCAAATGTGTGAAATCTTTTTCTCAGATTGTCAGTGTCATAATACTGACTGGTATTACAGGTGGTGTGATCCACTCTTAGGATTTCTTTGTAATTTGACCTGCGTGTTTATCTCTCAGGTTATGAAGAGGTCATCCGGATCCCAAAAGGCTCAGTGTTCATCCACATACAAGAGCTCAACATATCTCTCAATTACATTGGTAAGATGCTACTCTACTTCAGGTTTTGTCATTGGGCTTGAAGTAGTTTAAAATAAGTGTTTCTAAACTACACACAGGATTTACTTTGTGCTATTTGTGCTAAAGTATTGGGTCACTGGCCATGACACCTGCAGGGAGCAAACGTTAAAACACAAAAATGGATTGGTCTCTCCTTTGCAGCTCTAGTTACTACTCTTCCGGTAAAACTTTCTGGAAGATGTGTATTCCAGGGTTATATGCAAGTCTTTCCACACCAAACTTTTCTAAATATGTCATTGCGGATCTTGCTTTGTGGACTTGGACACAGTCATGATGGTAGAGAAAACAAGTTTAGGACAATTTTTAAAAAAAAAGAAATGTTGGTAAAATATAGACTATTTCACTTTGATAAAGGGTATTAAGGCCAAGTATTGATGAATTAAATAATCAATCACAAGGTGTGCCTTCCTACATTTGTCCATATAGTTTTGTCATGTACAGCTACGGCCCCAAAAATATGTTCTACCATGAACAGGCCCCTGGCGAAAAAAGTTTGGGACCACTGATGTGCTCAATGTTCATGGGACATGTTAGTACTGTACATTGATTTGTTCCTTGCACTTCCCTCTCTTCTGTGTTGTCAGTGCTAAAGAGTAAAAGCGATCAGTTCTTCCTCAATGGGAAGCTGGCCTCTGAGACACCACACAGGTTTGAGGTTGCTGGAACAACTTTCCACTACAAGCGACCCACTGATGGGCCAGAAACACTTGAGGCTCTGGGACCAACAAATATGACCCTTGTTGTCATGGTAACAATAAAATCTGTTAACTAGATATTTTTTTTACGTACTGTATGCATATAAGAAGACAAAAGTGGATGTTATTTTAAATCTGTGTGCAGGTGATGGTCCAGGAGGAGAACCTTGGAATCCACTATCGATTTAATCCCCCTGTCAACCGCGAACCACTGAATGGTTTTGCCTGGTACCACACATCTTGGTCACACTGCTCTGCTCTCTGTGCTGGAGGTAGACACACACACACACCTTACAAGAAGCTACCAGGCTTAAGGCTATTTGTTGGAAAATGATTCACTTGAAGCGGAAGTCAAGCCAACCATATTTTTTTCAAGAATATGTTCCCAGCAGGCCCACTAGTGCATTCTGATTAATTTTGCGTTTGTGGAATATAAGTTAAGCAGCAAAATGCACTCGTCTATAGCCATCTCTGGGGGTGGCCATTTTGTCATGGCTAAAAACATTAACAGCATTAACACTTATTCCACAACACAATATTTATCAGAATGCCCTGTTTCAACTAGTGGGCTTGCATAGAACATATTCTTGAAAAAAAAATGTTTGCGGTGACTTCCCTTTAATGAAACGTCTTTACATGGTGAAGTGATGCCTTGGGGGCAATTTGGTTTTATTGACTTTTGTTCATTAGTTGTGCTGTAATTAAAATTGTTCTTGACTGATGTTATTAGAACCAGTTTTAAGCAGTCAAATGGCCTCTGAAAGTTTGCTGATCATCAAGGGAACTATGTGCATCATTTGTGGACATTTTTGTATTAGGTCATTGGCTCACATATTGGTGCATCACAATACATTAGAATATTGTGGAAATGTAACTTATGACACTTATTTCATCGGTTCAAAAGTAAAACTCCTCTATATTTTAGCTCACTGCACAAAATAAAATACTTAATAATCTTTTAAAATCGTTTTGATGATTATTGCTGACCACAGAGTGTATTAGAGAGATTATTATGTCCATTAATGTGCAGACAGGAATTCTGTGTTAATGACAACTTCGTCCATCATAGATTAACAAATGCCATCACACTGCACAATGTTGTAAGATTGTCAATGTCAAAATTATATTTGGAATAAACCAAACGGCCGTGGCTTTTGAAGCGTAGCTAATGGTGAGTGACATTTTTCATCATTTGTTTTTATTTTGGTCCTTGATAGTATGTCTTCACATAAAAATGCTTTTTTATTAGAAAAAAATGTGTGTGTCCGTGTGTATGTGTGCGCAATGTGCATTGTAGGCATGTCACTGCAATGTAAAATATTTTAATAATCGTTTGATTGATTCATTCATTGAAGAATCAATATTAATTTGCTCAATTCGATGCCTTGATTTACGTGAGGTTAATACAGTCATAGCCATTATGCAATTGTACTAATAATCAATAAATACTACTAAATAACGTTGCATTTCTATATTTTCCACATTCCCTGGTAACGCAGGTATTGACTTGTTAAGAATGGAAATAAAATTGAAGAAACAAATTTTATCTATAACTACCCTAGTGAGGAAGACGGGTTTAGAAAATGGATGGATGGATATGTTGCTTTTGAAGAACAATAATTCCATGTGATGGGAAAATAATTCTATATGACTACATTCACATCTGTACATGGTTGATGCAATCAATACATTGAAATAACAAATTATGATTATAGAGTAATGATTATGTTGTATTGTTGAATGTATGCAGATTTTACGAGTCTTCTTACAAAATGTACTGCGGCAGCAGTTCTTGACAAAAGGTTCAAAATATGGAAATTCAGATAAATTGTTCTGGAAGTGAATTTTGATAGGTAGACAGCTCTTTTACTTGTACCAAAAATACACAATTCAAGAGCTCAAGAAATCATAATATTATAAAAGAAACAATCAAGATTATTTTTGATTGAATCCGTGCAATGCTGTATACTGTTTTGAGTTTTACTTTTTAAATTGAATTACTCTAGTACATGGACTTTTCTATGAATGCGTCTATAGTTGATTTATTTGAGATTTCACCATTTCTATTAATGTCTTGTAATGTTTAAAAAACAGAAGTCCAAGAAGTGACCCCTGCGGGACACCAAATTATATGTGATTCACCAGCTAAAACAAAGCAAATGCCTTGGTATAACTAATGTTGATGTTGTAGCTAGGATTGTTTGGCAGGAACGCATCAGGAAAAAGCAGCAGAAGGAAAACAATTTATACAGGATAGTTGCCAAAAGAATGCAGGGGAAACTTGTAATCCTTATCTCCAGAGACAAGAGTGAGCACAGGCCTATGAACTAATGTTGGCCCTTTACTCAAATAAGGTGGATAATAAATCACAACTTGCTACTACTGTGAAAGAGACTTTCATTTTAAACCGCATACACTCATGCTGAATATTCCCACATGCCTATGTTGCCTCGACCTTTAGGTGAGCAGATTCAGCAGGTGGTGTGTCGGAAGCTATCAGATCACACCGTTGTTTACAACCACTTCTGTGATAAGAAGCACAAACCCAAAGAGAGGCGCAGATTCTGCAATACGGAGCCGTGTTCCCCAACGTGAGTGTTGGGACGTTTTTCTTTTTTTTTTTTATGTTGCACGTGCTGTTGTTGTACGGTTGTGTCAGCAGAGTCTTGATTTAAATAAGCGCTGTTGTCTTGGCCAGCTGGTGGACAGGAGTGTGGTCGGAGTGCAGTCACAGCTGTAATGGCGGTCTGAGGACACGTGAGGTTTTATGCAAAAGGAGGATCTCTGCATCAGAGGAGAAGGTCCTGGATGACTCCGCCTGCCCCCGTTCACGCCCCTCATTCACCGAACCCTGCAACAACCACAGCTGCCCTCCCGAATGGATGGCCCTGAACTGGTCAGAGGTAGGCCTGAGGATTTGCTCCTGCAACTGCAAAATTCCCCGGCTTGCTGAGTTTGGGTCAACTCATAAAGTCATTGTGGCGGCAGCAATTGCTGATGGAAATGGAGAGCACAAAATAGCATGGCACCGATTATCTGCTTTAGTTTTACTCTTATTTACCATATACAGATGAATGCCATATTGTACAGCTTTTTGTATAAATTATTCACCCATACTCTGTTCTCATTAGCGTCGTGAGCGAGCTGGGGCCTAGCCCAGCTGACTTTAGGCGAGAGGCGGACTACAACCTGGACCGATCGCCAATTAATCGCTGGGCACTTAAGAGTCAAACAGCCATTCACACTCATAATCACATCTATGGAGAATTTAGACTTGGAACTTTGATAATTCAGTCGTTAATCTACACTCTCTAGTTCCCTCTGAGCTCTCTTGTTCAGACATTTTGGACAAATTCTGGCTCCCAAACCTGTGCTGGTAACAGTTTGACAAAGACACTTTTCTGCTGGCCCTTCTGGAAGAATACTTTTCAACTCCAACTCCATTTTCATAGTCGTCCTAAAGGAGCAGTGGCGACACCTACTTCACATTCCCCTTTAAATCTAAAATCAAGCACTGAGTGGCGAGCGTTTGTGAGGTTTGCAGATATTGATTTTTCGTGTGTGTATATATATATATACATACATATATATACCGGTGCTGAGTGCAAGATCACTAAAAATCCTAACCCTAAAGCAGGGGTGTCCAAACCTTTTTGCAAAGAGGGCCAGATTTGGTGAGATGAAAATGTGCGGGGGCACACCATTCAGTTTCAAGTTGCTTAAAATTTTCACGGCATTTGTTACCGGTCACATTGTCCTCGTTTGCATGTTTTGTATGGTAGTAACTCTTGATGTTGAATTTCTTGAAAACACAGTCTTTTAGCAAACTAGGCAGACACAGTTGTTTTGTATTTCAGTGAAAATATGACAATTTTCACTTGTCCTGGAAGTAACGGCCCTTTCTGTCAGCTCTCTATTTTATTCACTACAGTCTCTATTCTAGAAATGGACTGGAAAGGGCCACACAAAAGGTCATGCAGCAAGGTGTTCACTATGACACCTAACACAACTTTGAGGTTTTCTGTTTTCGGAGAGGCAGAGCACGCTTGGAGCGTATTTCCGAAAGCACCTGAGAGGTTAGGCACAGGCCTGCTGCCATCTGATGGTAAAATATAAAACTGCTTTTTTATTTCCATGTGTATTTTGTACCGTGGTCAACACTACTGACGGGCCACTCATTATTAATTTAATGCGAGAGGTTGCAGGCCGGTAGACATTTTAACACGGGCCGCACTTTGGACATTATGGATTAAGTAAAGTTAACTACAATTCTCCTCACCCTAGTCTTCACTCTGAGATATTTGTGCTAAAATGAAGTTTGCATCAACGAAAACACAAGGTTGAGTTTGCCTTCTGTCATTCTTATCTACAAATTAACTCCTTTAGGAAAGTGTCCAGCTAGGTTTCTAAGTAACTGTTCTGCTGAAATATCTTTACAACCGTGTAAAACATACCCTTGAGTGTCCCTTGTTGATGATGATGATGATGATGATGATGATGATGATGATGATGCTTGTTTGCTGGTCAAATACCATTGATAATGCCTGTTACATATGCGCACTTTGTTTCTGTTCCCTCTGTTATAACTACAACGCCATGACAAGTAAGCAGACTACCAACTCCAATCATTAAAGCTTCAGAGTTGCACAATTGTTTAAATGCCGTTTGACGTGGTGTGGCTTTTCTCTGACGTCTTTTGCAAGAAAACTAAGGCGCATGCAAGAGAAATAACTATATCCAGCTGATTTACTGAAACTGAGCAGGCTTTAGTCCGCTTTTTTTTTTTTTTTTTTTTTTTCGTGCAGCTGCTGCCCTCTTTTGAGTGGACAAAGCTTTGTGTTGCTTATGACCGCAATGAACCCCGTGTCCTTTTTTTTCTCCTTGTTCGCTCTCCCTTTATCCTCATGCGCTCCGCCTGCAGTGTACACCCAGCTGTGGTCCTGGCTACAGACACCGAGTGGTTATGTGCAAGAGTGGGGAGAGTGGAGACGCGCTGCCAGATGCCAAGTGCCCCAAGCATGGCAGACCCACCTCTAGAGTGCGCTGCAACCTGAAGCGATGCCCTCCGCCTCAGTGGGTGATGGGCCCTTGGGGAGAGGTAAGCCTGTCACCAAATACGACAGGGATGGGCATCTTAAATGCTGGAGGGGGCCACAGTTTTTCATCAGTGCTACCGGGGGACCACAAAGGACCAGTCACTTCCTTACCAGATGTATGACAAAAATGCTATATGGACAAAATAGGTGCATATGTGCAAAATACACGCTCTTAATACAGTATATTTCATTTTTGTTCATTCATTTAACAATGCATGTATAAAAGAGCCACTATCCTAACCCAACAACAAAGAGTTTGAAGCAATCAACAAAATAACTACATACATACTGTATTTTTTTCACAGTGCAAAGGGCTGTCGTTCATAAAAATGACCATTCAAGGAGAACAAGGAGCCAACATTAAATCATTCACTGCCAGACATTTTCAGACACTTTTACCCTAACGTTTGAAAAAGTATGAATAAATTCCTGGGATTGAATGGCTGGACTGTGAAAAGACAAATACATTTGTCAATGGCAGTGAACACACTTTGTACATTTTTTCACAAAGATCAATTCATTCAAAATTTTAATATTATTGAAGTACCATGTTTGTCCTGCATATCATTCCAAATCCGCCCAAAAATATTAGGTCAACTCATGTTGTAGTATAGGGCAGTACAAGGCCCAACATAAGTGCAATTTAGACATGGTTGCCATCTAGTGGTGATTGGTGATATTACAACTTAGAACTACAATTAGACTCCTGCATATTTGCAGTTTGGCTACGGATACAGATTTGCATTTTTGCAGATTTTTGGGCTTTTTTGGTCCCAGTGAGATTATTTTTGCAGAGTGAGTGTTTTCTTGGTGAGTGTGAGAAGCTTCTGGGTGACAGACAGATTGATTGATGTTTTTTTTTGTGTGTGTGTATGTGTGTGTGTGTGTGTGTGTCTGTGTGTGTGCGTGTGTGGGTGTGTGTGTGTGTGTTTGTGTGTGTGTATGTGTGGGTGAGAGATTTTGGGTGTTAGTAAAAACTTTGTCATGTCGGTCCAAGGTTTTTTGGGTTGATTCTGAGAGTTTTTTTGATGAGTGTTGATGAGGTTTTTCTGGTTGTATGTGGGGAGGTAACTGTTATTTTTGGCCCATAAACATCAGCAACTTACCTACACTCCATATTTCAAAAAGCAGTGTTACTGTGAGCTGTAGTTGGCATGCGTGTATGTTTTTGTCTCGCAGTGTTCTGCCAAGTGTGGACAGGGTCAAGAGATGCGATCCGTGCAGTGTCTCACCCACACCGGCATGCCATCCAACGAGTGTCTGGAACATCTGAAGCCAGCCTCCATGCAGCAGTGCAAGAGCAAATGTGACCTCATTATGCCCATCAGCACAGACAATCCTGAAGGTTAGTGGTCAAAGCGTAGCCAAGGTAGTCCAGTGAGCTAACAACAGCTTAAGACATTTTCGTTCTGACTGACGCACGTCGCTCTCATGGCCAGACACATTCAAATTCACAGATGCTACAGTGTGAAATGTGAAGATGGCGACTCCAAATGGACAAACATAATACCTGCACCTCACAAGCACATTTTGTATTGACAATGTTGTTGAACGCATAAATTAGTTTTATTCGTTTACTCGATTAATCAATGGGATATTTGGTAAAATATTTGATTGCAAAAATATTCAATAGCTGAAGCCCTTATTGATATTTATAATAATTGATTCCACTGATTGCAGACCCGTCGTCAGATCTCAGCCTCAAAGGTGGAGGTCAACGCAAACATTTTTTTTTCAAGAATATTTTCTATGCAAGCCCACTAGTTCAAACGGGGCATTCTGATAAATATTGCGTTTTTCCCTTTTCCCTTTTCCCTTATGTCCTTGGTCTCTGGTTCTAAAGCTTGAGTCCTCACAAATAGGCTCCCCAATAGTTTACCAATATTCGGGATTGCGAGTACGATAAATAAGTACTACAAAGATGTTATTAATCTAAAACTATTTCATGTGTCTCCCCTACAGAGTGCAAAGATGTGAACACTGTGGCCTACTGCCCCCTGGTGCTCAGGTTCAAGTTCTGCAGCCGGCCTTATTTTAGACAGATGTGTTGCAAGACTTGCCAAGGACACTGATTTGGACCGATGAACCTCACAACACACACACACTCACAAAATGAGCCTTGTGGCAGCCACCTGAAGGAGGGCAAATTTGTGATGCTGCCAGAAACCCCGGTGGTGCCTTAACAGTTCAGAAGGTCCTCTTAGCAGCCAGAGTCCATGGGAGAGCACATCCCTCCCAACTCCCAAGCAGCCTGAGCTGAGTTCTACATTCCACTGGTGAGAAGGCTGCTGAAACCTGTCCTCTGTTGTAATATTTTTGGTGCTACTTCTGCAGCCGCTCGTTGGCTACAGGACAGGTTTCGATGTTTAGAGGACCACTTTGTATTTGCTTCGGCTTCAATGTAGAGGTCATATTTTTGTTCAGCTATGTGTTTAAATATCCACTTGTAAAGAAAAGGAACCTCCATGAAAAAGAATATCAAGTTTTTGTCGAAGTTACCTGATAGTTGTTACTTGACCACAGTGTTCTTTTTCCCTTTCTAATCGTCTGTTATCTTAAGTGTTCATCTATTCAATTGAGCAGAATGTGATTTGCACAAAGTGTCATCAGCCACAGGACTTGTATGGTATTGTTTTTGTTTTGACATCATTTGAAATGGCGACTGCAGAGAACCTGCGGCATTCATCTTGCGTTCCATATCTTTTTGTATTTGTATGTTCTATCAGCTCTCGAAAATAGCTTCCTGCTGCACAGGACAGAAAGCCACATTTGTAGCATTAGCAGCTAACATTTATGGGATGCAATTTTGTGTTGCGATTCTAGAGTATGGCAGCTTTGAATGAAATCCCCAAAGGAAAGTCAAGAAGCCCAATCCTGTGCTGAGACTCACTATTTTTGTCACATTAAACCCCTTGCTCGACAGACTAAGTAACTTTAAATATAAGCGGAAATTCAGTGTCAGAGTAAGCGAGCCATTGTGACTCATTGTCTAATTATACACTGTCTCCTCTGTGGGTTAGCCACATGATTAATGATCATCATTCAAACCGGTGATGGGATGTACTTAAAATGTACACTATACAGAAAAATGTATTGAGATACACAAAAAGAACACTGGTCAACAAAGTTTTATCTTTTTTTTTTTTTTTTAAATCATAGATGCAATTAACATTTTAGATTCTTTTTTTCCTCTGACTCCAAATCTGCCCTATTTTTTTCTCTAGTGCATCAGGTTTTCATAATAATAATAATAATGTAATAATAATAATATATTTTGTAATATTTATGAATTAAGGATTAGGTCCAGCAACAGGCAGAATTTTTTTCGGAAACTTCATATCCATAAATTACAAACGCATGGTAAAATCAGTAGTGCGCAGGTTGTTATAGGTCAACTTAAAAACAAAAAATCTAAATATCTTAAAACGTTGTTGTGCTAGAAAAAAAAGGAAACATATTTTTCAAATTAGCATCCAAACTATGTGAAGGAACACAAAATTCCTTGTCTGAAATTTGCTGTTGACTAGTGCAATTGAACCAGACGTCTTAGTTGTACATTACGGTAATTATGCATCTTTCCAAATTCTCCCCAGAGTGGCCTTTTGTCCCAATCCCTTTGTCCGTGTAGTGTGATTTTGTAACTTGGTGCCCCAAACACACACACACACACACACACACGCTTGGAGCTTCTTCTGTATTTCTAATAACTATTTCCAAACTGTTATGAGTGGTCCTGGGTTTATTGACTTTTTTTATCTTATAATCAGTATTTGTGAAAATGCTGCTAAGAGAATCATCTCTGACAGCGTTACTCTGCTTTGTATCTGTGACCTTCACAGATTGCAGCTGTGCATTCATGTTCCTTTTCTTTATTGTGGTGCTTTCTTTTGGAAGGGTGCTATTAATTCATTGCTATTATTTGTGTTGAAGTTATCATTTTCTCCAGATAATCGTATATTTACAAATCATTCCCCATCCTACCAGAAACTATACATTAAGGGCCAGTTTGAAGTTGAAGCATGTCTCTGATTAGCAGCTTCTTAAAACCCCAATCTGCCCTGTGCATTGTTTTAAAAAGGAAATATTAAACTGATTAAACATGGTACATTGTGGAATAAAAATGAGCTATCTTTGCTACAGTTTGGTACATTATTAAATGAAATTATTTATAAATGATGTGTCTTTACTTTAACGGATGTGGCATGGTAGAATATTATGTCCACAATTCTCACACAATAAGAATATCATTTATGTCACCTAGTTCAGCTTTCCGAAAATACATCTTCCCTTTTTGTGTGAATCATGCATCCATAATCATGTCAAAAAAAAAAAAAGAAAAGAAAAGAAAAACCAATGAAGTGTGTGCCCTTAAATCATTCACTGCCAGACATTTTCAGACCCTCTTTTACCCTAACGCTTGAAAAAATGTGAAAAAAATATAAATAAGTTCCTGGGATTAAATGGCTGGTCTGAAAAGACAAATAAATATGTCATTGGCAGTGAATGAGTTAAAAGGGAAATCAAGCCAAAAATGTTCTTTCCAATATTATGTTCTATGTCGCCCCACTAGTCTAAACATGGCATTGTGATTAATATTGTGTTAGTGGATGATGACTTAAGCAGCAAAGTCCACCCTTTTTTTTTCCCTCTCAGGGGGCGGCCATTTTGCAACTTTCTGTCAACTGAAACTGACATCACAGTTGCTCAGGTAACAACCAATCATGGCTCAGCTTCAGGAATCAGGGGAGCCGTGATTGGTCGTTACCTGAGCAACCGTGATGTCATTTTCAGTTGACAGAAAGTGACAAATTGGCCACCCCCTGAGATGGCTAAAAAACGGTGGACTTTGCTGCTTAAGTCATCATCCACCAACACAATATTAAATACAATGCCATGTTTAGACTAGTGGTCGAGGCACATAGAACATATTGTCGATAAAATGTGGGGGTTGGCTCCAAAAAAAAACAATCTAATGAGATCCACTCACTGCTCTTCTCTGAGCACCTGCATCAGTTCATGTGGCCGTTGCACGCAGCACGCTCTGATGACACAAACAACATGAAGTAATCACAGCCTGGGTGGAGTTGGCTGCACACAACTCAAGCGCTATCATTTCACAAGATTCAAAGATAAGTAGCCTATACCTCCTGGACTGGTTATTTGGCAGGCCGGATTGTTAGCTCATCGCAGTGTTCGGTCGATGAATTGCAGTTTGACAGAAATGGAGAAGTCCCAACTTTCGCTCGTGTGGTAAGTGTGTGCAATGTCGTGTGCGTGTCACCCTCGAGCAGTTCTTGTTTCACAGAGAGCGTCTGTGGCTGTATGAGGAACAAGGTTTCAAAGCTCCACTGGATGTCTTGTAGACGGAAGGCGCCTCTGACCTTTCTTGCTGCATGATGGCCATCTGATATTTTTCAACCTGACTCCACTCACTGGGGAGTGTTCACCTGGCTCAAGCAGGACAGGAGAAGCCCGCTAGGACAATGGTACTGTACCCCACTTTGTTGTTATCAGAGCTTCCTCCTTTTTATATACTTCTGGGCTCATTTACAATGATTCCGGGGGATCTTGCAATGTAAAGTTGTTCTTCTAACAACACTTGAGTTGTCTTGAGTGATTGTTCGGTTGATTAAAGCAGTGGGGTCAGTTTCCTCTTTTGCAGAATTCAGCAATTCTCTTGTTGAATCTCCTAGTTGCATTTCCTCTCGAATGAAATTTTAAGTCAAATTTGATTAACCTCCGAAATGAGCCATGTAAGGTTCGAAATGAACATGACGAATGGCAAGATGACGGACATTTGTATTTGGGAAAGTCATAGAGCTCCTCCCAGCATGGGATATATCCTGATTATGATCTCGATCGGTGTTTCACAACCTCGATCGGGCCAAGGCATCCATTTTAGATCTAACAAATAAGTCATCAAGAGGATGAATACTGAAATAATGACCATCCCGTCTCACTTTACTTACAAATTATATTCGTCATTCTGGGCCCTGTAGAATTGAACACAAAGCTGATCTAGGAGTTTTTGCAGATAGCAGCGACTGATTCCGTTGTATGAATGGCAACAGGTTGACTCACTCACAGGTTGTTGTTTTTTTGTACCTTCTTCCTTCTAATGGAACAACATCGAATTGTTCTGGCATCAATTGATGTATAATTTCATATGTAATCAATCATAGATAATAGTTTTCTTCCACCTTTTCTCCAGCACCCCTGATGGTTGGGAATCACGGTCTACATTTGCCAACCCTGCACCTTAAATTGACTCAAAAGTATTGCACACAGCGTCTAGCAAGCTGCTACTTCACACCAGCATCTTTCTTCAGCAACCTTCAGTACCAAACCTAACTATGAAAATGTTACAATATGTCATGCGTGCCCGTATGTGCAGCAGATATCTCAAACTGTTTCGTGAATTGTGCTTTGTGCACAAATTGCACAGTGTGATGCACGGAGACAATATGTAGAAGATTTCAGCCAAGTGTCACAGGAAGCTGCAATGAGTTGTCAGGGGGGGGAAGTGGAAGACGAGTGCGGCCTATAGTTTCTGGCAACACTTCCTCATACTCATTTCTTCACACTGTGTCCATACAGTATCTTAAGTCTTTTTATGGCAGGACTCTTTCTATAAAACAAATGAAAACAAGAGTGACAAAGTATGCAGATTAATGTGACTTCAATATGTAAAAGTGTGTCATTAGCCACCATTCACAACTTTATATCTCTAAAAATAAAGTCTGTTTAAAAGCTTCAGTGTTGAAGGCAAATGTGAGTTCAATAAGGTGAGCTTGACAGAAACTCAAACTGAAAAACTGCTGAGTCTGCCTTGTTTGAGGTTACTGTGGTTAATTACCAGTGTCATGCAGGAAATTATTGGTGGTACATTTTTAAAGCATCAAAAAACCTCAAGCGGGATATCTTTTTTAACATGCAATCATGCAATATATTCCTTTTACACTGACATTTAGTAACTGTCATATAAGTAATTACAGTAATATGTTTTGTTTTTGTTTTTCTATAGTCACTCTTATGCACTTGAAACTGCAAGCAAACATTTGGACAAAGGATGTACAATGACATTCAGATGTAGTAAAAAAAAATACATGCATTGCTTACACTTCTGCTTTGTGTAAAGCTACAATTTTGTCCTGTACTATTTGGACGAATAAGTTTTCATTTTGGCGGCACGGTGATCGACTGGTTAGCACGTCCAGTTCAGAGGTCGTGGGTTCGATCCCGGCTCCGGCCCCGCTGTGTGGAGTTTGCATGTTCCCCCCGTGCCTGCGTGGGTTTTCTCCGGGTTCTCCGGTTTCCTCCCACATTCCAAAAACATGCGTGGTAAATTGATTGGACTCTCTAAATTAAGGTGTGATTGTGAGTGTGGATGTTTGTTTGTCTTTGTGTGCCCTGCGATTGGCTGGCAACCAATTCAGAAGTTTTCGGTTTTTTTTTTCTTTTGTATGCAAGCCTGTAAGCATAAATGCTCCTTTCCAGCATCCAAATAAAATTCCTCACACAATGTAAATATGAGTTTAATGATAAGCTTTCCAGTCTTGGGGGTAAATGTGAATATGAAAAAGGACTGTCTTAATGTTTGCGTCTGTGTATTCCATGGTTCAGGCAAAGTACCACTGGCAGAGTCAAAATGTGAAGCAAAGCGGCGTGGACGACATGGTCCTGTTGTCCAAGATCACAGAGGACGCCATTGTGGAAAACCTCAAGAAAAGATACATGGATGACTACATTTTTGTATCCTTTACGTACTCAGTCATGCTGTTGTTCTTACCGTATTATTGTTATTATTATTATTGCAGACTGTCACTGCTTTTGGAAAGTTGAGTACATTGTTGAGAGCACCACAAAAAATGCCAACGTTCACACAACAAGCTTCGGCTTTTTGAAAAATATACCAGTGTCAGATGCATGCTATACATATCACATGAGGTCTATTCAAAATAATTGTTGTGAATATTGTTGTTGTTTATTCATGTATTTGTATGGAAGTGAATCACTCACAGATAAGCCTGTGGGTGAGTATGTCGGCATACGCTGAATTATGGATTAATAGTAAAAATATCCATCCATCCATTTTCTACATGGCTTATCCTTGTGAGGGTCGCAAGTGAATTGAAGCCTTTCCCAAGTGATTTTGGGCGAGAGGAGACGTAGAAACTGGAATGGTCGCCAGTCATTCGCAGGGCACACATAGACCAACAACTATCCATGAGTACTAAGGAAAATGAATGGGTGGATTTAATTTGACTTTAGTAGCCCTGCCAACAAATGCCCGATAGCTGCTCTCGATGTGATTTTTGCTTCTCAATGATGCTGAACAGACGTACATTGGCCCTGTGTTGATATCAGTGAACCCATTCAAACAGATGCCCTATTTCTCTGACAGAGAAATTGAACTCTACCAAGGAGCAGTGAGTTGGCTTCTTTTGTCTTTTGTCACTCTAGTAATGTTGTATTTTTCTACCTGAACTCGCTATCGTTCTTGTGTGTGTTTAGGCCCAGTATGAGAATCCACCCCACATCTACGCCTTGACTGACAACATGTACAGAAATATGATGATTGAAGTAGAAAATCAATGTGTTATTATCAGGTAGCCTTCATATGTTTACATCCATTTTTTTTTCCTTTGGATGTTTTTGAGCGTGTTGTACTTATACCATTTTTATTATTTCACTTTGCGTGATATTAGTGGTGAAAGCGGTGCAGGAAAGACTGTGGCTGCCAAGTACATCATGGGCTACATATCCAAAGTATCAGGAGGAGGAGCAAAAGTTCAGGTAGGCACACTGACTTCAATTAGACGTGTTCTCCTTCTTGCAGCACGTATGTGTTGTAATTGTCTCCTTCTCATTGTGTTTCAGCATGTAAAAGACATCATCCTGCAGTCCAATCCCCTACTAGAAGCCTTTGGAAATGCCAAAACTGTCCGCAACAACAATTCTAGCCGCTTTGTGAGTTCAACTGTCACTTTATTTGTTTTATTCACTACATTATTTTTCTGATGCTTCCCCTGTTGCCTACAGAGTCATCCAATTCATATTTACCCACTAATTATGTACATTAGTTTTGATTTGCTTATCAGTTTGTTATTTGATTGACAGCATTGCACAGAAACTACAGAGAGATCTGCATGGACCTTCGCAGAGGGGTGGCATTTGTGTAGGCCCTGACCTCGGGTTCACAATGGTTCTGTCTGTCCAATCCAATCAATCAATCAATCTCCAAACAAAAATATTATATAACACAATATAACACATATATGTAGTTAATGAGTTCATCTTGTCCTCTTATATGTTCAATAATTTGTTTTTTTCTTTTCTTGAGACAATGAGTATTTTTATTTACCTGAGGTAAATAAACCTAAGGTCAATAAAAAAAAAAAAAATCGTTGTCTTGAGAAAATAAAAAAACTAATTAATGAATATTGCACACATTTTACAAAAAAAATGTGAAGGAATTCTCACCACAAAAAAATGGACACATCTTTACATACCGCTTTTGTTGGCCTTGGCAAGGGGGTGTGCTCTATTGAGTTTCATTCCAGTGTATGCACAGAAACCTCCCAAAACAAGAACCAGTCATCATAACAGTGGCAGATATCTAAGCAAGAGTGTCAACTCTGACGAGCTGGACAGCACCAGGTCCCGACATAGTTCATGCCTACTGGCTAAAGAAGCCAACTGCTCTCCACGAACGCCTGGGCAAGCACAAATGAACCGGCTGCTAACATCAGGGACCACCCACAATGGCTAACCCAAAGTCCTCATCATGAAGGACCAAAAGAAGGGAGCAACTCCATCAAATGACCAATCTATAACCTGGCTCAGCACCACATGGAAGCTTCTATCAAGCATAATAGCAGCCAGTATGAGTAGGCATATGGAGCAACACAGAAGGGCATTGATAATAACACCAGGGGAGCCAAACACCAACTACTAGTTGACATGACAATCGTCCAAGACTGTAGAACCAGAAGCACCAACCTGTGCACTGCCTGGATAGACTACAAGAAAGCCTATGACTCAATACCACACGCAATGGATACTGGGGTATCTACAACTGTGTAACATCAACATGATCCTAAGAACCTTCATCAAGAACTCAAAGAGGTTGTGGAATACAACTCTGAAGGCCAACGCACTGCCAGTTGCACAGGTGAATATCAAATGTGGTATATTCCAAGGAGATGCTCTGTCCCCGCTGCTGTTTTGCATAGATCTGAACCCACTCAGTCAGACAATAACCAAGAGTGGCTTCGGGTCCCGATTCAGAAGTGGAACAATGATCACTCACCGACTTCACGCGGATGAAGTCAAGCTGTATGCCAAGAACGAGCGTGACATCAACGCCCTGATTCACCTCACAAGGCTGTACCACGTTGACATCAGAATGTCATTCGGGCTTGATAAATATGGGCCAATTATATCCAGTTGAGAGACGATGATCACAACCGAAGGGATTGAACTACCTGAAGGCAGCATAACATATGTGCAGGACATCTTCAAATACCTTGGAATGCCACAGGGAAATAGCAACGAGATGAGGAGGCAGCTCGGAGGGCAGCTGTGGCCAAAATACCTAAGGAGGGTGAGACAGCTAGGCAAGAATAAGATCTAGGCCATTAACACCTACATCAGTAATCAGATACCCCTCTGACATAATACCCTGGCCAATCAAAGAGATGCAAGCCAATGATATCAAAACAAGAAAGCTCCTTACAATGAAAGGAGGGTTCCACCCTGCGTCCAGCATCCTGAGGCTGTACACAAAGCGGAAAGAGGGTGTTATGTTCAGTCTCCATCGCGTTTTGTTTGTTCTTCGTCAGTTTCCCTGAGCTGTTTAGCAGGGGCATGCCCACCTGTGTGCAATTGTAATCAACGGCCTGTCTTATGGCTTTCCAACACATCAGCATGTTGCTGGATCATTCCTTTGTCCTCTGTTTGCTTTGTGTATTCTGGTTTGTTCCTGATTGGTTACAGTTTAGTCTCCTTGTTCCTAGTAATAACGTTTTTTTGTTTGTTTTTTTACAGTAATAATCCTAGATTTATTTACTTCTGTATCGGTCCCTATTTGGTTGTACTTTGTAATTTATCCTCATACGTTTTGTAGCAGCGCTTTGCTGTCCATGCTGTTATTTTGGCACTTTAGTGATAGCCAATCAGACGGACATAGTGGTGGTGGATAAACATCAGAAGACAGCAGTTGTGATCGATGTAGCAATCCTGAATGATAGCAACATCTAGAAAAAGGAACATGAAAAGCTGGAAAAATGAAATGAATGAAAGAACTGAAGGAAGAATTAGACAGTGGTGCCAGTAGTGATCGGGGCACTGGGGGCAGTAACCCCCAAAATGGTTGGATGACTCCCGACAGATACCAGGAACAACATCCGACATCTTCGTCCAGAAGAGGGCAATACCGGTTACAGCTAATATCCTGCGCAGAACCCTCAAGCTCCGAGGCCTCTAATAGAGGACCCAAGCTTGAAGGAGATGAGGAAATAATTTATTATGATTATTATACAAAGCACTTGTTTATTGTAGCACTGTGGGCCCTTCTGGAATGGGATTTCAATCCTCTGTGTTTCACACATATTGCAGAATTGAAAATAAAAAGCTTGACTTGACATGACAAACAATACAAATACTGTTTTGGCGGGGAGGCGTTTTCAGGTGGAGCCATCATATTCTAACCCAACAACCAGAAAAAAATAAACAGAAACCATCCTTAACCGGCATGACCTCACATTGCTTCCTGTTGGTACACACAGAACAGGATGCATACTGGTTGTTTTCATCAGGTAGATGCAGGAAGTGTTCAGTGCACAAATGCTTGGTGCAACCTTCATCGACAAGACGCATCTATGTATAAATGTGGTTAATCTCACATTTATACAGCAGCTACAAGAAATTGTTTGACTATGGCAAGTCATAAAAAGACTTATAAGTACAGTATGTAATTAAATTAGGTCTAGTTTATGCATTATTTAAAAGTGTTTTTCAATGAGTAGTTATTAGGGGCATAATTCACTGCTCACACAACTACTGAAACACTCAGATTACACACAGGTAATCCTGAATTACATCTCGAGCGGGCATTGATTATTCTTGCCTGCTTTTTTTATTCATTGCAATATTTGCATAGGGAAAAATATCTGACTGAGCCTTTTATCCTGTGTCACGCATCTGATAGGGGAAATACTTTGAGATTCAGTTCAGCAGAGGGGGAGAACCTGACGGGGGCAAAATCTCCAACTTCCTACTGGAGAAGTCGAGGGTGGTGAGCCAGAATGACAGCGAAAGAAACTTCCACGTTTATTATCAGGTTGGATGGAGGGCATGCATGATCACATGAAGTCACATGTTTTCATGCGTCGAAACATCTAACTTCCTCTTATGCAAATAAAATATGACTTTGCTGTCCCTTGCACTGCCGGCTTCCAGCTGATAGAGGGCGCTAGTGCTGAGCAAAAGGAGGCCCTGGGCATCATGACTCCGGACTACTACTTCTACCTCAACCAGTCTGGAACCTACAAAGTGGATGGAACCAATGACAGCAAGGACTTCCATGAGACAATGGTACATATTTGACACATAATGTCTTTAACTCACAGAATTACAGCACATACACAGGGACTAAAAAGTAAACTACAATATTTTCAAACGGATATTTATTTTATGACCAAGTTCACAAAATATCAGAAATGTTCAATATGTGCTGAGACACAACATGTTTCCATCCTTTTTTTTTGCCATGTCCAAATCTGATTTCCATTTGATGTATATTGAATTTCTGCTGCACAATCATAAGGGGCTGTGTGAGCACATTCTAACACACAAAATGCCTTTTTGTTACTTGTGCATGTATGTAGTGTATGTATTCTTGACCTTGGAAAAAAGGCAAAGCAAAACATTCAACTAGAACTCAAGTTTAACATTAAACTTAGATCAGTGAAGTGTGGTGAGGTTTATGGGTGCTCAATCCCTAATATTGATTAAGAATATTTTTAGCCAAACAGAGTGGCATATTTTCCATTAAATTAGCAGCCAGACAGTTAGAAAATGACTTTAAAAATCATATCAGCATTAATTTTACACATATTTTGCGTTAAAGAACATTTTCCAGCAGATTGGTATTAGCAATTGTGATTTCTAATTCATTTAAAAGACTTATTAAAGAATTATTGCTGTGCAAAAAAATTATAATTTTAACTATGACCTATTTCAAAAGATTACGTTCACATTTGAAACTATTTTACTATCATGATCAAATATTTAAAGACAGTTGTGCGAAATAATATATATATATTTTTTAAATCTGTTTTAGGTAATCATTTTAGCTCAAATTTAAAGTTTTATTGTCTTGCCTCTATAGATGATGTCTGTTACTTTTCTGCAAGTCCTAATTTTCCTTCTTTGAATTTAAAAAATCTCTGTGTCTAAATAGAGATTATTCCCAGTAAAGAAAGTCTTCCTTGATAAATCCTATTCCAAACAAATGTTTTTTTAATGGAAGAAGAATCGTTGCACCGACACTGTTGTAGCTGGTAGAGTGAGCACAAACTAGAGTAACTTTGTCACTTTGTCTACTCATTTTCACCAAAAAGATGACAACCTGTTTGGAAATTTTGTATTCATTCCTCACCCCCGACAATAGAAACACATCTTCTTTTAATTCCGTTAACTGCTTTTTGAACACTGAACTTACAAACACCTCTTAAGCAGTATTGAGACTCCCGGATTTCGAAGAGCTTTTGTATACAGTGAGGAAGAGATTGAGTCTTTGCTTTAAACATTATTTGCATGATTTTGTAATAATATATGTCTTTTAACTTCATAATGTTTGATTTGGGGCGGCACTGTGGACGACTGGTTAGCTCGTCCGCCTCACAGTTCAGAGGTCGTGGGTTCGCTCCCGGCCCCGGCCTCCCTGTGTGGAGTTTGCATGTTCTCCCCGTGCCTGCGTGGGTTTTCTCCGGGTACTCCGGTTTCCTCCCACATTCCAAAAACATGCATGGTAAGTTGATTGGACTCTCTAAATTGCCCCTAGGTGTGATTGTGAGTGCGGATGTTTGTCTCTGTGCGCCCTGCGTTTGGCTGGCAGCCAATTCTGGGTGTCCGCCGCCTACTGCCCGAAGATAGCTGGGATAGGCTCCAGCACGCCCGCGACCCTCGTGAGGATAAGCGGTATCGATAATGGATGGATGGATGGATGTTTGATTTGAAAAAGAGTGGGTTTGTATGTGCATCATAGTGAGTCTTATTAATAATTCGTATTCATCCAAATTCAAAACGCAAATGAATATAAAGCACATACCAGAGAACTAACATAGAAAAGATGTACCGGTAATCATTGTTTTTTGTTTTTTTTACTCTTTACATGAATGTGAGCCTCTGCTTCCCCTAACCGCATGTGCCTGATTTAGTTTTTAAACATCTTGTTAAAATTTTAGCTTATTTGAATGAAATTCGTCTGCGTTTGTAAAATGCAAAATGATGTACTGCAAAATGATGTACATTTTTTGTGTGAGGAGATTTGAAAAAACATATCACTTAACATATTTTCATACTACTCTTTGTTGCATAATTAATTAATTAATCTAAATACTGTATATTGTTAAATGAACATTTGTCTCATTAGATCTAACCATTGCTATCTTTGCAATGGGATCCCTTGTATTGGATCTTATCAGCATGTGCTTGTGGCCGGTGCTGATGCTAATAGATAACAGGGCCCTCAAAGGGGCATGCTCATTATTTGTGTGTGGTCTCCAGGAAGCCATGGAGGTGATTGGGATCCCAGGTGACATCCGGGCCCAGGTGCTGCAGATTGTTGCCGGCATCCTCCACCTGGGGAACATCAGCTTCATAGAAGCAGGGAATTACGGGCAGGTGGAGAGCATGGACTGTGAGTGGCATTCACCAACATTCTGTACATAGGCGCACACACACCTGCTCATGCATCATGCATGCAAGTGCACATGTAGTCCCTCAGGGAATCGATAATTGGCTTGTTCATCCCACAGAGTGATGTGAGTAAATTAGAACACACCAGCACTTGTTTGTCTGTGGTTGCATGGCAGTGCCTTCCTCAACAGAAACTGATGTTTACAACCAGAGCGGTCACTCACAGGCAGCACGGTGGACACAGTGATTAGCATGTCAGGCTAACTGTTATGAGGATTTGGGCAGAGGCAGAGCATACCTCTGTCGGGCCCTAAGCAAAATTTGATTTTTGGGTCCACTATTTCTGTGGATAATATTGACTGCTGATCAGTCCATGACCATTTTGTCATTTCTGTCGAAATGACATCACAACTGCTCAGGGCTCAGGTGACGACCAATCACGGCTGACCTGTTTTCTGAAATTAAGCCGTGATTGGTCGTTACCTGAGCAGTTGCGATGTCATTTTCTGTCGACAGAATTGACAAAATGGCCGCCCCCTGAGCTAGCTAAAAACGGGTAGATTTTTAATATTCCACAAACGCAATATTAATCCGAATGCTGTGTTTCAACTAGTGAGCCTGCTGGGAACATACTCTTAACAAAAAAAAAGGTTTGGGTTGATTTCCACTTTGAAGAAATTACCTTTGATGATGTGTTATTAATAATTTGTTTTATTCATCTATGTGAATACACTGATCATGTTAATAGTTTCTCAAAATTTTTGTCAACAATGATTTAGCAAGGGTTGAAACAAGTAAATATTGTGCATCACTTTATTTCTATATATTTCTGCAAGTATTTACATTTTCAAATGATAAGTTCTACAACATTCTAGGACATCACGATGCCTAGTCACTGGTGAGACATTTTTGAACAGGCCTGTGGGCTACTCATGCGGTCCTTGGGTGTTAGTGCCTGTGGGTACAATGTTGGGGAGCTTAAATAATGATGAAACCGAACAGAGGTACCCGAAGCAAAGTGACGAAAATGGTTACAAAAATGAAGTACCTCATTAGATACACCTATGTTTTTATGTTACTGTACAAATAAAATAAAGTCAAATGAAATAAAATTGTACTCTGGCTTCCTTCCACATTCCTAAAACAAGCATGTTAGGTTAATTTAATTCTCCATAAGTACAAATGTGAGTACAGTCCAAAAGTTCACTTTGGTTAGGCTCCACCTCATCTGCAACCCTATTGAGTGCTATAGAAAATGTTTGGAGGCCACTCACTGCAAAATGTCATGTACCGTATTATATGTCGCTCCGGAGTACAAGTTCCAGAATCCAAGTTGTCTCTGTCGCGTAACGCAAATAAATGTGTCCATATAAATCAAATTAATAAAATTGTGCGCTTAGCACACATCATTTCCACCGAGCTACGATGGTAACATTTAGCTAACATCCACACATGTAGTATTACAAGAAAGTTATGGTAAGATCATTTTAAACTCACCAAAAAGGTCGTAGATCAATTCAATAACTATTTTATTTATCGCCGACCATGTAGAATGTTTCCAAGTCTCCAAAAGTATTTTTGTATTCGGTCGTAATTATCTGTTCTCTCCTCCGCTCTTGTGCGTGTGTGTGCGTGAGTGTGTGTGTGTGTGTGTGTGTGTGTGTGTGTGGGTGTGTGTGTGTGTGTGCGTGCGTGTGTGGCTGGCTGATGATGCAATATCACTGCCAGGCACAGCGCCTTTTAAAGGAACAGTACACTATTTTGTATGGATGGATTGATACGACAGTCTAATTGTCTTTTTATCATACTATTTTAATTACTTATTTAACACAATATTAGATTTTAACCGTTTCAATTATTCATGCATTTTGACAGCTTTTAGGATTTATCTTTAAGTTCTTTAAGTGGGTTAAAATAACATGTGAAATGATATACAGGTAATAATGTGTTAATAATTTCACACATAAGTCTCCCTGGAGTATAAGTCGCACCCCCGGCCAAACTATGAATAAAATGTGACTTATAGTTTAATACGGTAAAAGCGTTTAGTTGCAGTTTAAAATCTTTTGCTGATGTTACATCCGCATTTATAGTGAGATAAAATAACACATGTAAATGGATGCCTTCTCTTTGATTTGATTGCAGTGCTCGCCTTCCCAGCCTACCTGTTTGCCGTCGACCCCAACCGTCTGCAGGAGAAGCTGACCAGCCGTAAAATGGACTCAAAGTGGGGAGGCAAATCAGAGTCCATCAATGTGACCCTGAACAAGGAGCAGGCCAACTACACAAGAGACGCCCTGGCCAAAGCACTCTATGCACGCGTCTTTGACTACCTGGTGGAGGTTGTCAAACTTAACATAGTGCATCAATTACAGACTGATTGATGATAATACTCTATAGTTTCTTTATCTCTTCTTTTTGCTCTTTATCTGTCTGTCTGTCTGCCATGTACAGGCCATCAATAAAGCCATCCAAAAACCGCATGAAGAATTCAGCATCGGCGTACTTGATATTTATGGATTTGAGATTTTCCAGGTAAATACTACCTTGGCCTGCTTGACTGATAGGTGCCAAATTTTAAATTACTACTGTATATGAAACATGACAAGGCTTTATGTTTCAATAATGATTGATCAGTTTGATTTTCCTCTTCAGAGAAACGGATTTGAACAATTCTGTATCAACTTTGTCAATGAGAAGCTGCAACAAATCTTCATTGAATTGACTCTGAAGGCAGAGCAGGTGGGTATCATACTGCTGTTTTTGAGTGCTCGTGTGTTGTGGACATGATATCAAGGCATCACCCAAAGATATAGCGCTGGCTGAGATTACGATCGGAACGCTGGGGTGACTTTGATTATTTTAATACCTTCAAAACATTAGGTGATAGAGCCTTGCAGTCCATTGACAATAAATTGAGGAATGAGCCGATACGTTGGGTGCGTATTTTTTAAAAGAGAAGTCAACCCAAACATATTTCTTTCAAGAATGTATTCTATGTAGGCCCACTAGTTGAAACAAAGCACTCTGATTAATATTGCCTATGTGAAATATGAGTTAAGCAGCAAAATCCACCCGTTTTTAGACATCTCTGGGGGCGGATTAACTCTTATTCCACAAACGCAATATTTATCAGAATGCTTTGTTTCAATTAGTGGGCCTGCATAGAACGTATACTTGAAAAAAAATGTTTGAGTTGACTACCACTTTAAAAAACAGTTAAAGCAAATGTATTCAGGCAGTCATTCCAGTAAGACTTGATTGTTTTTTGTTTGTTTGTTTGTTTGTTTTATCTGATTTAATTTGATTATGATTGTATTGGTTTATGTTTTTGCTTGTGTTAACTCTTAAGTGTAGTGACTTTCTATTTTATGGCATTTTGACAGCATCCATCATATTTATTGTATCAATATATCTATATCCAATTGCAGTAATGTCCTTTTGCACAACATGCTCCCTCAAATCTTCTTATCACTCGACAGGAGGAGTATGTTCAGGAGGGCATCAAGTGGACTGCAATTCAATACTTTAACAACAAGATTGTTTGTGACCTTATTGAGAATAAACTGGTAAGCTTCTTAAACGATCACTGATGGGTGTTTAATCTCTGGTTGATTGTTGATTTGGAAAACCACAGGACAACACAACTGTTGCCTGAAACTAAAATATTGCTTTCATTCCCACTCCTTTCAGAACCCTCCAGGTGTGATGAGCGTGTTGGATGATGTGTGTGCCACCATGCATGCCAAAGGCGAGGGCGCAGATGGTACTCTGCTGCAAAAACTGCAGGCTGCCGTGGGAACGCATGAGCATTTCAACAGCTGGAACTCAGGCTTTGTTATACATCACTACGCTGGAAAGGTACTTACTGTGACAGGAACCCATTAGACAGACGGACTCTCCAGTAGCAGCAATTCCAATCGTCTATTTCTGTCTAGAGAATATGCTTTCACTTCAACCTGACCAAGAATGTGTCAGAATGTTTGTGGCAAATATTACACATTCAAACTAAAATGGCATTCAGTAGAATGAAGGCCACTGTTAAGTTGGAAAATGAGTAAGGAGTGACACAAAGAAGGATGCTCAGTTACCGCTGTACTATTGCTTTACATTTGATACTTCAGTTCATTTAAGAAGAGTTTTAATGCAAATACTCATTAAATTCATCAAAACAGTAGTGTAGTGATAAACTGCGACGTGTTCCAACTTCAACAAACTCAGGTTAAACTGTCACTGTAGGAATGCAATTCCGTCATAAACCGACAACCTGGTAATGTTTTTCTTCAAACCCAAACATATTTTTTTTCCAGAATATGTTCTATTCAGGCCCACTAGTTGAAATACAGCATTCTGATTAATATTGCGTTTGTGCAATATAAGTTAAAGCCCAATCGTTTAAAAAAAGGAAGCAAGTTATGGCTTATGCCTGATTTCATATCTGACATAGGCACAGTTGTGTCTAGACGCTAGCTGCAGTTAGCATACACACGTTACCATGTGTTTGATGTAACGCTCCTATTTGGTACGCTAACACGTCGTAGCATCTTCTATGGATCAAGCAGCCATTATTCATTAAACTCGTGTTGATTAACAACCACAACTCTGTGTGTTTATGCCTGTGGTGGACATCGAAGCAGGAAGCGTACGCTTGCTCTCTTTCTCTTTCTCTCACTCGCAAACAGAGTGATGCATTCATGAACTGGGAAATATCAGCACTCAACAGAAAAACGACATACGTGCATCGGCATCACATAACAATATAATCCATAATTAAGTTTGTTGTAATATACTATGTTATAGACAAAAAAAAAAAGGTCTTCCTTTTTTTGTTACAGGTGCATACCACATTTTGATTGTGTAGATCAATTTACTACTTTTAAATTATGCATACTAGTGAAAAGAATACAAAATCTTTTTGATAAAGTTTAAATTAACACAAAATTAAAAACCAATACAAGTGTTTATTTTAGTTTTCTTTAGCACAGAGCATTTGCCCAATTTACTCCTCTGACTTCACTACCTTCCGTAAAAAAAAAAAAAATTAAAGTATTGGTGCCCAAGAAGAGTGAAATATGTATTCATAGATAATTTCACTGTATTAGTGCAACTCTGCATAGTCTTTAGTTTTGGTTCAATTTTAAAACCCACTAAAGAATTACAGCAAAAAAATTTTAAGGCCAGAGTATCGCCATCAATTTAAGTCGCCTCTTTATTTATAAACATGTCAGGAATGATGGCTTGGATTGCAAAGTTTAATACAAATTGAATGTACTATCATCTTGTCTTCATGATTAGTTTGTACATAAAGAATTTAAGCTGTAAGCGAATGAGGCTTATTATAAGAGCAGCAGCTTGCTGCTGCGATTTGCCACGATTTATATATTATCCGATTAGTCGACTAATCGCGACTACTGTTAGTGATTAGTCGACTAACAAAATAATCCTTTGTGGCAGCCCTAATCGACAGTCGACATAAGTGACAAAATGGCTGCCCCCTGAGCTAGCTAAAAACGGGTAGATTTTTCATATTCCACAAACGCCATATTAATCAGAATGCTGTGTTTAGACTAGTAGGCCTGCATAGAACATATTCTGTAAAAAATATGTTTGTGTTGACTTCCGCTTTGATATTAATTTGATTATAGGATAAAGTGATTTTGCTTGTTGTCTCAGGTGTCTTATGACATCAACGGCTTCTGTGAGAGAAACCGTGACGTGCTTTTCCCTGACCTTATTGAGCTCATGCAAAGCAGTCATCAGTGAGTCTCCTCCACCAACATACTCACACTCACTACACAGCATGCAACATACAGTCTGCTCAAAAAATGTCGTTAATATTGTTTCCGGCCTCGACAGTGACTTCATCCGCTATTTGTTCCCCGAAAACCTCAACACAGACAAGAAAAGTAGGCCAACTACAGCAGGATCCAAAATCAAGGTGGGAATGCCAAGGAGATCCAAAGACAAGGAGAAATGACGTTTTTGATAAGGTCTACTTCTTTATTTTTCACACAGAAACAAGCAAATGACCTGGTGAACACGCTTATGAAGTGTACTCCTCATTACATCCGCTGTATAAAACCCAATGAGACAAAAAGGCCCAAAGACTGGGAGGAGAGCAGGTTAGCGCCATCAACACACACACGCACACAAACACACGCTCACAAACCAAATCATTTTTGATGCCTTTGCTATGTACTTTTAGGGTCAAGCATCAGGTGGAATACCTCGGACTACGGGAAAACATCCGCGTACGGAGGGCTGGCTTTGCATACCGCAGGGTCTTCACTAAATTCTTGCAAAGGTCTGAAAAAGCTCCTTTAAAGCCACTTTGGTTCAGTACACAATTTTTGATCATGAGTGTAGCAAAAGAACTGATTGGTACTGCACTACTGTTTGGCACCCAACTTACACTTTGCCTTAAAGAATGACGAAAGAAGATAAAATGCCGCATTATGGTCTGTTGTTTACTAAACTTAATATTACCTTCCTTTTCTTCATGGGAGGGTTAAACTATGGCAACTTTCTAAGGTTTGACACACTGTTTCTGTAGTTGACAGTCAGCTCTGGATTTATTGCTGTGATCTGAAATGAACTGAATTCATTATAACAATTATAACATAGTATAATTGTTAAAGGGACACTTGAATGAGCTTAACATTGGCACTTATATAAAAGGTTTGCATGTAAAAATGACATGAGTACCAAAATGCTCCACCCAAAAGACTCTGTAGTGATATAAGGGCTTTTTTTGTGATTATATTTACAACAAATTGCCCCGCCCCTTTTTGGGGCTGCGCATGTTATTTTTTCGGTCTCAGCGGTCACGGGAGGGAGGCAAGCGTGGTAATATTGCTCGCTTTCTCAATTCTGTTGTCTAAAACGGCGACCGATCGCCACCAAAATGCAAATGCACATTACTACGCTTGTCCACTTCAACCTGTTAAAGTATAAAAGTGTTCTGCACAATAGGTTGGATTTATTGACATAAAACGTGATGTCATCATGATCACCTCTACAAAATCAAAAATACAGTGGCGATCGCTTCTCCACGTACACAGGCTGGGGCGGACATGAGCATGAATGCGCACACGAACCCCGACTGCTTACATTTCGGACATTTAGCGACGCTAAACTCTTGTCAACTCTCATGAGGCAGATGGCGATTGGCAGCGGGCAAGCAATCAGGCAAGCATGGATCTTTATTTCCCCACCCGCCGTCCCTCCCCAGCTAACAGTAGGATAACGGTACAGCTAATAGCAACAACTAGCTTCAGGCCGTTAAAACAAAAGGCGTTAGCACAGCAACATTAGCTCCTTACTGTCCGCCCAGCCTGCGTGTTTGTGTCACGGGGTTGCCTCCCAAGCAGTCGCGTGCGTTGTTCGACACCGCTTGCAGCCGTGAGAGTGAAGCGGCGGCCGGCGTCAGAGTGAGGTAAGTCTTGAACGTGCGCAGCCGACTCCACAGCCGAGTGTGGCCGCATTGGAACCATTTCGGCTGTTACGTTTCCATTGGACGGCGTGTTGTCGGTCGAAAAACGGTGGCCATTCCTCATCCAAATAAATGTGCACGTCCACTCATTCCCACTTCAGTCTCTGTAAATATCCTGACTGGTGTTAAATGACTCGCCCGTCCTAACTGTGAAGCAGTGTTTTGTTTTGTTTTTTAGCAAAGAAGCAGTGGGCACTTGTCCCAGCATAAATCCCTATAGCTCTGCTCACTTCCACATTTCCTCATTCTCGTATAAATCAGCCACGGAGAGGTTAATCCTTTTGATATGTTGAAGTGGTCATTAGTAGGGTTGTCCACATAACTTTTGGTGACAATTGATCACCGTTTTTGGACGTTATGAGCAATGAAAGTACAATGATTTCCAATGGAGAGTTTGTAATCTGTCCCTCCAGTGACCCCGACCAAACATGGATAGAACGTTAGGGGGCGCGGCCATTCTCCTCATTAACAAGGGCCGTTATTCATGGAGTCACTTATTTCCTAATTTCTCCAAAATGAATGGATAAAATAGAAAATGACATTTTCATTTTCCTGATCAAAAAATGTATCAAATGAACTTGATAGTGAAAACATGGCCATTCCAGCCCAACCATTCCTTTAATGTACAATGTTGAAAGCATGCATACAAAAACACAGCATCCAGTCCCAGTTTGACTTCTGCATGCTATACCGGATATTTGTGTATTCAGGTACGCCATCCTGACCGCTGAGACATGGCCACGCTGGAGAGGTCCAGAGCAGCAGGGGGTCATTCACCTCCTCCGGTCTGTTAACATGGATAATGACCAGTACCAGATGGGCCGTACCAAGGTCTTTGTTAAAAACCCAGAATCGGTAATAAGATTAAAAAAAATTTTTTTTTTAATTGCTGTTTACACTGTACTGTACTTCCCATCTGTGTAGAACAGAGATGGGCAACTGGCGGCCCGCCATGCATTGAAAAATGTATTATCAAAAATGAAATGTAATTTGCACGGACGCATGTATTTTGTCCATATTTAAAGGGAAGTCAACCCAAACATATTTTTTTCAAGAATATGTTCTAGTCAGGCCCACTAGTTGAAAAAAGGCATTCTGATAAATATTACCTTTGTGGAATAAGAGTTAATCCACCCGTTTTTAGCCATCTCTGGGGGCGGCCGTTTTGCCACTTCTGTTGAGGGAAAATGACATCACAACTGCTCAGGGCTCAGGTAACGACCAATCACGGCTGACCTGTTTTCTGAAGCTGAGCCGTGATTGGTCGTTACCTGAGCCCTGAGTAGTTGTGATGTCATTTTCAGTCGACAGAAGTGACAAAATGGCGAGCCTCCTTAGAAGGCTAAAAAGGGGTGGATTTTGCTGCTTAACTCATATTCCACAAACACAATATTAATCGGAATGCCGTGTTTCAACTAGTGGGCCTGCTCATGGGAACATATTCTTGAAAAAAATATGTTTGGGTTGATTACCACTTTAAAATAGCATTTTTGTCATCCCATGCTGATGGTCACTGCATCTGGTTAGGTTGTCCTATGTGGCCGCCCAGTAGCACTGATGAAAAATCGTGGCCCCCTCCAGCATTTAAGTTGCCCATCCCTGGTGTAGAAGATGGTGAAAAAATGTGAAAAAAACATGGTATGAGAAAGAAGTAAAATGTGTTCTCCTTAGCTGTTTCTTCTCGAGGAGATGAGGGAGAGAAAATTTGACACTTTTGCCAGGACCATACAGAAGGCTTATAGAAGATACATCGCCAGAAAGAAGTATGAGCAGATGAGAGAAGAGGGTCAGTTTCCAAGCATGCAACAATGCGTACATCATTTCAAACAGTAAGGGGGCTGTTCAACTCATTCACGTATATCATTATTCTTTGTCTATTCTGATGTAACAGCTTCAGACATCCTCTACAATTCAAAAGAGAGGAGGAAAAACAGTATCAACAGAAACTTTGTGGGTGACTACCTGGGTCTGGAACAGAGGCCTGAGCTGAGACAGTTCCTGGCCAAGAGGGAGCGGGTTGACTTCGCAGACTCTGTCAACAAGTTTGATCGAAGGTTCAAGGTGAATCTTTTGGCTTACATGTGGCCAGTATTCAAGAGAAGTCGATGAGACTATTCGGAAATACCAGCAGTTACCAGATACTACACTTCCTGACAGTAAAAGCCTTTCGTCTCTGACTTTGCTCATTTTTCTCACAACACAGTCCATCAAGAGAGATTTGATCTTGACCCCCAAGGGCATCTATCTGATTGGTCGAGAGAAAGTGAAGAAAGGTCCGGAGAAAGGTCAAATAAAGGAAGTGCTCAAACGAAAGCTGGAGTTTGGGAGCATAAATGGCATCTCACTCAGGTAGAGACTTTGTCAACGTTGTTTAAAGACAAAGGCTAATAACAAGCACTACAGAAAATGGATTGATAGTTCGTGTACATAATATTATTTTGTACGATTAATTTCTTTTTACATTTGAATGACAAATTTGCAAATCTTAAAATTTGACTGAAAACATTTCCTGTAAATCAATTCAAAATTAAAAGAAATGCAAAACTGAAATCAGTTTGCCTACTACAGTCCCAGAGCTATTTTTCAGGTGTTCCACTATATGTATTGTTTTTATGGACACATTTTTTTTTTTTTCGTTTTACTTCAGGGATTTAAAATTCTGCACACAAATGTATCTACTTAAGCTAGTTAACATTACCACCAGCAGAGTGCTTACTCCACTGAGTACTCTCATTGTCATTGCTTCAAAAGTATAGCACTACTATAGAAAAAAAATATGTACTGTATTGTTTGAATAAATTATAATTCTTTCATTGCCTTGTATTATATATTATATACTGTATATATATATATATGTATATATTGTAATGAAAGAATAATATATATATATATATATATATATTATAATATAAATTCTGATGGCATGATGTGGGTTTGTTTTCAGTACGAGACAGGATGACTTTTTTATTTTGCACGAGACGGAGTACGACAGTCTGCTGGAGTCCAACTTTAAGACAGAGTTCCTCAGCTTGTTGTCCAAACGCTACGAGGACGTGACCAGGAGAAAGCTTGCAATATCCTTCACCGACAGGTGGCGAGAAAACACACACTAAGATTTGGTTCGCATGCAAAAATCACATCCATGAACTCCGCTTGCTCCCTGCACAGACTCGAGTTCAGGGTGAAGAAAGCGGGCTGGGGTGGAGGGGGCTCCAGGGTGGTGATGTTCCAGAATGGAATAGGGGACCAGGCCCAGCTCAAACCTACAGGAAAGACCCTCACCATCACAATAGGGAATGGGCTATCCAAGTCTTCCAGTAAGTCTACATACATGAATAATGCCAAAATAATACCATTCATTTACAATGAAAACATGAAACATTTGTTTAATCAGAGCCATCGAGGAAGGGTGGTCAACAGTCACGTGGTGGAGGCCGAAATCACAGAGCCAGCAAAGGTAAAATCCCGCTCCAAATATGCATATTTATGAAGTAATTTAGGGGAACGTTTAAGGCTGAACACAGTCCATTCCAGGACACTTTCTGACTTGCAGATTTGGAAAAAAACAAATTCATAGGAAATACAAATAATGCTTTTGTGGGTCAAACTGTCAACATTACAAAACCTTTACCAACTTTACAGGCAACCAAGGTATAATTTTAACCCTTTTAACTGTTATACCAGTGTACATTTTTTTTTAAAAAAGTTAACCGCTGCACAATATTAACACACTACCAACAAAAAGTTAGGGATAGGGTTAGGGTATTTGATCCTTGAACCGACCAATAAATGTCCCGGTTGAATTAGAGCTGGTGTTTAAACTGTCGTCCTCATCATGCTGTTCACATTTGGACATCATGAGACCGAGACGACGACACCTAACAATGCATCAGCAGCACCTCGCCATTGTGATGCTTCACACAGGACGTTCTCAGACGAAGTGGCCACTGAGCTTAGAGTCACAGAGTGTCATCAGCAGGTTGCAACAGAGGGACTGGAAGAGTCACAGAAAGATGTAGAAGTGGACATCCTTTGGCCACATCCCATGCTGATGGTCACTGCATTGGTGTACCCACCATTGTTAACCTTTGGTTCAGTGAATTGTTTCAGATGAGGAAACCAGTGCATCCTTCTACTTAAATGTGCTACTTTCATGATATGATATCACTGTAGCGTGAACTTTTTACATTTTCCATACATTTCTCCTGAAAGCCAAATACCCCTAACCTTTTGTGAGTAGTGTACATTCAAGTGGAAATCAACCGACTCATTGATTGGTTAAAGTGGAAATCAACCCAAACACACTTTTTTCAAGAATATGTTCCCAGCAGGCCCACTAATTGAAACACGACATTCTGATTAATTTTGCGTTTGTGGAATATGAGTTAAGCAGCAAAACTCACCTGTTTTTAGCCATCTCAGGGGGTGGCTATTTTGTCATCACAACTACTCAGGCTCAGGTAACGACCAATCACGGCTCTGCTTCAGAAAACAGGTCAGCTGTGATTGGTCATTACTTGAGCCCTGAGCTGTTGTGTTGTCATTTTCAGTCGACAGAAGTGACAAAATGGCCGCCCCCAGGGATGGCTAAAAACGGGTGGATTAACTCTTATTCCACAAACGCAATATTTACCAGAATGCCTTGTTTCAACTAGTGGGCTTGCATAGAACATATTCTTGAAGAAAATATGTTTGGGTTGACTTCTGCTTTAAATCACTCAGTAGGTTAAAAAAATACTGTAGAGCAGTGATTCACAATATGCCGTGAGATATCATTGGGGTGCTGCGGAAAATTTCCCTTAATTTATCCCAAAAGCATTATTCATTAAAGAGGAAGTCAAATCCAACATTTCTTTATATGTTTTATTCGCCTCCACTAGTCTAGACACGGTATTCTTATTAATATTGTTTGTGAAATATGAATTAAGCAGAAAAGCCCATCCATTTTTATCCATCTCAGGGGGCTGCCATTTTGCCCTGTACTGCAACTTGCTGTCGATTAAAAATGACATCACAATGCCAAAGGGCTCAGCTTGCAAGCATTAATCAGAATGCCGTGTTTAGACGAGTGGGGGCGCATAGAACCTGTTATTGTCAAGAACGTTTCTTACTTGACTTCCCCATTAATTCCAAATACTGTGTATCTTTATTTACCTGTCATTCAATACAATAAACCCACCTGTCCCCATTCATACAACAGAATCAAAGTCCAAGTCATGGCTTCCTGGGGGTATATAAGATTTGTGTTCACTCAAACAGGCCCACATTCAGTATGTCAATTTGTGAGTACTTTGAGACATTCATACTTTTTGTTTGGTGCCATGCCGTGACATTTTTCTCACTGGCCTAAGCGAGGTTGCAAAAAATTTTGCTGGTATTTTTTGTGGGGTTGGAATGAATTAATGCCATTTCTATTCATCTTAATGGGGAAAGTTTATTTGAGATGAGTGTTTTGAATTACGAGCATGTTCACGGTACGAATTAAACTCATAAAGCAATGCACCACTGTACACAGTTAACTGTTGTTTGGAAGATTAGCTAGTCATGCCACTCTTCCATTTTTCCACAGCACACCAGAATGGAGCGACCCAGTTCGCCAGAGGACCCAAACAATCGGATATTATGTATTCTTCACCGCATAAACAGAGCAGACCTCCACAAACGGCCCTGCCCAAACTGGGCTTTCAGAGAGCTCCCAGGATCCCAACCTACAACCAAAGTAACCAGGGGAACATGGACTTCCTTAACGTGCCCGATGAGGGCATGTCAGGGTGAGAAAAGTTGGAAATAAAAAATGGAGCATCACACCTAGATAGATGTAGCACATTAAAATGTATTTGGTTATCAATTCTTTCGGTTAGAAAACCATTTGAAAAATATGTAACTAATTAATGAAACAAAGAGAATCATATTCATTCTTGTCAACATCTTGCCTTTGATTGTGTTTTGTCAGGGAAATATAAAATGTTGGTTATAGTTTGTTTTTAAATAACAAGGCAAAAATCAGTAGAACTGATTGTCTACGGTGTAATGATTTTAGGTCAATATTTAATTTTTGTATTTAACCTGATTGAAATGTTCATTATTTCGAGGGCAATGATGACCAATTTAATTGCAGTTCTGGACATATACCCTTGTTAGCTCAAATAATTTAATTTGAACTTTAAAGTTAAATAAGTTTTTCTGCCATGTGCAGCTCTCAAGCCTGATGAGACCAAAGCTATTGTTTGGGATGCGTTTTTCAAATGCAGTTTGAGCAATGTCACATTACACCTGCAAGTTTATCCATGCAGCAGTGTTGGCTTTTTCAACCGTAGCAACTTGTCGTTATTTGGACATTGCCTATAATAGTATAATAGTCAACGTGAAATGGGAAAACAACAAATATGTTGCAGAGAATTTGTCATGCGCCTCTCTTTCACTATCACAGGAAACAAAGGAAGCAGAGCATCGGTCAGCGGCCCCCGCCCGCTCCCAAACCTCAGCCTCGCCCTCAGGGACCCCGCTGTCGGGCCTTATATCAATACATTGGCCAGGACACCGACGAGATCAGCTTTGAGTTCAATGATGTGTTTGACCTTGTCAAAGAAGGTGTGTGGATCTTAAAGATGGGGGATGGAGAGTGGCTCAATGTTATCTACACCACTTGTTGTAAGTGGTGTAGATGACATTCAGCCACTCTTGGAATATCAGGCTTTCGGGTGCGTTTTCAGGATGTACCTAATGCACTATGACCTCTGCAGATTAACTTAATAGTTGGATGTTTTTTTTTTTTAAATGTTTGGACAAGGTCAAATTAAGTTCACATGTAAACAGTATAGTCCATTTTAGGTTGATGCTGACATTTCACCCAAAAGCCCAATATCCCCAACTTTTCGTGAGTGGTGTATATGTGAGATGTGCAGCTATGGTTGTTTTTAAAGTGTTCTACAAATAAAGTAGCCAGTTACTGTAGTTCTTTGTGTTGTTTCAATTTACAGATCCATCGGGATGGTGGACTGGCAGAATTGGAGGAAAAGAAGGTCTCTTCCCCGGTAACTTTGTGGAAAAGATTTAAGCAGGACTGACTGTTGAGTAAACCTAACCTGGTTGAGTGGTCGATGCTCAGAAGACTGAAAACAGTGCCGTTATGTTCCCGTCAGTTCAAACATAGGCCCTACGACCACACGTGTTAGGTTTCATCTGTGCTGTGTTGTTGTCTGGGCACTATGTTGTTCAAAATGACCTAGCAACAAGATCTTTGACTACCGGCCCCCACTTGCCTTGATACCTGCCTTTCAGCTTTCTATGGACTTAAGCTTCAGTTACAGACCATCAAGCAAGACGAGCCTAATTGCTGCATTGCATTATGGCGTCAACACTGTTTACAGCCATACTGTATGTTGGATTCCATTCTTCACGTTTTTTATGATGAAAAGAGCAACGTAACATAAATTAAAGCCTTTAGCATTGAGCTTTGCATTTGTATTTGACCTATTTCCAATAAAGTAGATCCAATTATTCATCATTTTTCACAAAACACAATGTCTGAAAATAGTCTATTTATTGTTTGAGTAAGGATAGGAAGGAATTGTTCCCTCACATTTATTGTACTGTTCATAAAATCATATTTTCAACCACAGAAATGACCAGTTGAATTTTGTAAGTTGTGTCATCATGATTTTGTATGTATAATAACGCACTATTGTATGGCGGTATGCTGTTCCCTTGATGCAGACTGCGCAAGTTCGGATTTCCGCCGCGCAAGTTCGGATTTCCGCCTGTGCCCCCAATACTCATCCCAAGCCTGGATAAATGGGAGGATTGTGTAAAGATAGAGAAAAAAAATCATGTGAGAGACTGGCTTTCGCAACCTCTAATGGAAAGAGCTGAAGGTGCTGCCTGGTTTTATGACCCCCGGAACCTCTCAATATAGTAAAACTGTACATTTTGAAAAGGTTTTTTATTGTGAGCAGCCTAAGTCACACCTGTACAATAATCATGCTATCTATTCAGCATCTTGGTATGGCACACGTGAGGTGGATGATTGATTAACTCGGCAAAGGAGACGTGTTTACTAACACAGCTTTGTTGAGTTTATATTTCTGTTCAGTATATAAAATATGTGTATAGAGAATTCCTGCTGTTGATGTGGGACATCCAAATTTTATTATAGATATACATACAGTTGACAGACAGCTTTGTTTTTTTCTTCTTATTTTTTTACATTAAACAGTAAAACAAATAGCCAAATAAAAGATTGCAAATGTTTGTCCCCATTATATGAGGAATACTTGAGACAGATACACACACACACACACACACACACACCCACACACACATGCACAAACACAACACAGGCAGATGGACCGGTTGATCCTCCTTTCCTCACAAAGGCTTGTACAGAGATGTACAACTGCGCTTTTTATTAGTCTATTCTGTTATTTTATTTCATAATTCTTGATTCTTGTCTATCCAGCAAAGAAACATTAAAGGGAGGGTGGGGTGGCAGTTGGTCCTTTCCTCGTGGATTGTATAGTGGCATCAACATGCTGTGCATGCTCACCAGTGATGTAACAGTGTGGTGCAACAAGATCACGAGCATTTTGATGCTCCACCCAGCCAAAATTCACCTGTTGATTCACCTGGAGCCTCGCAGAACCTCTCGACCGGAGGCACTGAAAGCAAGAAATAAGGCATGGGAGGTAGGTAAAATATTCCCAATGCTATTCTGTCAGTGCTACATTAGGTGTAAAATTAGTGGTGCCGTTGTAAATGGAGATAGGGAATCACAAATTGGGCTCATCCATCTTGATTGCTAGGTTGGTAGGTCTGGAGATAAATACAATCGATCATAAGTAGCAGTGGGAAAATGTGTATCTATTCTAATGTTCACCAATCTAATTTGAAATAACATTTACTTTCTATATAGCCATAACTGAAAATGCTGTATACAGTGTTTCTTCAGCATTTTATTTAAATGTCAAGACCCAAACTCACAAAAATACTTCATGTATTGCTATAACCTCAATTTTCTTTATGATAGTTATTGCTAGTGATCAAAAATGTTATTTGCCAAGTTTTCATTCATTGAATTACATTTAAAATACAGAAAGGCTTTGTGAAAGTGAGCAATCGCATATTTGAATACAAGCGCACAAAGGGAGAGTCACTTTCCATAAACCACCAACAAAAACTCCCCCAGTCCACCTCCATGCTTTTTTTTTTTTTTTTTTTGGGATGTGCGGCTGACCGTTTATAGTTGAGGTTTTTGTTTACCTGGAGTTTATCTGTCTCTCAGGTGTTTACTCAAGTGAAAAGATGACTGGCATTTTCTCCTATGAGAGCTCCGAGGTCGACTGGTGTGAAGGCAACTACAAACACTCTGACCATGTGGTGGAGTTCTTTAACACTGTGAGATTCTTTATAGAGCCCATTCTTAACTGCGGAACATTGACAATCTAAAACTGGTGGTTTTGCTTGTATTCAAAGGTGAAAGGTTTGCTTGTTTGTTTTTTCCTCATAGATGAGCAGCTTCATTTTCTTCATTATATCTCCCATCATGCTCTACCTTCTTCACCCTTATGCCAAAGAGAGGAACTTGGCAATCCACCTGGTGTGGATCATGATGTTATTTGTAGGTAAGTTATTTTCCCTACATCCATCCTTAATTAAATTCATTGTTGAACTGATCTGCTAGGAAAAAGGTCTGGGCTGGACTGACGATCATAAAAGTTCAACTTGTTCAACATTTGCGATCAAAAGTCCTATTAGGTATGGTCAATACCGAGTTTGGCCAATTCGCCGACACTAAGATTATGACGTGAGATGGAACGATAGTCAATTAGGAAGTGAGCCAAAGCTTGCTGCTGCTGGACTTAAAAAAATGGAGGAGCAACTGGTTGAGATGAGTGCTTGTTTAACTCTCGTCATCTCCCGTCATTCACCACAATAGAAATTACAAGGAGGAGGGTTTGCACCGCATTGTGCATTAGTAACTTAGAAGATTTGCTAACAGTTCGCCTAGTTTCTTCTTCTTCTACTACTACTACTACTACTACTACTACTACTATAGTAGTATTACTATATTGTTAAGTGTGTGGTGTATAAGAGGAGTGACAACACACAGCGATATTTTTATTTATTTAGTCATGTGGGGTCTTTCATATTTTGAAAATTGGTTAAGAGGCTTAGGGTTAAAAATCAGTCGACTTGTAAGAGGCTTTTCTCATCTTAATGTTCGACATCTTTCATCATGATAAAACAAAACAAAAAATCCCTCTTAATCGACAGGATTCTTGCTGATAGCTCGATCTAATCATTGATATTCATGCCCATCTCCTTTGATACTTCTAAATTATATTTTCTACTTAACTGTTGACTAGTTCTTTTTTCTCGCAGGGACCTTCTCTGCCTATTTCCACATGACTCTCAGTTTTGTTGGCCAGATGCTGGATGAGTTGTCAATCTTATGGGTGTTGGCGGTGGGATATGCCATATGGTTCCCACGCAGGCTGTTCCCTTCTTTTATAAAGGACAGGTAAAGCGACAACAACTCAACGGTACCTGCATTACAATCTGTGTCATCATTCAGGAGGCAGTTTATGCTTGCTTGCTCTAATGCCTTCAGATAAAAGGAAAAGCCATTCATTTATTATACACACACCACTCTGAAACCTAACCTGTGCTGACTGAGGAGCCTGTCTGACAGCTCCAACAGGAGTCACTGTCAACAAGGCACAATACAGCCTTGCCATCTTAAACACAAACTGACAAAATGGGCTTATTACAGTGGAGCTCCGCCTCAACCTTTATTAATAATTAACTCTGAGATGGCTTGGAAAGGTGAATGAATGTTTAAAGAATGCCTGAAACTATCCGGCGGGTCTATATTTTCTTTTCTTGATGACTTCTCTGTGTGTCATGGACAGATCCACCTTCTCAAGGCTCATCCTGGTGGTTACTGTCGTCACTTCAGTGTCCTCCTTTGTCAAACCGAGTGTCAATGCCTATGCTCTCAACTGCTTCGGCCTGCACATGCTCTACATTCTTGCCATTGAGATGAGATGGTATGAGACTAATCACTGATTTAATATTGAAATCGCAGCTTTTCTGGTATTACGTATGACTGTTGCTGCGCCTCCTATGGTTGTGTGCGTTTTACTTTATTAAGGGACTCAGACAGTCCAAAAGCTCGACTTGCTGTCGACGGTTTTTCACAGAGCCGGGCATCGCCTTACCGTCACAAAGTTCCCGTCTGCATATAAATCCGACCCACGCGGTCCTAGTCCATCCCTCGTCGGCGACAGCCAATCGGCGTCGAGAACTTAATGTACACGTCACACGCAGGTGCCGCACAAGCAGACATGCCGCCAAATAAAGAAAAATATCAAATAAAAACAACCGACACACGCACAGCGTGGTGATCAGTGAAATAAAAACAATATGCGTCTGTTGGATCGAAAGGTATACAACACTGTTTTATTTCTTATTTTTTATTTACTGTATTTGGCTGTGTGTCGGGAGTCACACTGCGTGTGACACGGTACCAGTTAAGTTTGTTCTCAATGCCGCTTGGCTGACTCACACCAACTGGCACCACGTGGGTTGGCTAAATATGCAGACTGAAACTTTGTGACGGTTAGGCGATGCCCAGCTCTGGTTTTTCATTGTCAAAACCAGTTCATACAAGGAATTATTTCTAGGACCTGGTCATCCGTGGTTTTGAGTAACAATAAAGTTAAGTTGCTATTGACTAGCAACCAGTCTAACACTGCCTCTCGCGCAAAATTAGTTGGGAAAGTGCCAGCTCACCAATTACTTTAATGAAGGAACGTTAATAGAAAATGAATAAGTGGATAAACTTACTAACAGAACTCTGTAAAATTAGGCAGTTGTGACAATGTGGAAAATAAGCAGAGCAACATTGACTTATTCATGGATGCACAGATTAGCATAAGTGGAAACAACTTGATATGACCAAAACAAGAAATAAAAGTGGTTGGCTGGCAAATAATTCAGTGTGTAGGCCAGGGGCGGAGCCAGGACGTGGCTAATGGGTGTGCCTGGAAAAATCAGGGTGGGCCTGAATATTTCTCTCACTGAGCATAATCCTCCTATCCTATTGTATATTCAAATAAAATGATCAACTGAATAATATGAAGTTCAGATCGTCCTTAGACAACCATAATTATACCATTCTTAATATTCAATAAAATACAAAACACAAATTCAAAAATGATTTGATAATTTACTAAAAATGTATAAGTATTTATTTTTTTCATGAATCTCATTGGGTTGGCAGTCTGTTAATCTGAGTGGGCCTGTGCACACGCAGGCCCACCCATGGGCGGAGGCCCCTGGTGTTGGCCACCTACTGCCCAAAGATAGCTGGGATAGGCTCCAGAATGCCCACAACCCTCGTGAGTATTAGCAGTTCCGATCATGGATGGATGGAAGAAATATAAGTGTGTAAAAATAAAATTGGGTCATTGATGCGGGTGTGATTTATTTTGACACTAAATACCACTCGTACTGCTTCAGTCTTAGCATTCTGCATAGCACTTAGTATCAACCGCAAAAGGCAACCTCCTCAGTAGAGAGCATTCACAATTGCACACTACCAACACAAATGCTAATGTTATCTTAGCCCTTTGTTATGCCATAGCTAAGGGACTGCGATATTTTACCCTGCAGTCTCCACTTTGCTGCAGTCCTCTGACTACCCTCAGTCAAATTAAATTTCTCTCCGTTATTTAGTATCAACATCAGAATCACAGCCATATTTTGGGAGGAAAGTATGTTTAAAAAAAAAAAACGGTTAAATTGTCACCAGAATTTGGAGCCACTCTCGTACTTTGACATTGTACCAAAATCCATTTAATTTTAGATGAATAAACGAGTACACAAAGTACTGAGAGTCATTAAACAATAGAACCTGTGCTCTAGTGGAGTGATACTGATCTGCATACTGTGGGCATAAAGCAGCATGCCAAGAAATACAGCAGATTCTAGCATCCTACCAGTCAAATAATTCTTGTTTGTTTCAGTGTCTCATTCTGACATGTACAACGTGGGGTGGTTTTCACAGTTTTCTGCAACTGCCGGTATTTTAAAATGACAAAAAGCGACACCGGTACTGTGCAGTGAAAAAAGGGACATAGTATATTGAAATTAGATTAAGATTTTCCTAGGTTTATTTGAAAGATTACCTTGGTTGTTTCACATTCCGATTTCTCAAATGACTTCTGTTTTAGCATGGTTAAACAGTCCTATTGAGTATAATACATACTGCTTTTGTATTATTTTCCACAGAAAGATTGGAGGCAAGATCATGGCCAGAAAAGTAATGGCAACACCAGAAAATCATAGCACTTGCTGTGTCGGTTTCATGCTTTTTATAGCTCTGAGAAGGCAGATTTGCATTGTCTCTGGAGTTTACTAAAATACGTTCTGAAGTAAACATTAGTGTCACAGACTATTTGTCTTGGTATGTCTGAGCATTCACATATTGTAATTGAAAGTGACATACTTTTCTTTCAACCTATTTATTTAGCTGTACTGACCAAAAGGCTTTGAGATTGGCCAAATGGTCAGTGGTTTTGTGGATACTGGCTATCTCCTGTTGGATTAGTGATCGCTTTGGCTGCGGATTTTGGCAGAGGCTAAACTTCTGCTATTTGCACAGTATCTGGTAAGTTTGTGTTGTGTGTGCCTCATGTATTGTAAAGCCAGAGCTTTTGATCCGCTTGAACTCTCCCTCAGGCACATTTTGATTGTGATCGCTGTGGCATATGGGAGTACGCTGATAGCCTACTTGGATGCCAACTACGAGATTCCCTACTCATTGCCTGGACTGCAGTACTGGCCCTGTGATAAATTGGCCCTTGGATTACCTCACATTGTCCTGAGAGGCACAACCAAGACACTCAAACGGTGCTAATGACTTTCACAGTGCAATGCATTTTTCCACTTAGAGATAACTGATGGCAGGCCCGCATTACATCATACTAATAGCATATGTATAAAGAGTGACAAATGTGATTTAATAATAATAATGGTGGCTTTTAAAAAATATGCTTCACGTTTCATAATCACATATACATACATATACAAATGGCAGCCCCCTGAGATGGAGTCATCCATCCATACATACATACTACATTCGTACACACATGAACTCACCAGACACTTTTGAAAAATATTTTGTATCAAATGAGAGATTCCAAAATGTTGACAGTCATTGAAAAATACATTTTTGAAAAACATTTCTATTATGATACCATGCATTTTTACAATTCTATAATAACATTCAATGTTAAACCAATACCTCTCTGAGGGTGTCAATCAAAACAAAACATTATCTTCTTTTGTTTTCTTGTACGAATGATTTTTTTTTTAAAGACTGAGTATGCCAATGAATATTCGTGATTCTTGAGGAAATGTATGTTTTCCCGATACTTGAACGCCTTAATATCTAAATGTGGTTGTTTTGAAAGCTTGGTCACAAAAGTAACCTCCAAACAAATCATGTCTATATAATAGATAGTATGACTGTAATAAGTTATTGTACAAGTGAACCTTTATATATAGATGTGGCTTTTAACGTGTGTGTATATTGCAAATGAGTCTTAGGCAGTTTTGTTTAAATTATTTATTTATTTTCAGTCCCTAAATTCACATATGCATTTGATTAGGTGTTAAAATGTTTTGATTACCCCTCTCATTTATCATCACAACATTCAAGCGATACGTTTGTTTGCCTGTGTTTACTTGGAAATGTTACGGACCTCATTATGTGATGTTGTGCTCTAGATGAACTTCCTTACAAAATAAAATGTGTCACAACTACATAAAAATCACATTGCCTCATGTTAATATTCTTTGGTAAGAAGAACACTGGATGTAAAACAAATGATGGAAATGGAAAAATCAAGGTTTTGCTCCATGTTAAGGCTCAACAGTGACCTCCTATGGACTCACACTGGCATTGTTAAAAAAAGGAATCCTGAATTAATTATAGTAATTGCTGAATGGTTGTTCCTTAAATGGATGAAATAATAGAGTTAAAACAGTAACTACTTCTAATTTGGTTTAAAACCAAACCCAAATCAACCTATTAGTTTACTGTTGTAGACCAAAATTGTTTTGCAATAATACTAATAAGATAAGATAAGAATGCCTTTATTGATCCCACAGTGGGGAAATTTTTTTAGTCATAGTAATAGTAATAAAACAAATGTTATTATTACACACACATTATGCGTGGTGTGGCGGGGTCAGAAATATATGTAGTAGTATATGTAGTAGTTAAAAGAATGTGAAAATACAATTGAATTCATGACGTATGATTATGATAGGGGTCGCTAATGTTGTAGTGGTTCACTCGCCTGAGTTGTGTGCGGGCAGCGTGGAATCGGTTCCCACTCAGTGACTGTGTTTGTGTGTGTCCCCTGCGACTGGCTGGCGACCAGTTCAGAGTGTAGTCTGCCTTTCGCCCATAGTCAGCTGGGATAGGCTCCAGCACCTCCCCGTGACCCACTACAGGATGAGCGGTGTGGAAGATGACATGATTATGAGAGTCAATATGCATACTGCAACACTAGCTCAGACTAGAGTAGTAGTAAAGTATGCCAATGGTTGTAAACTGTGTTCCAAATTATTATGGATTAATGTTAAAGAGAAAGTCAACGCAAACATTTTTTTTTCAAGAATATGTTCTCTGCAAACCCACTAGTTGAAACAAGGCATTCAGATAAATCTTGCGTTTGTTGAATAAATGTTAATCCACTCGGTTAGTGTGGATTAGTGTGGATCCACGACCAATCACGGCTCAGATTCAGAAAACAGGTCAAACCGTGATTGGTGATTGTGAGCAGTTGTGATGTCATTTTCAGTCGACAGAAGACAAAATGGCTGCCCCCAGAGATGGCTAAAAATGAGTGCATTTTGTTGCTTAACTTATATTCCACAAACGCAAAATTAATCAGAATTCCGTGTTTCAACTAGTGGGCCTGCTGGGAACATATTCTTGAAAAAAATATGTTAGAGTTGACTTCCGCTTTGAATTAACATTTTCGTTCCTTTCTTGATTTTTAATTGTATTTATTTTTCACATATCGTGGGTCCTATTTTCGTGCCGAGCGCAGGTCTAGCACAAATCGCAGTCTAACTGTGTGCATGGGAGGAATTTTATTTGTTTTGGTATTTTGCTAGACATTGCACAGGTAGAATTGTGCATAACGGGGCATTTGTGCCTGTTTGCCCCGTTGTGGGATGGAAGTAGTCATTAAGCCAATCCCTCATTTGCATCAAATTCGGGGTATTTCGAGCGCAGTACGCCCGAGTATGCTGTGCTTGACATTGACATGATAATGATTATAATACAAATCAAATCAAATGAATTGATTTCAACAATGATTCAGAGAGATTGTCATGTTGGTTGGGCTGTTCGATTTTGCCTAATAAGAAAATCCCGATTATTTTATCTCAAACCCGTCTTTACGATTACGATTTCTTTGTAAAATAAGAAATAATGAAAAATGAAGTATTTTGAATGTCTTTTATTTAAACTTAATTTTTCTTTCTTTGAACTCAAAAGGCCAGTCAATTTAACTTAATACACACAAAACAATCAATTGGGATTAACAGTATTTTACTTACACAATACATTTCAGATCTATTCTTAATTAAACCAATAGTGAAAGAAGAAAGTACATATCCCATCTGAAACGAAATCATCAACATGATGCATGAGCATGTAGCCCAGCCAACATTTCCATCTGGGCCCCATGTGGGTTTTTACATGGGCATATGGGCATGGGTTCCATCTGGTTTTGCTCCTGAGTTCCGGCAGGGGCACGTGTGTTAGCCCACATGGTCTTGTATGGGTTTTTGACTGGGTCTTAGGTGGGTTCCAATGGGCAATTTTATGTGGGGACCAGGTAAGTACCACATGTGTTTGGTTATATGGTCTTGAACTGGGATCTGAATGGGCCTTAAGTGGGTTCCAGCTGGGTTAAAAATATGGGACCCATCTCGGCCACACTTGTGTTTACCCTTTTAGCGTTCCATCTGGTTTTGCTCCTGGGTTCCGGCAGGGGCACATGTGTGTTAGCCCACATGGGCTTACATGAGTTTTTGACTGGGTTTTAGGTGGTTCCAAATGGGCAATTTTATGTGGGGACCAGGTATGTACCACCTGTGTTTGGTTATATGGTCTTGAACTCGGATCTAAATGGGCCTTAAGTGGGTTCCAGCTAGGTGAACAATATGGAACCCATGTAGGCCACACTTGTGTTTACCCTTTTAGGGTTCCATCAGGTTTTGCTCCTGGGTTACGCCAGGGCACCACACGTGTCAGCACACATGGGCTTACATGGGTTTCTGACTGGGTCGTAGGTGGATTCCAAATGGGCAATTTTATGTCTGAACCATTTATGCCCCACGTGTATTTGCCTATACGGGCTTGAATTGGGAATCTGAACGGTCATTTTGTGGGTTCCAACTGGACAAATTAAATGCAACCCATATAGGCCACAGTTGTGGGCTTCAAGTGGTTTTGGTGGGTCACAAGTACAAGGTAAAAGTACAGCTATTTTACAAACTTCTAACCATTAACTTTCTACATGTGACACATTTTGGTAAAACATATATTTATGTATTGTACGCACGACCCAAATATTGCACTCTATTTTTTTTTGCCATAGATTGTGTTATACTTGAGCAACTAACTCAAGATCAAAATTTAATAATTTGATTCAACTCAAACTAAGGGGTCAAAAGCGCATAAACCTTTGTGAGTCTTAATTTATCCAGTGTGAAAAAAGTAAACAATATCACATGGTTTATCCTTTGACAGAGTTTATTACACGTTAAGCTGCATTGGCCTTGAGGTTGAAAATTGTAAAATTGTACACACTTACACACGCGTATTTTATCCTGTCAGTGTAACAAAAAGAATAATATGAATAAAAGTGCTGTGTGGCACAAGAGGCAACATCTCAATAAATATACTATACCGAGGCAGTGGTAAATGGCATTCTGCCTACTGTGCCACATTGTCCTGTGTGTTGCCTTGTGATCTCCGAGCTCTAACTGCCCTATTCCCACCTTGACCACGAGTCCCGTGAACCACTTGGACAGAGCCGGTTCTGCGTCGTTCCTGTTGATGTCCTTTGTGGCTGCGTTCCTCTTGAATGGTCCTATAAATGAATGACAAGAACCCAATTTAGTCAAGCTATCTTAATGTTTAGATTATGAAACCTCATGAGACATATGCTAAAGTATTACATTACAGAGAAATGTACATGCATATAATATGTGAATAAGAGTGCAGGAAATTGCACAACTATGCACAGTATACTGTATAACCTGACAGCAAGAATGGTTGTTTAAAAGTACATTTAGTTATGTAAAACATATTTAACATTTAAAAGAAATTGTATCAGTCCAATGTTGGAACAATGTGAATTGCTTCAGCAGCAATAGTGGGTACAGGAAATATAAGTGTACAAGTACACTGCACAAAATAGAAACCCAAAATATTGTCAGTACATTAACTATCCAATTGTTATTTTGAGTGCTGATTGTTATATCTGACGTTTCAGATATGATTAACGAATAGACCTGCGCTCTTTACGACTGTGAAAATTGATATTAATTGGTTTTTTGTTTTCGTTAAAACTGTATTTCATGATTGTGCCTCTATGTAAGATTCATTCATTCATTCATTATCCATACCGCTTATCCTCACAAGGGTCGCGGGTGTGCTGGAGTGTGAGGTGTAATACTTTTGGTTCATTTTGCAGTGAACTTCCACTGGAGTGTCAATAAATGACCTTAAGGAGGAAGTCAACCCAGAAATTTTGAAGTGAAGTGCTTGGTTCATTTATCAAATGTAACTCTAAACTTGAATATTATAGTGTTCTTGTAATTGGGATCAACTAATACCCTAAACCATGTTAATATTCATAAATATATAAATTAGACATTATATATCATTTTGGAAGTAAAATTAAATGTTTCACAAACCTAGTATAAACCATTTAACATCTCTGAAATGTAGTGAGTTTTAGGTAACAACTTATAGCCATTTACAGTATGCACCTTAAAATGTTGAATAATTTCTTTTGGCCACTAAATTGTGTTTTACCCTTGAGGAAATACAGACGCTGGAATCTTAACGGGTTTTAAACCTATCACCTAAACAAATTAACTCCCAAAACTGAAACGCAACTCTTAATATTTGTTCTAAAAGGACCCAGAAAATAAAAACACCCCTCCCTTAGTCAGAAGAAGAAAGAAAAGAAAAAAAGAAAGAAAGAATGAAAACAAAAAGCCACAGTAAATGAATAATGGATAATGGTTGTTGTTCTTTTCAGGGAATTGTATTTCCAACATTCCAACGTTCAATTATGAAAGTCCAACAACAACCTGTCCATAATCTCCATAGTTCCATAAATTCAATTATTGTTGAATCTAATAAAAGCTGACTTGTGGCGCTTAAAAATCCCATGTTATACGTCATTCCCCCTTTCACGTGCAGTGTCTCAACTCAACGCAACTGTAATTCATAGGTCTACAATAATTTCTGACACTTTCTATTTTCTAATGTTTCCCTTATATAGTACGTATGTACTCCAACATACGTCAGTCCCTGTTCAAGCCTAACTGCTCAAGAAAGCTGCGGACGGCAACTCCGATCCATACATGCCACTTCTCAGTTACCGCGCATCTCCACTTCTGTGCGGACTGTCACCTGCAGAACTATTGTTGAACAGAAAGTTACACACAAAGCTTCCAAGATACACAAATGCTACCGCACAAAAGACACATGAGAAACTTGGGAACAAGCTCAAAAAACAGAAAATATCACAAAAGGGATTCTACGATGTGTCGGCTAAACCACTCTCCCCACTGGCGAACATCGACCCAGTTAGCATTGATGATGCGAATGGTTGGACTACAAAAGGAACTGTATTACAGGAAGTGACTCCAAGATCATTTACGGTTCTAACAGAGCATGGACAGGTTCTCAGGCGCAATCGCCGGAGTCTCTTGAAGACACCACGAGCATCCAGTGAGGTCACCACTGCTCAGTCAAGACCCGCTTGGAATCACACCTCGAACACCTCAAATGAACTCTAATGCAACCATTCCCCCGGACAAACAGATACAGAGAAGGTCAAAACGAGTGATAAAGAAACCTGATAGACTGGACTTATAAATATTTTTTTTTAAAGTTAAAAGATGTTCATTTATACATAGGTTAACCCATGTAAAAAAAAAAAAAAGAGAGAAAAAATATATTGTTTTGGAACTATGTGTATTGTTGATCACATCATCTCAAAGAAAAGGGGGATGTTATGATTAGTGTAACCACAGGGAGTCGCTGCAGTTAAGTCTAGCACTGTGTGTTGTATGATGCAGCAGTAGAATAAGAACTAAGATCGCTAAATTGTTAACTGTTATGGCATTAGACGAGAGTAAAAAACAAATGTTCATCAGCTGCAACAGCAAGCCTCCTCTGTCATCAATACACACGAACACAGCAGTTTTTACGCAGACGCGGACTACTTTCTGTTACAAAATTGTCAGATGAATCGGGGTGAGGCAACTCCATGCGCCGGAACGCCCAGACAGGCGCAACGCGGCCCCATACACGCTAGGCTAGACTTGCGCCTGCAGGAAAATTAAGATGCGCATGTTTTTACGGTGAATGCACAGGCGCCTGTCCACCAACATAGGGCCCCGTATGTTGCTCCTCCTGTCTATTTAGATTACTAATATTAATCTCAGACAGGTTTGACATTTGTTTCCCAGCTGAGCCCAGTTACAAACATACAAATTGATGCTGTCCATGTTTTTATGCATAATAAGGGCGATATTTCTTCTGATCAAAACAATGGAAAAGTCTTGTCTCTTGAGAAAGGAATAAAAACACAGGAAATTTCAGGGAATTCATTAACTTGTTCATTAATTCGTTAGTACCTCAGAGAGCAAACTGGTCATTTCCAATAAAGGCCTATTAAGGAATGTTAAGAGACCAACTATTAAAAAGCCCCCCAGCAAGCAGGTATTTCAGGCTGCCAATGTCTGTTGGAGTCCCGAGTGATTCCCAACCATTGTACCACGGCACATAAATGTGCTGTCAGAGCTCTTAAAGTGGAAGTCAAATCCAAAAATGTCTTTACAATAATCTGTTTTATGTGCCCCCACTAGTCTAAACACAGTATTCTGATTAATATTGCATTTGTGGAATATGAATGAAGCAGCAAAATCCATCCATTTTCATCCATCCCAGGGGGCCACTTAATTGCTGTCGATTGAAAATGACATCACAGTGCCTAATGGGCTCAGGGCTTTGCGGCTTAATTCATCTTCCACAAACACAATATTAATCAGGATACTGTGTTTAGACAGGTGAGGGCACATAGAACAGATTATTGTTAAGATTTTTTTTTGACTTGATTTCTGCATTACGGTGTGGTGTGGGAAATTATCAAATTTCACTTAATTGGCCAGAAAATTACTTATGTATTTTTGTTCATCTGTCTATGACAGCGATTTACAGTGACAGACAGAACAAACACACAAAATTATATGCCAGCAGAACCGCCTCCTGATCAATGCGGGGAAATCCAAAGAAATGGTGGTGGATTTCGGTAGGCGCCATCACTCTTCACCTGCACCAGTGAATATCCGGGGAACAGATGTTGAGAGAGTCTCAACTTACAAGTACCTGGGTGTTCATCTGAACAATAAACTGGACTGGTGCGACAACACAGGCGCCCTCTATAGGAAGAGTCAGAGCAGACTCTTCCTACTCAGGAGACTGAGGTCTCTTGGGGTTCAGGGGACACTCCTCAGGAACTTTTATGACTCGGTGGTTGCATCGGTCATCTTCCAGCGAGTGGTCACCTGGGCAGGCGGCGTCTCGGCCCGGGACAAGAAGCGGCTGGACAAACTGGTCAGGAGGGCCGGCTCTGTCCTGGGCTGCTCCCTGGACTCTGTGGACTCGGTGGGGGACAGGGGGATGATGGCCAAGCTGTCATCAATGCTGGACAACCCGGACCACCCCCTCCAGGGCACCCTAACAGCACTCCACAGCTCCTTCAGTGACAGACTGTTACACCCTCGCTGTGCAAAGGAGAGATTCCGCCGCTCCTTCTTGCCTGCTGCTGTCAGACTCTTTAACAAGAACATTGTGTAGTCTCTACAAACTGGCGGACATTAGTGCATTAGTGCAATTGTGCAGTCCTGCACCTGAGCTTATATCGTGCAATACTCAACATTCCCGACTACTGTAATACTGTGCAATACTCAATATTCCCCACTACTGTTAGTCTAGTTTTATTTTTATCCAATGCTGTTCCTTACATTTCACTACAGCACTGCAGCACTGTCACTTACTTAGAGTATTTTTCCTCTGCACTATGTACAGGCTAAAATGAGTGTTCCTCATACTTTTTATGTAGATGTATGTTGGTGTGTATAGACACGTGTATATACACATAGTTACTGCGTATATTTACATAGGTTTGATCCTGAATGTTTGCCGTCAATGTTATACATTAATGGCTACATTATGCCGCCGTCTCTGTGTGACCTATATCTCTGCTGCTGTAACACTGAAAATTTCCCCACTGTGGGATCAATAAAGGCGTCCTTATCTTCTATCTTATCTTACATTCTAAATCGACGTGTATCCATGTCTATGTTGTTATTCTTTCATAATTGACTTTTTTGTTTGGTGGTGTGCTGTGAGATTTTTCGAATTTAATATATGTGCCTTGGCTCACTAAAGGTTGGGGGCTTTAAGGACTAATCTTCAGTTTTATTCACTGATGAATGCTGTGTTACTTTGGATAGGTGAGATGGATGGCAGTATGGTTGGTTAATGGCTGCCATCTCCCAACGTGGCTGCAGCAGTAGCAAGGGGGAGGAGGAGTGATGGTTTGGGCTGACATAATGGGTGGTGAGATGGTAGGCCTCCTTAGGGTACATGAAGGTATCAAATTGACCTCTGCCAAATATGCGGAGCATGTAATTGACCATTTCCTGCCATGTTATAAAGAAAAGAACTGTGCCTTCTGTTGTAAGATAATTCTCAATTAAGACAAATACACTGTCAAACACTGCAAAATATGTTTGTTTCAATTGTTTTTATTTTACAAAAAGAAAAAACAATATCTGCATAAATGTAAACATATATGCACACATACGCAAATCAATAAACGAAACAAAGAGGGTCTCCTAAAAAAATATTAACCAAATCCAAAACAACACTGCAAAATATGTTGTTGGAGGCTGCTATAAAAGGAGAGAATTTAGAGTGTAGCCACCATCATCCCCAGACTCCAACCTTTTTGAGAAACGCTGGTGCATCTGTAAAGGACGATTATTATTAGGCTGTATGGCAAAAAACATTAGAGATATTTTTTGACATTATTTACAAGGTATTAAGGTTTTGGTTTAATGTTGTGCTTAATATGTGGAACTCTTGAAAGAATACTATACTGTTGTCATTGTGGCGGTTTTGTTCAATAAAATCCAGATTATTATAGAAACTAATAGAATTGTTGCGATGAAAAAATGCATTCCGTATGCAATAAAGCATATCACATACTAAAATTAACAAAGAACAGCATCCACTTAATTATTTGGAACACGGTGTGTTGTTCCTAACCTTTTCATACAGGAACATTGCAAGGTTAGAATAGAAAAGAACTAAATTTCTACTTTGTAGGTTGATGCTCAATGGCAGTTCCACGCCAGTACACCAGAATGACAGGCAGGCAGTCAGACAGAAGACAGACTGAGTGACTGGCAGACAAGCCAGTGCGAGAGTGGTGACCTTTTGAGCCAAAACTGAGGCACAATAATCTCACATCAAAGTCGAGCCCCAAAGACTAGTCTGCAGTCAGAGCTTACTGCTTTTCTTCAAACACAATATCACCACACACTTTTCGAACTAACTGCTAGCATTAGAACCTTGTTCTAACTATAGAAAATATGTAATGAAGTTATTAAAATGTTGATTTATTGATGTTTATTTCGAATGGGCAGTCATAGAGCAAGAATTGCTTTTCTTTATTCCTTTTCCCTGCACAGTTTATAACCTGCAGATGTGGCACATCCAGGTCAGTAAATATTTACATTCTCGGATAATCAATATATTTAGTCAAATCCAATCACAATCCCTAAATACATTACGTATGAAGTTCATTCTATAGAACTCTCTGATATATACTAAGTAGGCTACATTAATTTATTTTCAACCTTCAGTTCGGTTTAATCAACTTCATTCAGCCAATTTCAGCTAATATTTTTTGTCATGAAAGTTCCCATCTTACTTGTAGATTGTGTGTCTCACTGGTGTTGCCGGGGGAGGTGGGAAGGTTCTGTATTTTAAATACAGACGTTCTGACGACACACAAGCGTCATCTCATTGTTTGCAATCCACATCCAACCTGATTGGAAAACCTCAGTCATGTGTTGACTTTCATTGCACATGACACATAATTTCCTTTTTATTTTTTTATAATTGATATGCTGTGCTGTAATTGCTGGTACGCTGCTGACACACTCAGTTGGACAGGTCATTCAATGATATTTTTATCATTGAGGTTTCAGAACAGCTCTTTTTTGCCATTAATATTTTGCATTGTTAGTTGGGATACAATTGAATCAGGGATCAAAATAAAACTGAGCATTTATGTGTGTGCGTGTGCGTGTGTTGGGGTGTGTGGGTGTGTGTGAGTGTGTGTGTGTGTGCGTGTGCGTGTGTTTGCATGTGGGGGTGCGCATGTGTGGGGGTGGGGGTGTGTGTGTTACAAACATGGAAACAGGTAAGACTCTACTTAACTTAACCAACAATATTCCAATAAAATGAGTCTATAAAGAAATTGCACTTTTGCCTGTACCGTTTAAGTTTTTCATAAAGATAACTCATTCTATTTCTACAGCTAATCATGGATTATTGCTTTTTCATTGTTAAAAGAATCACTGGCTTGCTTTTTACTCAATTAATGAATTATTCTTTGTACTACGGTACATTGGCGACACAACAAGGATGCTGCAGTGTAGTAAAAGTAAAAGAGTGTAGTATAGTAAGTAAAAGAACTTTGAGCAGCTTTTCTTCTGATTAATGCTGTCTTTTCTTTCTTTAACAGTCAGAGGGTGTCATGTCTCTCTGGTGGAACACTTTGAAGTGAGATTATTGGGTCTCCACTTTGGCCCAAAAGGTCACCACTCTCTCACTGTGGCTATGCTTCCTCTGCTACATAATCCAGTCTGCTTTTGAGTCAAAGCAGAGGAGAAGGAATCCCACCTTGGCTTTCAGACACGAGTGTGTCTAACTCACATTGAGACATAAAGTCCTTAATCCTCCTTTTCATTTGGCAAGAATGGAACAGAACAAAAGTATAATTTGAAATAGATTTTGCATACAAGACCTTTACTATAATTTTATTATCATTGGCTTGACAAACATTATTAAGGTCAGCAATGTTAAGCATCATCTTTATTCCATAATATCTTAATTAATCACATCCATTGACATTGATGATAATAAGCAATTATCCACCATTTTTTAACCTGTTACGCAAGATTACTATTGTAGTCTGTAATTTTTGCTAATTTATGAAAAAAGAAACTGAAAGGCTCCATCTACCCGAAATGATCAACAGGATTGTCAACAACTCCCACTCTCTGTTTGTTATGATAGATAAATTTACGAATCCTCCTAAACAGACAAGCCCAGAACTCTTCTCCACTGAGAAATGCAATGAATTTGCCAACTTCTTTAGTGAAAAAATCAAAACCATTAGACAAAAATTGAATATCGCACAAACAAACAGGAAAACTAACCAGTGTCTAAAACTTAGAAAGAATTTGAATGTTATGTCACGATTTAATATGGCTGATTTAAAAATCTTAGAAGGAACAGTTCAGCATTTGAAGTCAACAACATGCACTCTGGACATGATACCATCTGACTTTAAATAAAAAGTTTTAATCTCAGTAGAAAGTGATCTCCTACAAATAGTTAATAGCTCACTCGCATCAGGCATTTTTTCAAAGTCACCAAAGATAGCTGCCATAAAGCCACTCCTAAAGAAAATGATTCTTGATGCCTCTATGATGATCAACGATAGACCTGGTTCTAACCTCCCTTTTATATCCAACGTTATTGAGAAAGTTGTATTTAACCATCTTAGGGACTTTCTGAAAAAAAGTGAAATTCTTGATAAATTTCAGTCGGGCTTACGACCACATCACAGCACTGAGACAGTACTAGTCAAAGTGTTAAATAACATTAGCCTGAACACTGATTCTGGTCAAGTATCAGTTCTGGTTGGATAGGCTGGAAAACTGGGTTGGTCTTTCTGGAACAGTCCTTCATTTGGTTTAGGTCCTGTTGAGAAGGCCGGAGTTATTTTGTTACAATTGGCAGTTATGAATCTGATCGGTTGGCCATGTGGTGTGCCCCAGGGGTCAGTTCTTGGTCCTCTTTTGTTCAACTTGTATATGCTCCCTCTGGGTCAAATAATACAGAACTTAAACATTAATTATCACAGCTATGCAGATGATACACAACTTTATGTGTCCGTGTCACCACACGGACATACTGTGTCAGTGTCTGGAGCAAATAAACACCTGGATGAGAGAGAATTTTCTACAATTAAATGAAGACAAAACTGAAATTATTCTGTTTGGCAGTAAAGAAAAGGGGGTCAGTTTTAGTAAACATCTTCAGACTCTGGCTCTTAAAGGGGAAGTCAACCCAAACATATTTTTTTTCAAGAATATGTTCTATGTTGCGGCACGGTGGTTGACTGGTTAGCACGTCCGCTTCACAGTTCAGAGGTTGTGGGTTCGAATACAGCCCTGGCCTTCCTGTGTGGAGTTTGCATGTTCTCCCCGTGCCTGCGTGGGTTTTCCTACAGGTACTTTCCTCCCACATTCCAAAAACATGCATGGTAGGTTAATTGATCACCCTAAATTGCCCCTAGGTGTGCTTGTGAGTGCAGTTGTTTGTTTGTCCCTGTGTGCCCTGCGATTGGCTGGCAACCAGTTCAGGGTGTACCCCGCCTACTAACCAAAGATATCTGGTATAGGCTCCCGCACACCTGCGACCCTTGTGAGGATAAGCGGTATCGATAATGGATGGATGGATGTTGTGTGCAAGCGCACTAGTTGAAACAAGGCATTTTGATAAATATTGCGTTTGTGAAATAAGAGTTAATCCACCCAATCACGGCTGACCTGTTTTTGAATCTGAGCCGTGATTGGTCATTACCTGAGCCTTGGGATGTCATTTTCGGTCGACAGAAGAGACAAAATGGCCGCCCCTTGAGATGGCTAAAAAGGTGTGGATGTTGCAGTTTAACTAATATTCCACAAATTCAATATTAATCAGAATGCCGTGTTACAACTAGTGGGCCCACTGGGAACATATTCTTGAAAAAAATGTGTTTGGGTTGATTTCCTCAAACCGCTGACCAAGTCCGTTGCCTTGGAGTGATAATAGACTCAGATCTGACTTTCAACAGCCACATCAAAGTTGTCACCAAATCAGCTTTTTACCATTTGAAAAACATCAACAGAATTAAAACTTTTCTCTCACAGAAAGAAAAGGAGAAACTCATCCATGCGTTCATCCCTAGTAGACTGGATTACCGTAATGGCCTTTTAACAGAACTTTCCAAAAAGACCATTAAACAGCTGCAGCTCATCCAGAATGCTGCTGCTAGAGTTTTAACCAGGAGAAAGAGATATGACCACATCAGACCAGTTTTAAAGTCTTTACACTGGCTTCCTGTCACTTACAGAATAGTTTTTAAAACTCTACAGATTGTTAACAAATCCCAGAGCGGTTTAGGCCCAGAATACATCTATGATATGTTCAAAGAATATAAACCCAGCAGGGCCCTCAGATCCAAGGACTTAGGTCAGATAGCCCAGACCAGAGACCAGACTAAATATGGGGAGGCAACCTTTAGCTGTTATGCTGCAAAAAGAGTGGAACAAAATGCCAGTGGAGATTAAACGTTCACCAAATGTAGACACTTTAAATCCAGGTTAAAAATATTTCTGTTCTCTCGTGCCTATGCATGAAATCTGCACTGTATTTTTTATTTTTTTACTTATCATGCGCTTAATCATTTTAATCTAATTATTCTACATGATTTAGATTTTTGTAATTCTTAATGTTTTATTTCTCTTTCTGTAATGCTTTTGATGTTTTATGTAAAGCACTTTGAATTGTCTAGAGCATGAAATGTGCTATACAAACAAACTTGCCTTGCCTTTAAATATATGGTCGTAAGTATTCAGACCCTTTGCAGCAACCTTCATATTTGACTCACATGCCGGCCATTTTCTCTGATCCTCCTTGAGATGGTTCTGCTCTTTATTGGAGTCCAGCTGTGTTTAATTAACCCATGAATGACGGGAGCGCATAACCGCATTTCTACCACTGAAGCCGGGAGCGCTGTTGCGTGTTTCTCCCTTTAAAGCCGGGAGAGCGCATACGTCATTTTCTTTTTTTAATCCAATTCTCGGTCTCTTAGCCAATGAAATGTTCCAGAATATACATGTGAACACGTCGTGTGTTGTCGGAGGATATCCAGAATTTTTTCGAGGAGTAGTGGAGGCACAGTCTATTGCGGGAGCTCTGATATAAGTCACGGCAGCGATATAGACGAAACGCTTGCGGACCTTAAAGCTGTGAAACCATCCAAACATGATGTATGGTTAAGATATATGTTCGTAGACAATCACGATTTCAATGTCTTTGTAAGAGAACACAGCATGATAATTACCAATCGATTTTTTAAAACAAAAAATAGTGCTTCACTTGCATCTTCGATTGAAACAGTAAAGATTACTAAACTTGGCTCTGTGTGAAAGCCACGTGTCTAAATTCTCAAATTCTTTTGGAATTATGTTTCTATCCGCTACAGGGGCTGAGATATTAATTATTTTGTAGGTGGTGAAAATGTCAGGTTTTCAAGGGTGACTCCAAAGATGACCGTAGGTTTTAGAGAGATGTCTCATGAGAGGCGTCAGGCTTTAATGGATTAAACTGACTGGACTTGATTGGGAAAGGTCTATATAAGACCTTACAGCTCACAGTGCATGTCAGAGCCATGAGGTCGAAGGAACTGCCCAAGGAGATCAGAGACAGAATTGTGGCAAGGCACAGATCTGGCCAAGCTTACAAAATAATTTCTGCAGCACTCAAGGTACCTAAGAGTACAGTGGCCTCCAGAATCCTCAAACGGAAGAGGTTTGGCCTTGGTGAGAGAGGTAAAGAAGACCCAAAGGTCACTGTGACTGAGCTCCAGAGATGCAGTAGGGAGATGGGAGGTTACACAAAGTCAACTATCACTGTAGCCCTCCACTGGTCAGAGCTTTATGATAGAGTGACCCAACGGAAGCCTCTCCTCAGTGCAAGACACATGAAAGCTCACATAGAGTTTGCCAAAAAACACATGAAGGATTCCCAGACTATGAGAAATAAGATTCTCTGGTCTGATGAGACCCAGATTGAACTTTTTGGTGTTCTAAGCTGTATGTGTGGAGAAAAACAGGCACTCCTACCCAATACAATCCCAACAGTGAAACGTGGTGGTGGGAGCATCATGTTGTGTTTTTTTTTTCAGCTGCAGGTCCAGGACGACTGGTTGCAATTGAAGGAAAGATGAATGGAGCCAAGTACAGAGATATCCTGGAGGAAAACCTCTTCCAGAGTGCTCAGGACCTCAGACTGGGCCAAAGGTTCACCTTTCAACAGGGCAATGATGTGAATCATACAGCTAAAATAACAAAGGAGTGGCTTCAGACAGGGCGGCACGGTGGTCGACTGGTTAGCACGTCCGCCTCACAGTTCAGAGGTCGTGGATTCGATCCCGGCTCCGGCCTCCCTGTGTGGAGTTTGCATGTTCTCCCCGTGGGTTTTCCTACAGATACTTTCCTCCCACATTCCAAAAACATGCATGGTAAGTTGATTGGACTGTCTAAATTGCCCCTAGGTGTGATTGTGAGTGCGGATGTTTGTCTCTGTGTGCCCTGCGATTGGCTGGCAACCAATTCAGGGTGTCCCCCGCCTACTGCCCAAAGACAGCTGGGATAGGCTCCAGCACGCCCGCGACCCTTGTGAGGATAAGCGGTATGGATAATGAATGAATGAATGGCTTCAGACAACTCTGTGACCTTTCTTGACTGACCCAGCCAGAGCCCTGACCTAAACCCGATCAGCATCTCTGGAGAGACCTGAAAATGGCTGTCAACCAATGTTCACCATCCAACCTAACAGAACTGGAGAGGATCTGTAAGGAATAATGGCAGAGAATTCTAAATACAGGTGTGAAATTCTTGTTGCATCACAAGACTAATGGCTGTACTAGCTCAAAAGGGTGATTCTACTCAATAAAATGTGTCAGGGTCTGAATACTTATGACCATATGATCTCTCAGTTTTTATTTTTTAATAAATTTGCAAAAGTTTCTACATTTATGTTTTTTCTGTCAAGATGAGGTGCTGAGTGTACATTAATGAGAAATAAAATGGTTTTTTTTTATTTCGGCAAATGGTTGCAATGACACAGAAAGTGAAAATTTTCAAGGCGTCTGAATACTTTCCGGACCCATTGTACATCTTAATGAATCACTGAATTGTTAAAACTCTTCTTCGTGGATTATGTATGCCTGTTTTATACTGCCCCTTGGAGCAAGGCAAATACACACACGCACACGCACACACACACGCACACACACATGCACACACACACACACATTTATTTATATTAGGGCTGCAACTAAAAATTATAAAATAAATTAATCTGTTGGTTATTTTCTCCATTAATCGATTAAGCACATTTTAATTCCCATTCCTATAGTCAAAAACAACACATTATTTCAAATTGAAAAAAGAAAATGTACAAACAGAAAATAATTACTTTGTAAGATTCAGTTACTGGTTTGGTCAGAAAGATGTCAGAAAACCAGCAAAAATGTTGATCATTGTTTTCCAAAGTAAAAGCATCTGTTTGCAATTGTCTTATTTAAAAAAAAAAAACCAAACAAACCATACAAAGACAATCAATCTACTTTCGTGGAGAACGACTGAAATCTGAGAAACTGTGTGTGTGCGCATTTGCGTGTGCGCGTGTGCGCGTGTACGTGTGCGCGTGTGGGTGCGCGCGTGGAGGCGCGTGTGTGCGCGTTCGTGTGTGTGCGTGCGTGTATGTGTGTGCGTGGCGACCAGTCCAGGGTGCTTGCATCATGGATGGCATTATAGAATTTAGAATAAATATACTGTATAGTTTATTTTGTGATTGCACCATGAAGAGGAATGCTCATCAATAAATTAAATGCAGTAGTCTTTGCTGAATACAGTATTTTTCATAGCTGTGTATGGAAAGAATGTATCACTTGTCCCGGACCATTTGCCCACAGCACAGTTTGATTGCTTTATTTTCTGTTAATTTACTAGTGTTGTAAAATTTAAGAACAATCACAACATGTTTAACATATTGATATTCGGCATTTATTATATTATTCATTCTTAATTATCAATCAACACCATGTGCATTTTACAATTGAATCAGAGCGGCAGCCATTGGGACATATCCCCTGTCACTCGAGAATATCATCACAAAAAGCTTTATTTGTATTTGCAGGAAGAGTCTAAGCCCGCCTTCTAATGTGCTTTGATTGGCTGTTTTTAAGAGAGCCGAAAATCCTCGCTCTCCTGTTGGCTGGGAGAGCTTTCTGTTTGGGTTGCCTTCCAGCGACCGTCTGGACGGGGAGGGGAGCCGTCTGCCTTCCGCTTCTCGGCTGGATTGACACACAATGAGGAGCCAAGGCAGGGGAGACGCTCCGCAAACGCCGCTGTAAATAAAAACAGCAATCACTGAGGCCAGTGAAACATGGAGAATCAGGTAGGGTGGCTTTCGACTCTATTTTTGGACGCGTAACTTTTCAAGCGGAAAAAGACTGGCGGCTCTCGCTGGTCGGCCAGCAATGAATCCTCTGTTGTAGTCGCTTGAAGAGAGCGAGCAAGGGAGAGAGAGCGCGAGAGAGGGGGAAAAAACGCTGCTCCTGCTCCTGCTGCTGTACAAGTCGTAGTTGTTTGGTTCTGGAGCTATGCTAGCTGGCCACTCATACATCGGCATTTACCGCTAACTAGCTTCACGCTGCCGCTCCATTCAGCGCCGCTGCATAGCCGAAGCCACAAACCACCACACAAAGATATACCCACCCGGTATTTAGCATGCTCTATTTCGGTTCCAAGTCTAATGCAATTATGAGATACCCTGAAAAGCTTTTGAGTGGCGGTTGTGTCCAGCTAAGCTAAGCTAGTTCCCACAACCAGTGGAATATCGGCCCATGGATAAAGGCTAAGGAGCCGTGACAAGGCGCCGGGAAAAGGCTCGCTCGTCCTTCCCTGGTCGTGCTGCTCAAGCCAGGGCGGGGGCCTGCCTGATACCTGTCATACTTGCCAAAGAAACTCACCGAGGACACTACTATTTTGTAATATTGCCTAACATTTGGTTAATGTTTAACGCGTGCGCACTTTTTTCAGTATAATGCCATTGAATATGGGGGCACTCTGGCAAAATCCCAATGTGGAAAATTTGAACCGCACACATGCTTTGATTGGCGGCTTTCATTGAGTTGGTGTCCAAAATATACACTATTAGTGAATGAGGTTTGATATCAAACTTTCACGATTTAGTGTAATTGGGTGATTATGTATTAAATCACGTAACTCATGCAACAGTAGTACTTACATGCATTACATCTTACTTTTCGTTTAAGGCGTTTAGGCACATGAGCATGTTGCTGTTCCCTTGAGCAATTGGGTATTCAGTTCATGGAACCCTAGCAATGCTCAGGTAGCACCTGCCATCTCTTCATTAATCGTAATTCTAATTAGTTAACATAGTGCTTGGCCATTCAGTGCCCAAACTGGGAACCTTACAGATTGACCCACTGCCTTTCCCTTTAATTATGACAACAGTTAACAGACATTTCTGAACAAATGAACATTTCCAAATTGTCAGGAGTTATAATTGTAAGTTCCCCGCCCCCTGCATCTTATGTGTTAAACCACACTTAAATATCAGCCACTCTCTTGGGACTGCTTCTCCTAAGTTGCTTTAGGTTGGTGAGTGGTCATGCACAGGACATGTTCAGCTGCCTGCATCTTTACAGATTTTGTCAATGTTTGTCTTTCATGAAGGAAATGAGTACATATGCACACAGTTGTTGTCAGTGATCCTGTTTCCATTGGAAATATATTTTTGATTGTGTCTTGTATTGGTCCTATTTGGTGTCACTCCCGTTGCCTTGTAGACAACTGACTGACCTGGTGGCTATAACTGAGTAATACCCCTGTAATGTTTTGTCTTTGTAAGACATGTAGCCAAGCTCCCATCCCTCTTTTACTGGACATCTCATTTAGGATGCAAACAGAAATCACAAAATAGTCAATTTAGGAGATGACACAATTCCCCCTTCTTTCTGGTTTCTGACAAAATGCTCAGAGGAGAGCTGGATGGTCTTACATTTCACTTTATGCCATGTTGAAGATGACGGCACGGCAGTTTCCTTCCTTCGACATTTCTATGACAACCAGCTACACTGCGGGGCACTGTGCACAGTGGAAAACAAAATCCTGGGACGAGCGGGTAAAGCCTATTGGAGTCAGCAGCATGATCTACGGAAAGCTGGCAAAGAACACGGACGCCAATGTGAGGTCAAAGATACTGCAATAAAGATGGTGATGTTTCATTTAGGTTGTGCTTAAGGGGCGGTGTTATTACCGTGATTGAACTGTATGTCTTTACAATATAGAACGGTAACCCGTGATGGCAAAGAGTAAAAATGTGATAGCTGTAAAATCTGATAGAGGAAAGGCTCTGACTGCTCAGTACAATTGAGCAATATAATTAATCCCACTATGTGACACTATCACTCTTATATTTATGATTTATATTATTATCATATATTCGTGTGGTCAACATTTCTTAACACTAAGACATTTAAGAATGCCAAATCAAATTAAAACAGTGCATGCACCGTTCATAAAAGTTGTACAAGGCTCGAAATAACTTTTTTTTTCTTTGATTAACAGTTTTGCTAATCAATGACTTAATTGGAGGAACACATTTCTAATTTCAAAGAGCGATTTTTCGCAAATTAATCCCAGGGATCTGAAGCAGAGGTCTTATTAAATGACAAAATAAGACAATATGATGGGGGAGTTCAGTATAGCGCTGCAGCTATTCAATATTTCACACAGTATCCTACTGACCATTTTGTTAAATAATTGGGTATTCAGATAAACTATATTTTTACTTAAAATACCTATCACTTAATATTTTTTTATACAATCAACAGTTTTTATTCATTAAATTCACATTGTACATAACAGCATTTTTTCTTGTTTAGAAATATTTTCAGTGGGGCAGTTTGAAATACAAATGTAGGTTAATTTAGCATTTCTTATATCAAGAACATAAAGCATTAAATTAAAAAGAAAGGCATTAACAGCCTTTGTGCAAGTTCACTTGAGCAGCTAGCATTTTAGCATGCAACATAATAAAGCAGTAAGTTCATAGTTGTGCGTTTATGAATTTGTACCAGCTGACCAGGCATAAGACAAATATTCTTTATACTACTGGAAGATTTGGAAGTGTTCAAACTAAAACTAAGGCACCTTAAGAGCAAATCAATATTTAATTCATTGACTTCACCAAAACCCTCCTCTGTTTGGGTACATGACCTATTTCACTCTTAAGTCTTCTCTGACCATCTTTGTCATGTTCTTCAAACCATGTGACTCAAAATGTAGCTATTTACAGTACTACACTGGCCACATGTCATACAGTGCCTAATTCTTACATTGAGCAAAACTTGGAAGCACCTTGTGTGAAGCTTTTCATCACCAAAATGTGAGTAAAAAAGCATTTGAAATTGAAAACTATAGGCAGGGTAGACCTGAAGTTTACATACATAGGAAAATTATTTTTTTAACGTTTCAGATACACTAAGAATTGTAGGTATTATAGGTCTACAAATCTTATTTATCGAAATTTATGGTTCCACCCTGTATATTAAACGTTGATTAATTTTCTCATTTATTACAGATTTATTTTTTTTCGGGACCATACGGCATACTTAAAATCCTTTATTTTTCTCAAAAACAGTTCACCTTGTAATGCGGTGCGCCCTATGTATGGATGGATGTCAGCTTTTCAGTTCGTCTTTAACCCATTAAGGCCGGGAGCGCATACCCGCGTTTCTACCCCTAAAGCCGGGAGCGCTGTTGCATGTTTCTACCTTTTAAAGCCGGGAGAGCGTATACATCATTTTCTTTTTTTAATCCAATTCTCGGTCTCCTAGTTAAACGCACTTAAAACAATTAAACGCATCGGAAAATACACGTGACGGTGTCGTGACAACTCAGAGGATGTCGGTAATGTCCGCCAGCAATGGCGGACGCCGTCGGAGTGTAAAAGACAACGCGCTTGTGGACTTTGAACCTGTGGAACCAGTCGAACGTGATATATGGTTAAGATATATGTTTGTAGTAGGGCTGCCACAAACGATTATTTTGCTAGTTGATAATCACTAACAGTAGTCGCTATTAGTCGACTAATCGGATAATATATGTATCGTGGCAAATTGCAGCAACAAGCGTCATTCGCTTACAGCTTGAATTCTTTATGTACAAGCTAATCATGAAGACAAGTTGATAGTACATTCAACTTGCATTAAACTTTGCAATTCAAGCCATCATTCCTGACATGTTTATGAATAAAGGAGCGACTTAAATTGATGGCGATACGCTGGCCTTAACATTTTTAGCTGTAATTCTTTAGTGGGTTTTAAAATTGAACCAAAACTATACACTATGCAGAGTTGCACTAATACAATGAAATTATCTATGAATACGAAAAAGAAGTACTTGTATACATATTTCACTCTTCTTGGGCACCAAGACTTTTTTTTTAACGGAAGATAGTGAAATCAGAGGAGTAAATTGGGCAAATGCTCTGTGCTAAAGAATACTAAAATAAACACTTGAATTGGTTTTTAATTTTGTATTAATTTAAACTTTATCAAAAAGGTTTTGTTATTCTTTTCACTAGTGTGCATAATTTAAAAGTAGTACATTGATCTACACAATCAAAATGTGGTATGCACCTGTAACAAAAAAAGGAAGACCTTTTTTTGCACTATAACAGTATATTACAACAACTTAATTATGGATTTTATTGTTATGTGACGCCGATGAGTGGCACATATGTTGTTTTTGTGTTGACTGCTGATATTTCCCAGTTCATGAACGCATCACTCCATTCCCAAGTGAGAGAGAGAGAGAGGGAGCAAGCGTGCACTTCCTGCTTCGATGTCCACCACGGTCATAAACACACAGAATTTTGGTTGTTAATCAACGCGAGTTTACTGAATAATGGCTGCTTAATCCATAGAAGATGCTACGACGTGTTAGCGTACCAAATAGGAGCGTTACATCAAACACACCGTAACATGTGTATGCTAACTGCAGCTAGCTTCTAGACACAACTGTGCCTATGTCAGATATGAAATCAGGCATAAGCCATAACTTGCTTCCTTTTTTTAAATGATTGGGCATCCCCCATCGTGCTGCCATGAAAGGCAGGTTTGCATTGTGTTGAGTATATTTGGTGAAATGCGCCGTAACTTTCGGACTCTGTTGCCAACACGAATTAGCCCTTACAGTGTAAGGCTTACACTACTTTACCCACAATGCTTCTGTTTACATCACCCAGATTATCACCACTGCGCATGTGCGTTGCAGATAGGAAAACAGACAGCGGGAGAAGAAGCGAGATGTGGCAGTCTTGAAAGAAAAATAATGTGCCAAATAAATAAACGCCACGTCGACGATTAAAATGAATTCTCAGCGATTTTGATCGTCGGCGTGATTAGTCGACTAATCGTGGCAGTATATACATAGTTTGTATACAATGACGATATCGACAGCTTTGTTACAGAATAGGGGGATGGTATTTACCACTCGATTTTTAAAAATTAAAAATAGTGCTTCTCTTGCACTGATAAAAAAAAGAATTAAGTTATTTTTACATCTTCGATTGGAACAGTAATAATTAGTAAACTCGGGCCAGTTTGAAAGCCACATGTCTAAGTATTCAATACTTTTGAAATTATGTTTCTATTTGCAACAGGGGCTGAGATATTGATTATTTTCTAGGTGTTGAGTTTCCGGGAAAACTTCAGGTTTTAGCGGGTAATTCCAAAGACAACCTTAGGTTTTAGAGAGATGTTTAGAAAGGCGCTTTAGGCCTTAATGGGTTAATTCAAATTCCTTCCTATTATGTTTGTGTATAACAGTCGCCCATAGCAAAGGAACGTTCTGCACGTATGAGCGATTACTGTCAACATAAATGTAAACTTGATGCTTCATGTTCCAGGTGAGATTAAATTAAAGTCAACACTGTTACTCTAAACAACTTTTATTACTACTGACGATTGTCAAGCACTCTCCTCCACCTGCGCTTTTGATGACTGGGCGATATGGCTGAAAAATATATCATGATATAAGTATTTCCAGAGCTGGGCAATGGACCGTTCCGTCCCTGGGATGGATGGAAGATGAGAAGTCTTTTAAAAAGGGCGGACTAAGCAAGGGCGGAAATGGGGTTTTTGTCTGTCCTTCTATTCGTCCCTAACCAGGTCAAGTACCGGACGAACGTGTTGTGTCGGGTTCTGTTTGCTGTACGACTGGCCCTGCCTGCATAGGCAGATTGGCCCGCCCAAAGCACCATCTGATTGGTTTCTTGTGCAGTGTGTAACAGCCAATCGGCGTAAAGCCTCGTGTTTGCGCTCGGGAGTTGGCGAGTGAGTAGTTTAAGGTAATGCAGTAGACTTCGCCAAAATTTTAGTAAATGTCAGTCTACTATAACTCACTTGTAACATGACTATGAGCCCTTCTATGTCATATAAACACAAGGGGCAGTTCTGCTCGCCACAGTAAGATGCCTTGCGGCTCAAGCTGACCACTCCCCCAATGTCACACCAGTTAATTTGCTTTGTCAACGACATGGCTCCTGAGACAAGTAAAGTTGTTGATAATATTGGCAAATGGTGATTAAAGTAAGACGTGAGTGAGTGCCAGTGTGCGCGTGTCTGTGTGTAAGCCATGTAATGAAAAGCTACTTAAACTCAACTTTATTTATAGAGCACTTTGAAACAACCACCACTCCAAGTGCTGTACATGGTGCAAAAATTGACAGCAAAGTACTGCATGTGAAAGTCCGGTCTTGGAAACATGCTTATTTTTCTGGCTAGTAGCTGCGTTGAGGATTCACTTTTATGTTTTTGAACTAAAACAAAGATGTGTGAAAGCTAAACATTTCAGTTATAGTGGATTTTTAGAAAACTATTTACTGTAAGGAGATGTTTGTTTTCATTGAACTATAAGGCATGCAGCTGAGCCTGGGAGCTCCCTGCACTTTTTTGTGAGACTTAAAACAAAGTTGTCTATTTTTTTAAGACCTAGAAAAGCTTTTACATCTTGTCAATCACTAAAGTTGTTTAATAAACATGGGCTTAAAGTAGGGGTGGGCGATATGACGATATTAGATCGTTAAGCGCTTCGACATGTTCACGATCTCATAAAGCCGAAAGATCGTTTGATCGTCATTTTCTCCCCTACCAGTGCATTGATACACTTACATAAGCCTTCATTCTATGTTCATAGGATGTAAGTGTAGTGAACTACCGGAAATAATTTTTTGCAGTGTATGCATTAGCGTTGTCTTGGGACTACTTTATCTTTTTAGAGGACTCATTATTGCCATAGTCCATTCATATTTTATTTGCCCGATTTTGACTTGACTGCGATGCCGCGCATCGCACATGGCAAACACTTGCGCTAGCACTTCAAAGACAGGGAACTCCTTTACTCGTATGCCACATCTCCATCCGGAGGTGTTTAATCGAGTTAGTTATGCACAATATCATCTTATTGCAAGAGTGGTACTGAGTCGACTGATCATTTATTTGAACAAAATTACGTCACTCTCTCGTTCCGCGTGAGTACGCCGCATGCGCATGTCGTTGGTTTAGCTGCGTCTTTGTTGGTTTGGATGCTTCTTCGTTAGTTTTGCACCTTCTTCATTGGTTTCAATTCTTCCTGTTTGGCGGCGGCTGCGCTCCACCTGTTACACGCACAATGTCGGGGATTGCTTTCTGATTTATTTTTTTCTATCGAACATTATATTTATATTTTCTTTTCTTTTTCTGGTATTTTCATTTTCTATTTATCGATCACATGACTATCGCAATACATTTATCAACCAGCCCTATTGACATATAGGTTGGATCTGTACGGAAGAGCGTTCAAACTGCAAATGCATTGGATACATATCCGCTTTATATATACATAAAAAAGAGGTCCGGGTTAGATTTGAAAAAATCGTAATTGTGCTCTTCACACTGCATGAAAAAAGTGGATAAATGTCACATTTGGGGGAAAAAAAAAATCTGAATTGAGTGTGAACATATCCTAGTTAGTAGGGGTGTCACGATACAGCTATTTATTTAATCAATGTGTCGATGTGTCTCCCGTGCGATCCAACTACATGGATGGCGCTGGATTCGTTTACAATCGACGCTGGCAACACATCGATCCAATATAATTTGTATAAATTATTATTATTATTTTATTTCTTATTCAAGTTTGAATGTTATTTTTAAACTTGTGTTTGTTTGTGTGGAATTTACAAGAAAGGCCTACTGCCCGGAGACGGCTGGCATAGACTCTAGCGTGCCCACGATCCTCGTGAGGATAAGCGGTTCAGATAATGGGTTGATGGATGGGGAACCTCTTAACATGACGGTTGCCACGTATAGCCTTTGCAAATGAAGGCTTTGCAAATAAGGCCACTTGCAAATGTAATTGAAACGTAACTGGACCACGACAATTTGGTGACGCATCTCGATCAGCGCCATGCAGTACAAACAGCAACAAAACTGCCAAGAATCAACAGCTGCGGTTGCTGCGCAAGCTAATGGGACAGACCAAAAAGGTGTTGCTGCCTTATTTTTTCAAAAACTCGATCATAGATCTCCTCGTGCTCAAAGAATGACTTATTATTGCGGAGCACACAGAGAAGTCTCTTGCTGCATTTAGACCAGCTGGTAATTTTGAAAAAGAATAGGTAAGCCTTTGCCAAAATTGTTTACTGTTTCATACAGTTGTTCCTTACATAGAACAATCACAGCAGCAGTTTAATTTAATGTGAAAATGTACAAATTTAATACTTATTTTTTTGTTTCACAAAAGAGAATGTTGAATACTGTTTAGATATATGAAGCACTTTATCAAAAGGGTTTGTTTACGTGTATATTTTAATGCATAAAATGAACCAGGTTATTCTGATAATAAGTTTAGCGTATAAAAAGAGAACTAGCTTGTTCTGTTGCACTTTGTTTATGCAAGACTATTAAGACTATTAAGAGAGAACTATGAAGAGAACTAGCTTGTTCTGATATCAATGTTGTTGTTTTTTACATTTGGGAATAGGCAAGGCTGAGTCGGTCTTAAAATAAAATCCAATGAAAAAATTTTTATTGTTCATTTGGAGTTTAATTAGTATAAATTTATTTACAGAAAAGCCGTTGTAACTAGGGATGTGCGCGACTAGTCGTTTTAACAGTACGATTTATTAAACGTTTTGTATTTTACTAGTCGGTTAAACGCATCTTGTTCCACACGTCTCTGCCTCGGCCTCTGTAAACATGCTGAGCACCAAGAGAGAGAATTGCACCCTCGCCCCCTAAAAAATCCTATTTTTTTGTGTAAGCGTTCATATTACATTAAAAATGCGACCTCTGTCTTGTCTGCTGTATGAACACATGCGTCGTCAAAGTGGCCCACCTGCGCAGAAGAAGAGACGACGTCACACCCGACGTTGTGTTTGCGCAAGTAAATGTGGTCCAGCGTGTCGGGGTATTCAAGCGATTAGGTAGCAGGTAGAAATGAATACAGTATTTGGGGGAAATTATGAGGCGAGGCTTTATCATCTCATTTCATGGAGACATCACTAACGATGACGTCACGTCATAACCGTGCGTAAAAAATCAATCTGAGCCGTGTCTGAATTACTACGATCGCCATAAATGTCCACTTTATGATTCGCGTTTCAAGTGGGATTAAATTAAAGTAAAATATAAAATCAATAGTGTTACTCAAAACAACTTTGCAGCTTCGATCGCCCTGCTGCCAGCACTTTCCCTCCGCCTGCGTGGAGCATCTTGGGCTCGTCAATGTAGGTGTACAGTATATGCGACCTGGCCGTTCAGACCGCGAATGCATTGGAAAAGATCGGATACGTATCCGATCTAGGACCACATATGAAAGCGACCCAGGTCACATTTGATGAAATCGGAATTGAGCCGTTCAGAATGTCATAAAAAAATCTGATACAGGTCGCATATGGGCAAAAAAATCCGATCTAGGTCGCATTTGCCTGCGGTGTGAACCTAGCCTAACATGGTGCTTGCAAATGAGACCCTGCTGGAATGGGAGTCGGTACCATTACTCATTACATTATTCATAATAAGTGCCATGCATTGCATCGTAAAATGTATCAGAAATGTGTTTCTCTTTCAATTGTTCACCTTTATTCAGTCAGTTGTTGTTACACCAATAGAATTTAAATGAACAAACTGTCCTGAATGTTTGGGCTAAAACTAAATACACACAACATTTGCATTTTAAACTTTGAATTCAATATGTATTAAAATTCAAGTTGTCTTCCTTATAGACTAGTCAACTAGTCGCAAATAAAATTTGAGACTAGTCGGCGGGCAAATTAGTCGAAATTCCCATCCCTAGTTGTAACTATGTCATAATATTATATCAAATTGCCACCTTTTGATATAACTCCCTCTAACACTATCCTACTTGGTGCCGAATTGAGGCATTTTATGAAGCAGAGGTAAAACCAAACCCCCCTGTAGCAGCGATCACACAGATTTTTTTATTTTTTATTTAACTACTCGGAACAATCAGTGTTATAGCATAACAAACTAGCGTTCAGTTGTTTCTGTAACATTTGGCAGCTCTGCGTTGTGCCACATGAACGCCCGTTTGCAGTTTTGCTTTTCAGCTTGTTTGATTGACGTGCAAAATGCGCCATTTGGCTAGAGGTGGGCGATCTATATCGGAATCGATATCATCGTCAATCTTGCTTTCACGATGTGTAACTTTACATTATTGAGTATTAATACTGGCTCTAAAAGCATAACGACTCGAGTCAGTCGATGGCCGCAAAGTATGAGGAAATGCTGAGAATCAGGGAAGAGCAATTCTGTTGCACCACGAACCATACGGATTACGAGGAAAAACTTGGCGACCGCGCAAGCACGCTAAACAAAATCTTAAACACGCACATTCAGAAAACAGTCGCAGAGTTGAACCAACAAATATAATAAACGCAGGCACGCACTCACGCACGCACACACTCAGTACTTTAGTGAGCAAGTCAAACGTGACATCCTGGATGATTGTTTAACATTCAGTTTACACGCTTTTAGTCCTCATCATTCATAACTATCCTGTATTCCCGAGGCATGTTGTTGCACAAACTACGACGGCTTATTAGCTGACGCCAGGATAAAACCAAACATGAATAAAGTCGCGAGTCTACATATCACAGCGATGAATGAGTGGGAAAATGCACTTTTTGGTAAATTACAGTTTTGCTATTCAACTTTATTCTGAACACTGTGGCCAATGTATGAGAATGGGTGTTGCCATGACGACGTCTTTGTTTCTCTCGCCGGGTGACACTTCGTCACACGTCACATATCAAATACATTTTTTTCTCATTCTGATTGCTGTAGTTAACACCTTTTTTTTCATTCTGATTCCTTTAGTAGTTGGCAGTGGTACACCAGTACTTACTGCAGCTCAAAATCTGACATCATTATGGAATAACAGCAGAGACATTCAAATGACAAATATTCCCAAAAAGCAATGTAAGTCTATACATACGTTGTTGTTCTTTATTGTTAAATATTGTCGTAGAATATCATTGTTTTGCAAAAGCTGTATTTAGAAATTTAAAAGAGATGTTGTTCACAAACGCTGTCTATCTACAATTGGTCTGTGAAGCAAGTGCAGATTTAAAATATTTTTTGTAGAATATCGTCAAATTATCGTTGAGTTTTTTGAAAAAATATCGAGATATTTTTTTTTTTGCCCATATCGCCCACCCCTACTTTTGACTCACAATTTTGTTCCCGAGCCTTGTTGTATGATGATAACGGTATGACACTGGAAAAACATATTCCTCAATACTGTAATTCCCACGGGAAAAAAATGTTGGAACTCTGAAGTCAACTTTTAGTCCCAGAATGGAATGCATTTGACATGACATTAGTGAAATGCACAATTCTATGTTGCTGCTGACCCAGAAGCTGCAACAGTTTACCCCATCCAAACTGTTGGGCTCTGTTATAAATGTGTACGTATTTTGCCCAATGCAGCATCTTGGCACAGCCAGATGTACAGCTCCTTTAGTCCGAACTGGATCATGATTACTGGCTGTGGCTGAAAAGGGAGTCCCACTTTGTTTGGGAATGCTGATGAGAGATCAGCTGTTTTTCTTGTCATGAGATTTGTGTGTGTGAGTCTGCGTGTGTGTGTTTGTGTGTGAGCTCTGTGGTTGGGATGACAGGATGATTGGTCATGTTATTACCAATTTCCTCCACCAAACCGCCCCCGCCCCCCCCATGGGTGATGAGTCTTTCACACTGTAGTTTGTACTTTGATCAGGGGGAGAAAAACTTTGAACACGATGCATTTCGTTTTCCTGCTCAAACTGAAGACATTTCAAATGATATTTTTCCCCATTTTATTTGGAACAACTTTTGCACTTATTGTTCATCTTCGTCTTCATCTTTTTTTCTTTCTTTTTTTTAATACCCAACCACCCAGTCCCCTTTCAAATTTCTGAGCTCAGTGAGGCTGGTGCTGGTGGTTACTCTGACTCCATGGCATGGTAGGGTGTGGTGGAGTCTGGACTTTAAGGGCATTACTGCCACTGAATGGGCAGGCAGAGTGCCAGGTGTGTGTGTAACTGTAACTGTGTTGCAATGTGATCACTAGATAGTAGAGTGTTAACGTGGGTGTATTAATACGTTTCGGTATGGCATGTTCAGTTCGGTCCGCGTACCGTTTCTGATCAGTTTTTATTATTAGCGCGAGCTTACGCATGGGCGCTATTGACTGTTGCCCGCCGGAGAGGAAGGTGGCGGCACTAAAGAGCCAGTATGCCAGAAGCCGTGATAAATCATATATGCATGGATAAATGGTTTATTATGTCATACGCAAACAAGCCAGAGGTCGAAGGTCCCCCGCACACTGCCGTCTCCTGTTTGGGAACATTCTGGCTTTCCAGTTAAAATCGCCGACAGGGTAAGGTACGTGGATAAGTCAGAAAGTTGTGTGCCGACATTGCTACATGAGATCAGCGGGCAGGTAGCGCGTCTAACATGCACGGCATCATCCGACTGTGAATGTTTCTTAGACGAGGAAGCAAACAGTTTTTTTTTGCCAAAAACGTCAAACTTAAATAGCGAGATTTATCATATTGTAGCGTCTTCCAGGAACACGCCGTCAGACGTATTTTAATTATCACGTTTTTATTAATCCAAGTACAACTGCTCGCGCTCTTCTTCGTTCTCCTCTGCTCCTCTCGCTTGCCGCACGATGCATTCATGAACCTCGGAAACATCACAACTCAGCAACACACAAATCCGACCACAACACAGATAACCCAATTCGTTACAATATGCTGTTGAACATTCAAAGATTTTAATGCCTAAAAAGTGTATACAATATCATAAAGACTTTTTAAAGTTATTGTATTTTTTTCATTATGAAAAGAGTTTTAATATAGTTAGCAATAATTGTAACTGTTAATGTATTTTTTTCATCACAAAAAGTGTATATATGTACTGCAATGGCAACTTTTCTTTAACTTGAATATTTAGATGTGTCATAGACTGTTGCTGCTGAGTGTTTAAAGACTTCAGTGTCTTTAAAGCGGAAGTCAGCCCAAACATATTTTTTTCAACCTGCTGTTCCCAGCAGGCCCACTAGTTGAAAGACGGCATTCTGATTAATTTTGCGTTTGTGGAATATAAGTTAAGCAGCAAAATGCACTCGTTTTTAGCCATCTCTGGGGGCGGCCATTTTGTCTTCTGTCGACTGAAAATGACATCACAACTGCTCACAACAACCAATCATGGCTGACCTGTTGTCTGAATCTGAGCCATGATTGGTTGTTGTGAGCAGTTGTGATGTCATTTTCAGTTGACGGAAGACAAAATGGCTGCCCCCAGAGATGGATAAAAACAAGTTTTTGGGTTGACTTCAACTTTAAGAGACACTTGGGTGAGCTTAACATTGGCACTTATATAACAGGTTTAAATGTAAAAATGACATTAGTACTAAAATGCCCACCTCAAAAGACTGTAGTGATTTAAGGTCTTTTTTTGTGATTAGGTTCACGACAAATTTCCACACCCCAAAAAGGGGCGTGGCTTATGTTATGTTTTCGGTCTCAGCGGTCTACGTCCCGCAAGGAAGGCATGCTTGGTAATATTGCTCGCTTTGTCAGTTCTGTTGTCTAAAACGGTGACCGATCGCCATCAAAATGCAAATGCACATTACTACTCTTGTCCACTTCAACCTGTGAAAGTATAAAAGTGTTCTGCACAATAGTTTGGATTTATTGACAAAACGTGAACTAACTTCAGGCCGTTAAAACAAAAGGTCAATTTTTCGGTACAAAATAAGAAAATGTTTAAATGTAAAAAATATAAAGACAAATATTTAGTTATAATAAAATAAAATAAATAGTGCAGATGCACGTTGGATATAAATGAATATTAATAATCGTTTTTTACGATTGTGCCAATTTTGTAATCTTATTTTATGCTAGGGCTTCTTTTGGCCTTTTTTAGTGGACTTCCTGTAAGTGCACTACAGCACCTCTTTAGACGCATGCACATCACAGGCTATTGGCGTCTTCTTGTGAACACATGCAATTCTTGAAGCGTTTCCGAATTGTTTACAAGATTTCTTTGAGGAACGACGCCGGCTCCGTTTCGACATGATCTATGTCTTCTGCATTTGGCCAGTCAATGTCAAGAACTCAACCCGATTGAGATGCGCTATCTAAAAAGAGCATTTCACACCAGACATTCCATTAAAGTCTACACTGTGATGTTTCCATGTTGTCCAGTCAAAACATGGCTACATCATTTTGGGTGTGCTTCTAGTTTAACAAATTCTGTTGTCATTGTGAGTCATGCCTTATAAGAAGATCAGATTGCATTTCATGACCAATTTTTTGCAGAAATCCAGATCAGTCCAAAGGGTTCGCAAACTTTTTTTTGCAACTACATTGAAATGGAGCATGTTCTATATAGTACATGTCGAGGTCAAGCTTTGCAGACACTTAATAATAGTTTTGGTTTGTGTTTGAATCAAACAACATGTTTTGGACGTTTACCCAAAGCCATTCCTCAACTGCCATCATGGATTTGATGGCAATGGCTTGTAATCATGTATAGAATGAAGTTTTATTACGCTCTGAGTGAGATTATTAATTCATAGTTTTCATTTCCGTCACAATTTGCCTTTTTCTTATAGGCTTCTAACTTGATTTGAGTTAATGATTTATTCTTGCAGCTCTTGACCATCGTAGAATTGGTGATTGTTTTGTACAAAATACATATTAAAATACAAGGATGGTCGTTCTTCGTTAGAAAGCAGTAAAGAGTTTGAATGCACAACGGATCCAGCTGAATAAACTTGACATCTATTTGACCTTGCTGTGGTCATTAAAAAGTATTCGAAACTTGTCGAGAATGGGTGGCATGTTTTGATTGGATGCATCCTTCTCTCTCTCTCTCTCAGGGTTTTTTTCTTTTCTTCCTGACCTTGCACTTCCTGGACATTTTTGAAAATGGGACCAAATCGAAAGGGCCAAGCATTGACAGCTACTTTTCTTCTCATTTCCAGTGCACAGTGCAGGTGAAACTGGAATTGGGCCACAGAGCTCAACTGAGGAAGAAAGTAACATCAGAGGGCTTCACCCACGACTGGATGGTTTTTGTCCGAGGGCCAGAGAATGGCGACATCCAGCACTTTGTAGATAAGGTTGTCTTCCGCCTGCATGAGAGCTTCCCCAAACCCAAGAGAGGTATGAGAGCCACGGCGCTCACACACTCCCTCTAACACAAGACATATTTCACACTCTCATAACTAATGTGATGCACATTAGCGAATTGACTTATTTTAACAGAGGATCTAATTAACAGAAAGGAAAATCATTAAAACGGGAAGAATGAAGGAGTTCAGTGACAATATGAAGATGTAACAGAAGCTTAATGTGATTTTAATGTTAATTGCCTCATTTCGGGTATTAGAAGTTGTGTAAAGAGCATGACACACTAAACATTTTTTTGAGACATGATTCGAATTTTATATGTGCAATACATTTTATAAATAAATTAATCCAGCAAATATATTGTCCCTCCATTCGTCCATCAATTTTCTATTCTCTTTAGGGTTATGACATCATAAATGTCATATTGATTGATTTAGAACAATATTATATGAAGTATATTTATAATCAATATATTTATTCATATAATAAATTGTCAGGATAGATAGTGCCTGTGTTTACTTTCGTACCCCCATTTAAATTTAATTTCTGGATGGTGTCTTCAGAGGCACATTAACATGTTCAACGTAGTGTAGCACGGGATAGCGGTACCAGTAGCGTACCGTGATCCGTCTCGATACCTTTTTTTTTTTTTAAGACAGTATTAAAAAAAAAAAGAAAAACACACACATGCGGCTCACCAACTCTGTCTTAAAGGCAAGTATAAATACGTGCAAAGCCGCCTGTCTACCAACATGGCACCGAAATAGCACGCCTCCCTCCTTTTGCTTGTGATGAAGATGGCCTCAAGCAGTGACGCGCTAGCTACACCTCCGCTCCTCGTTGAAAAGAATGACGCTCGAAATGGCATATGGAACTTTTTTGCTTACATGGCCAACAGCCATGGCAAGCCGAACAACATGACACAGCCCGCCTGGAAGGCTTGTTTTAAAACTACCGTGGCTCGAGGTGGGAGCACATCCCAAATGACCAAGTACCTTGCTGACCGCCAGAGTTATACCACCAATTTAAAGAGCGTCAGGTTGTGATGCATTTCTAACATTCCCTCAAAAATAAGTACTGTGTTTTTTCCGGACTATAAGCCGCACCTTTATGTAAGACGCACCTATTCATGTTGAAAAATTTACTGCATTTACAGAACAATTTTCAACTGTAAATGTACACGTATGTACCTGAACAGATTCTTTCCTAACAGTGCCGTTCAACACGGCAGCAGTTTTGCTGATTAAAACGGAATAGAACCAAGAGAAAAAAATAAAGTACTTATCTTCATTTCACTGCCGCTGCCACTCCAGTTTGTCAGTTAACTTCCGCATACCAGCTAATGCAATAACCTAGTGCATAGCGCCCTCGCCTGTTGAACTCCTCCACCTGCAGTCACATCCAGTTAATGGGCAAATGTATTGTATTGTATTGTATTGAATTGTACTGTAATTCCGGTTAGAGCGCCCCTAGCGGTGGAAGAAAAATCCACAGAATGGCCGCATCGGTCTATAAGCCACATGGTCTTATATTCCGGAAAATACGGTTGTGTGAATTATTTTGTTAACAATTTGACGAGGCATTCGACTAGCTGGGAGTGGACGAGAGGAGCGTTGACAAACGCATGCACACACTCACATGCTCAAAGCTATTACGTTGAGTCATTATCAAGTAAATTAACATATTTGCTTGACAGTAATGGTGCAAATGTATTGTCAATAACAATGGATGACATGAAATGCAGTCAAATAGGAATCAAGACTATGGCATGTAATGTAAAAGCTTATAGTACAGTATATACATATATGTATATACATATATGTACGTATATATATGTCTATATATTAGGGGTGGGCGATATGGGCAACAAAAAAAAATCTCAATATATTTTTTTTAAAACTCAACGATAATTTCATGTATGTATATATATGTATGTATGTATGTATGTATGTATATATATATATGTGTATATATGTATATGTATATGTGTATATGTATGTATGTATGTATATATATATATATGTGTATATATGTATATGTATATGTGTATGTGTATATGTATATATGTATATATGTGTGTATATGTGTGTATATGTGTATGGGTATATGTATATATATATGGATATATGTGTGTGTGTGTGTATATGTGTATATATATATATATATATATATATATATGTATATGTGTATATGTATATATGTATGTATGTATCTATATATATGTGTGTGTGTTTTAGGGCTGTCCCAAACGATTATTTTTCTCCAGATTAATCTATCGACTATTTTTACAATTAGTCGATTAGTCTAACAAATAATCTAGCGATTATTTTTGAATTGACGATTATTAATTCCAAAAAACACTTCTGAAAGCTTATTTAAATTCTTTGTTTATTAAAATAAAAAATAAAAAACTTTTGAAATTGAATGAACAGTTACATCTCTTTTAGGAAGGCATCATGATGTGTGAACATGAATGAGGTATTTATCCATACATAATGATAAAACAATGTGTGCGTGCATGTGTGAACAGCCCAAGTAAAAGAACTCTAGGTTTTTTGTTTTTTTTTTTGTTGTTTTTTTTTTAAGCAGCCGGAGCAGGACATCATCCTAAATATACGATCTGCATGCTGTGCTGCGCCCAGTGTACAGAGAGCTTTCCGGAGCAGATAACTTATGTCGCGTGTTACTGTTTATAGGTACATAGAGCAGCGGAACCAATATAACATTACCTACAAGCACCAACACAATTTGACTGGAGTGAGATAGCTCCGCAAACGTTAGTTACATAATGCACAAAGTTGAAACACAACACGGCGTAACTTTGACTGCCACCCGCTGCTTCGAGAAATCAGACTTAACGATGCATGTTAATACGTCGGATAGAACAGCAATTTCAGTAAAACCGGGGGATATTAGTTAGTTAGCTGGACTTAGGATACTTCAGCTTTCTGCTTTCTCACGTCTTCCAGTAGTACTCCTGAGTGACGTCGCTTAATGTTCGTTCATGGCTGATGTACTGCTGTGGTACGCCAACTCAGCTTTACAGAGGGTGCATATGACCAACTCGCTTGACCTTTCTTTGAAGTATGTCCATACTTTGGACGTTTTTGTCCGCTTTTTTAGCGGTATCCGGCACCTCCGCCATTTCTACTGTGCGCGCTTGGTTTACAACTGACGCAATGCACGCGTTGACACATTTACGTCATCGACACTCGAGCATACGTACGTGCCTACGTATTTTACATCATCGACGCTTGACGTCGACGGTATGTTGTGCGTCCCGACGTATTTACGTCATCGGCCACGTCGACTGTGTCGACTAGTCGGTACAGCTCTAGTGTGTTTGTCTGTACATTGACATGTACTACATTATGTTTATATAAACATAAATGCAGGTATTGGTCTCATTATTAAAAAAAAAAAAAAAAAATAATAATAATAATAATAATAATAATAATCCTTCTTTTACTCTAACGTTTGAAAATAATTGAAAAAAATATATAAATAAATTCCTGGGATTGAATGGCTGAACTGTGAAAACACAAGTGAAATCATCAGTGGCAATGGATGAGTTATTATCAGAATTGGCTAATTCTGTCCAAAAAGCATAGAGGCTTTACAGCTGCATATCTCACCGTGAAAATTCATAACCTGCTCAATACTGCATTACAGTAGATGTCACACTAATGGCTCTATAAACCTCTGTGCGCATTTTCTGCTCATGACGTTTAAAAAGAATAAATAAATGGGTACTACCAGTTTTCTTAATGTTTAGTTTGCATGTAGTCTATAAAATATAAATAATCAAATATAGAAAGAAACCGTCTAATATATTTATCTCACTCCCTGCAGGCAGATGCATATCATAATACTAATATGAATATTAAAAAATATATACATATCAATAAAAAAATAAAAATAATTTGAAGTTCTTTTGTCCGTTTTAATTTTGCTGCTTTTGCTCATACTAGCCCTGTTTCTTCCTCTCCTTTGGTCTGCTCTCCTCACGTATTTGAAAAAAACTAGAATTAACAGTTGCCACATTTTTGCACACTCTTTTCAGATGACCACCACTGGAAACAATAGTCACATGACAGTTGGAGGAGGCTTGCTGACAAAAAATATCTTCAATCTATGCCACTGTGTATTTTTTTTTAAATAACTTGAAATAATCAATTAATTTCATTAAGTTTGTTATCTCAGTGTGATCTCATATGGATGTATCTGGATTGGAGGCACAAACACTCGGAGTTGAAAGTCTTCAGATCTTTTCACACTGCACATACAGTAGTAGAAAACACCCCCATTCATCGCGTATGTGCTGCCGCGGCGCACCCATTTTCGCTCAACTGTAAATACAAAATATGGTTCAAAAAATAACTTAGCTTTTCGGTTCCCAGAATGCATTGCGTGGTACAATGCATTTATTGAATGAAGTTATAAAGCCTTGTCAAATGTGTGCTTGTGTTACCAGACTCACATATAACTCCCATGTCCCATCAGGTGTAGTTCACAGACGAGCTGTCTCTCCTCCTCCTCCTCCTCCTCCTCCGACTCAGTCAAAGCAAAGCAAGGGCTTTTCGTGGTAACAGTGATAGTCCATATTGCCGAGCTCTTCCTGTACGGTCACTTAGCAACAATCGACAAAAATGGCATGCTTGAGTCGGGCCGCCGTCCTCCCTGCGCCCTACCCCGTAGTGAACGCCACACAAAACGAGTGCGGTGTGAGATTATTGCGATTTTCGGTTTTGATACTGTATTGTTAAAGACTTAAGACGGTTCAACATTGTGACCAAGAGGTTCAGCCCTTGTTTCATCTTGAACAGTTCAAAATAGCAATCAGTGTTGAAACAAAATGGATGGCCTTCTGCTAGAAAGCAAAATATATGTCAGTAAAAGCCTATTGGAACATCTGAACTTTATTTGGGGTTAATCAGAGGCACTTTAAATGGTGGCAGATGTTTGTTGAGTCCCACTTAACATGAGTTAAATGTGATTGGTTTATTCTGAACATAGCGACTTCCCCAGTTGCCGTCCAAAATGTTTGCACTTTGCACACTTAAACAAACACATTATTTCACTCATTTAGTTTTACTTGCCTTCTCATAAAGGTTTCAGTTTATTTTAATTGAGTTGTTGTACATGTTATGGACCATTTTAAAGGCGGAATAGGTTTTGACATGATTCATCTTGGTCTTATTTTTTGATATCACAAGTGGTCAATACATTTTATGCATATAACACAAATGTATTTTAATGTTTGACGCAGCTGAAGCACATTATACACTCAAAGCAAATGTCTTTCAAGCAACCTGCTGAGAGAGACACAAGAGGAATGTCAATAAGTCATGCAATTGGATCTCACAAGAAAAGTACATATTTGTTGCTTCACATGGCTGTTAATGTTTTGTCTGACCGATAGATTCACCCAAATTTGTCTCCAAAAATATCATTGGGATGAATGTTGCTCCTGTGTTTGTGTCTGCAGTATGCAAGGAGCCCCCATACAAAGTGGAGGAGTCAGGTTACGCAGGCTTCCTCATGCTGATTGAAGTATATTTCAAGAACAAGGTGAGGGGAAACAAATTGATAAACTATTGCTTTTAGCAGATTTGTCTAAAATATGTAAATTCCTAAATGAGTTAAATGTGCCAGTAGAAATGATCAGGAAAGTCTAAAAATTGTTGTTTGTGTTTGCATTATTATTTATATAACGGATAATTTGATGTTTTTTTTAAAAAGCTGGATAAATTCTAGAAGTTTTCATTTTGTTAATGAAAATACTTCTTCAGTTCCTGATGTCATGATGAAATTTTCTATGTTTAGGAAGAGCCAAAAAAGGTGTGTTTCAACTACGACCTATTCCTGAATTTGGAGGGCAATCCTCCAGTTAATCACCTCCGCTGTGAGAAGCTCACCTTCAACAACCCCACCAAAGATTTCAGGAAAAAGCTGATCAAAGCTGGAGGGGTGACTTTTCTCAGTACACTTTGAGCCCAGTGTACAGCCCATATTCTTTGGTGCAACTAACATCCCTCTTAATGTAGGTGTTGGTGGTTCCGGAGGTGGCTGAAGCAGTGTCGAGGCCCAGTCCAGACTATCCAATCCTTCCCACCATCCCCCTCTCAGCCTTCTCAGATCCCAAGAAAACCAAGATCTCTCATGTGTCAAAGGTTGGTTATGCTGCCAAGACACTGCTTGTCATTTTATAAGGACTTTCTTGGCTCAGCGCCTCTTTCTCCTCCTTTGGGGTACAAATCAAACCTTAGTAGCTTTAAATGTGGGGGAAAAGATTAAATTATTTTGTACATTAATTTGTCCTCCGCATCTACATTTGTCATTCATATTTTTTTTAATTGCCGTTGTGAGAGTAAAACTATGAGTTTGCTTTTGCCTTGTATCGTATATGTCTTTAACCATCCCATCTGCCCCCCTAGCTGGCTGACTCAACACTAATTGTTACCAACTGTAGTTGAGTATTAGCATGCATGCTGAATTAGTCAGCCATCTTATCTTCGAGGAGAAAACGTGAGCATCCCCTGCATCGTTCAGCCTTGCCTCAGTTTAACCCATTAAGGACGGGAGCGCATAACTGTGTTTCTACCACTAGAGCCGGGAGCGCTGTTGCGTCATTTTACCTTTAAAACCGGGAGAGCGGATACGTCGGTGTCTTTTTCTAATCCAATTCTCCGTCTCCTAGCCAATTTAATGCATCGGAATATACACGGGAGGGAGGCTAATGGCGGACGCCGTCGATCGTCCGGAGCTCTGATAAGTAACGGCAGTGATATATAGACGACGCGCACGACCAGTGGAACCAGTCGAACGTGATATGATAGGGTTTGTTAGACAATGACGATATAGACGTCTCTGTAACAGAATAGAGGATGGTAATTAACCCTTGATTTTTTTTTTTTTATTGAAATGGTGTGTCTCTTGCACTGACACATTATTTTTACATCATCGATTGAAACAGCTCTTGATCATCTGAAAAGCTCTTTAATTCTTTTGCAATTATGTTTTTGTCTGCTACAGGGGCTGAAATATTAATCATCCTGTAAGTGTTGAATTTCTGGGAAATCTGAAGGGTTTCAAGGGTAATTCCAAAAGCCATCTTTTAATCTGCATTTATTATTTTCTCTTGACCTGACTGCAGCAAGACTACAAAGTCTATACATATTTTAGGCAAGGCAGCTTTATTTCATACACAAGGTAACGCAATGTGCTTTACAAAATTAAAAGTACAACATTTAAAAGCATTTACAAACAACAGAACTAAAGACTTATGAAAACAGTACACAATTCTAAGTTACCTGACCAAAATTGTAAAACAACATACAGTGCAAGTGAAAGTTTCTGGAAAATTGATATTAAAATGAACATAGTTTTTAACCTGGATATAAAAACATTCACATTGTAATTATGTTTTAAAAAACGGATCGGGGTATTTAATTTAATTCAGCCTTCATTACAGGTGTAAAATAGTTGTACTATGTGACATTGATCTTATTAGAGCTCTTGATAAATTACTTTATCTTTCCAGAGTCAAGAATGGGCCATAATGGTGCGTTTTTCTCTCTCCATTTGTCCCAAATGTTGTCAAAATTGCCTTTAATTTAACTGGACATTGCGAAAACAGAAGCTATCCTACAGGGAAATATAAAAAGTCTACACACCCCTGTTCAAATGCCAAGTTGTTGTGATATTCCGCCACTTGTATTCATTCCTCATGCAGTGAAAACAGCAGGTTGCTCTTGAACTCCTGAAAGATTTGTTATTTGATGTGCCTTGGCTGCATCAAGCATGAACAAACATTCACATTATATGCAATGTTTGCTGACTAGCAAAGTGTACTGTACAACAAACAGTGCATATGAAACGCATGCTCACCGCAGTTCAAATATTCATCAGATATTTGTGAAAATAAATAAAACGAAACCAAGGGAATGATTTCATTTCTATTTTTCCCACTGTTTTTGAAGAGGGGAGTAAAAATAAACAACTGATAATGTGATTGCACAAGTGTGCACATGTTCTTACAACTGGGCATGAGGTTGTGTTCAGAAAACATGTTCAAACTCATGTTAAGTGGTAGTCAGCACACACTGGCCGCCATTTAAAGTGCAGAGATTAACCCCAAATTAGGTTCAGATGATCTCGTGGGTGTTTCCACTCTTTTTTTAGTCGCGTCTTCCAGCACAAGCCGTGGTCCACAGAGAGCTTCTACAGCATCAGCGGGATCTCATTGTACAAAGGTGTATCAGTTAGGAGAAGGGTACGGACGAATTTCAAGGCATTTAATGTACCTTGGAACACAGTGAAGACAGCCCTTACCAAGAACTGGACGTCCCGAGTAAAATTGATGAAAAGATGAGAAGAAAACTGATCAGGAAGCATGCCAAGAGGCCAACGGTAACATTGAAGGAGTTGCAGGGATTTCTGGCAAGTACTGGATGTTTTGTACTGTACATGTGGCAGCACTTTTCCGTCTTCTGCTGTTGGGTAGGATGGCAAGATGGAAGCGTTATCTTAGAAAAACATCCCCAAAAATCAATTGAGTTCAAGAGATTGTCACATTAATGGTGGAAAACTTTGGAGATTATCTCGTTTTATTTACATCACAAAAATCTGGCATTCGAACAGGGGTGTGTCGATTTTTTTTTTTATATCCGCTCTACATGGTCATTTTACCTTTAACGGCCAAGGTTCCATGTTTATCTCAAGCTGTAGGAGAATACATGAACAGAGTTTGGAGATAATGGCAATGCTTAGTTGATCCTCTGTTTGTTTTCTACTTTGAGGAACCCAGCAAAGAAGGAGGCGGCGGCAGCAAAGGACCCAAACCGCACAAGATGACCAAGGAGCACCGCGAAAGACCCCGAAAAGACTCGGAGAGTAAATCCTCGTCAAAAGGGGACAATGACAGAGATGGAAGCAGCAAGAGCGGACGTGACTCTTCCTCATCCTCATCTTCGAAAAAGCCATCAGACATCAAAGGTAAAGAAGAAGTCAAAGTCCTGCCGAAGGCAGCCTTCAAGGAGCCTAAACTCACTTTGAAGGAGTCAAAGATGGAGGGCATGTCTCCAAAAGGAGGGGGGGCTGGGAGTGGAGGGGGTGGTGGAGGAGGAGGAGGTGGAGGAGGAGGAGGAGGAGGAGGAGGAGGGAGTTCTGCAGAATCCAAAGCCCCCAGCAAAAGACCCTCTACTGTGGAGTCTCCCAAGCCCAGTGCAAAGAAGCAGAAAAAGGGCAGCTCTGAGGGGCCCAAAGGCCCGTCTGGTGCTGCGTTCACAGGTTCCCCTCGCGTGTCGTCGTCATCAGCTGCCACTCAGCCCTACGCAGACAAGAAACACTCCAAGGAAAAAGGTCGCTGGGCCAAAGGCAAAAACGACACGCAGGATTTGAAAGAACCCAAAAAACTTCCCGAGTCGGAAGAGTCGAACTCTGAGGATGAAGCATCTTCAAAGTCTGAGGTATGATGTGCGTTGCGTGCGTTGTTGGACCAGTTTTCAAGGCCATTCTGTGCTGGCGTTTTTTTTTTTTTGTACCAACCAAAGTGCAAAGAGTTCTGCATCTAAATGAATTCCAACTTGGCAGTCTTCCCAGCCCATAGTCAGTTGCATCAAAGCGTTCTAGACCAGATGAAGGCGCCAACTCGGTAATTGTACATTAAAAAGACCCATCGTGCCTCTCCCCCTACAGCAGTCGGCTCCTTCCAGTCCGTCAAACTCGAGTTCCAGCTCGGACTCCAGCTCAGACTCTGACTTTGAGCCAGGACAGAAACCAGGACAAGGTGAGTATTTTAAACTGGATTCAGAGGAAACAAGGCCCATTGGTTCGAAAAATACAAATATATTTTAAAATGAAATCTGTCGGCTAACATTGCATAATGCCAGTCGAAACAAAGAAGAAGCTCCGCAGTGCCGTTTGAAGCGGTCTTTGTTTCTGCCAGGTCCCCTGCGATCCATGGTGGAGGAGATCCAGTCAGAGGAGTCAGATGATGACGACAGCAGCTCGGAGGAGGGGACCCCCGTTAAGACTAATCCTCCCAATCGCGACTCTCGGTCAGTCTTTTCAGAGGAACGACACCCCCCGCCTCGGTGGGAACTCCGACATAGATAACGTTGAGCCATTTCAAATGGCAATTAACGGGACATTCAATGAAATGTGACCCACCTCCGCATACGCAAAGTGAACAGTCTGTGTGTGCGTGACCTAATGACCTCGTCCCTCCCCCCCGTCAGACTGAGCCTGGACAGCGAGAGTGACAGCAGTGACGGCTCGCACCGCCCCAGTCGAGACCCCGCCCCACCCCCGCAGAAACACAGCTCCTCCAATAATAAAGTGAGGCCTCGTTTTGTGCCTCCTTTTTGTGGCATGTTGACTAAATTCGAATCATTCCGAATGATGACAACAGTTTAGCTTGTCTCAACGTATACATTTACTACAAATTACACCATTGACCTCCATGTGGAGATAATTGGCTCTTGCTTTTTCATCTTGTCGTGTGGAAATGTGTTTTTATAATAAACATACCGTTGGGATTATTTTTCACAGTGATGACTCATAACTTCTGAGTTGTAGGCATTCTTTCCGTTTGTTTTGCAACAACCTCCATCTCTTTTCTATCATAACATTCTTTAATCTATGTTTGTGTGTGTGAGAGCAGGTGTCTGGCAGAAAAAGTCCAGACTCCTCGTTCCGTTCCGAGAAGGTTTTGAAGAAGGGATACGACAAGGTAGGAAGGGTAAATACCTCCACTTTTTATGCTTCAACTCACACGTGTATCATTTGAACCCATGTTCAGCAATCCAGTTCAAATAGATTGCTGTTTGGCAAATAGATCCAGATGTTGGGACATAGGCTAGGTTCACACCGCAGGTCTTAATGCTCAATTCAGATGTTTTTTTTTTTTTTAATCTGTTTTTTTTTTGTGTAAGCGTTCATATTACATTATAAATGCGACCTCGGTACAGTCTGCTGTATGAACACATGCGTCTGCCTACACCGAGCGTATTTTGGGCTCCGGATGACGTCAGAATCGGGTATATGCGACCTGGCCGTTTAGACCGCGGCCGCATTGAAAATGTTTTGGGTTACATATCCGATCTAGGGCCACATATGAAAGCGACCCAGGTCGCATTTGAAAAAATCGGAATTGAGCCGTTCAGATTTTCATAAAAAAAATCTGATACAGATCGCATATAGGCAAAAAAATCCGATCTGGGATTTGCCTGTGGTGTGAACATAACCAAAGTGCTCTTAACAGCTCATAAAACATCCTTCAGACAGATCTCGTTGATATAATAACAAAAAAAATTTGTTTAATTTTTTTTTTTTTTTTAACAATGTTGCTTTTACTTGCTATTTTGAACAATGCAAAACATAGAGCATCCTAAAGACATCGGTTTTCACTTTACAATGCTGTCCCGTTGTTCAACAACACTCTTCTGTCCTCCCAAACGCTGCAGGCCTACACAGAGGAATTAGTGGATCTCCATCGCAGACTGATGGCTTTACGGGAGCGAAACGTCCTGCAACAGGTGTGTGGTCTGTCTTGGTCATGGTGTTGCTTTCGGCTGTGGTAAAGAAAACATGATGGACTCCAAATTGTTTATTGCTGCCTCTGATTTGGATCTTTTGATCAAAACCTCACCATGCAAGCTGAGCGTACTGGACTGCATTACCTCAGTGGATTTACATTTGACGCCCAATTCTGATTGCATGGCTGTAGTTATCTGTAGGCACTGATGACCGAACTGCGTGTACGTCCTCCACAAGTTGTCGTTGTATTCTTACACTGGGATCATCATAAAGCGAGAATCCGACACAAGTGTCAACAATGGGTGCTGGGCAGTGACAACAAGGAAGTCAAGAGTAAAAATATGAAACTTGGTTCTAGTAGTCTCCTTCCTCCATCGGTTTAAACCTCAACATTGCTCCACTGTCTGCCATGGTTTGTATGTTTTCGCTTTAGTTTAAATTGACACCTTTATTTGTGTTGTCCACATCAGTGTTTTTCAAACACTGCGCCGGGGCACACGCGAGATATTGTCATTTGTGCCGTGGGAAATGATTTAATTTGTGTGCCTGTGCGGTCTAGCGCCTGGCAGGGTAATCATATCTTTACTACATTGTAGTACTCTTCCATACCAGTAGGTAGCAGCAGCAGCAGCAGGTAGCTAATTGTCTTTGTTTAGAGACAAGCAAATTAGTAATGCATGTTTATCCAAACAGGCCCATATTTCACAGTGAGTATCAATATGAAACATTATAAAACACTTTTTTCTTTGTTTATTTAATTCCTATTCAAGAGATTATAATTTAACGTCATTCTTCAATGATAAAACATGCTTATATAAACAATATAACACTTTTAAAATAAGCCTTTTTTCACAATTTCAGCCGGATGTGTGCGACAGGATTTTTTCAATGAAAGAAATGTGCCTTGACTCAAAAAAAGTTTGAAAAACACTGATTTGAACAGCAGTCGTATCGGCACATTTCTGATGTGTATTCGAAATTTGAAAGGCCTGATTACAATGTGAAAAAATTGAATTCCATTTTTTTTAATTTGCTGCCATGACGCATAAACCATGCAGCAGCAGAGCGCATGCATAAATCACTTGAAACCATGCATAACTGCTGATGGAACTGGGTCACTGGCGTTTTTCCACTCAAACATCAATTCCATATAAAGAAGAGTCCTTAACCGATAAATAAGGGAGCGTTATTGAATGACCAATTACCAATTTATTTATGTATTTATTTTGACCTTTTGTAGCCTACAAACACTCTTCGCAATTAAACATATGCTGCTAAAAAGGGTTGGTAATTTCTTGCCAACTCACACTTGGATTACGATTCACAGAGCTACAAATCGATTAGATTACATCCAGATTACTTTATTTTAATTGGTATTAAATGGCCTTTACCGTGATCAGATAATTGACTCCCATTTTGGTATTAAAACAAAATGGAAGTGTCATGAATTGTAATGATAAAAATGCAAAGCAAAGCCAACAGTTGTGTACATTCAAATAACATGATCAGATGAATACGTTAAATCAAATGTATTTGTATCGCCCTTCATCACTTTTTTGACTTAAGATAAGCGCGCATAATTTGCATGCGTGCTCCTATTTTGTCCATTTTTACAATTGCAGCCCGCCCCAGCATTTAAATTGCCCATCCCAGATTTATGTAGATAGTCTTGATAAATTCAGTTCTTAACAAGTGCAGTTCCTGTGTTTACTTAATGTTTCATGAATCAAGTTGAAGTGATGAATGCACAGATGTTTGTTTTGTTGTAATCTGATTTATGATTGACAGACCTGCGCTTACGCCACACTTGTTTGATTGAATTTTGTGAGGTTGTTGTAGTGACCAGCAGGTCAAAGTGGTTGGTTAGTAAGTGAACTCTCATTGAAGTAGATAAACTGTCTTTCCTTTTCCTTTTCATTCGCCTTGATTTGAGCGTAAGCCTAACCTTTAAGACAAAAGCAGTTATGCATAATCACTCTGATATTGTTTTTTGTTGAACAGATGAATTCATTGCTTGTGTTTTTTAAAAGGGAAGTCAACCCAAACATATTTTTTTCCAGAATATTTTTGATTCTGATTAATATTGTGTTTGTGGAATAAAAATTAATCCACCTGTTTTTGGCCATCTCTGGGGGCGGCCATTTTGTCACTTCAGTCGACTGAAAATGACATCACAACTAAGTCAGGGCTCAAGTAACGATCAATCACAGCTCGCCTGTTTTCTGAAGCTGAACAATGATTGGTTCTTATCTGAGCCGTGAGCAACTACGAATTCATCGACAGCCGGCAGAAGCGACAAAATGGCCGCCACCCGTAGCTAGCTAAAAACGGGTGGATTTCTCATATTCCACAAACGCAATATTAATCAGAATGCCGTGTTTCAACCAGTGGGCCTGCATAGAACATATTCTGGAATAAAATATGTTTGGGTTGACTTCCGCTTTAAAATACACATGGGCAGAGGACCTTAAAAAAAGAATCGCAAATGAAATGGATGACTTGTGGTGCAACTGTAGTTCTGTTGGCGCTGCACCCTTTAGAACTCTTTAGGGGCGGCATGGCTCAGCGGTAGAGTGGTCGTTTCCCAACCCGGAGGTTGTGGGACCGATCCCCGGCCTTTGTGACCATGTCGAAGTATCCTTGAGCAAGATACTGAACCCCCAGTTGCTCCCGATGCTGCGTCGTCAGTAAGTAAAATGAGGTACTGTGTGAAGCGCTTTGAGTACCAAAGGTAGAAAAGCGCTATAGGAGTGACAGCCCATTTACCATTTAGTTCTATTGCCATGGCGGCCTGTTTAGGCAGCAAACTATTTGGGTCGAAATGACTTGCTTCTCCGACTACAGCAGTCAATGCTAAGTAAAGAAATCAACTAGGCTACATTGCTTGAAGGTGAGGCTCGGCGAATCGGGAAGTAGCTCATGATCGACAACATAGCATGATAAACGCGAGGCTTGTCCTGCATTTTGTGCGTCTCAGATCGTCAACCTGATCGAGGAGACGGGCCACTTCAACGTCACCAACACCACCTTTGACTTTGACCTCTTTTCACTGGACGAGTCCACCGTCCGCAAACTACAGAGCTACCTGGAGGCCACGGCCACGTGACGGCAAGCGCGGACGGAGGTGGCGACATCTCCCCGAGGAGCAGCTCGTTCATCGGCCCGACTGAATCGCTGAACGGCAAGCAACCACACGACACGCGCGAGAACAAAGAAGCACACATGAAGACGCCGCACCTTGACGCCACGCTGGCGAGGGCCAGCGGGGGGGCGGGGCTGACGGAGGAAAAGGAGGACGGCGCGAAGGGAAGAGTCCAAGACGGCAACGGGAGAGGAGCGCCGCAGGGGGTCAACGACACCACAGGATTTTCTTTTGGGCCCTTGAGCTCGTCACACTCCTGCACGCATGTTGTTCTCCTCTTCCCGAGCTCTCCTCGTCCTCCTCCTCCTCCTCGCCCTCCTCCTCCTCCTCCTCCTCCTCCTCCTCCTCCCTCTCCTTCTCCTTCCCATTCACACTCCGTTCCGGCCACATCACTCCACATCCCATCCCCCCGCATTCAGCTGCGTTCGGCCTTCACAGTTACTGACTTCTTTTAGTTTAGAACGCACGCGTGTGCACGTGTACCTCCCGGCTTGACGCGCACACCGTACAAGTGTGCGTGACACACACGCACACACACCCCCACACACACACATGTGTGTTTGGATGTCTCCATATCTGAACATGCATTGTGTTGACTTTGCCCTTGCACTGAAAGCTGAGCTGTGACCTCCCGCCAACAGCCGCCCTCCTCCTCCCTCTCCAAATAGCAACCTCTGAAGCCCCCCCCCGCCCCCCAAAAGGCCCTCCTACTGCATCCCTCCCATGTCAGCATGCACCAAAGGGCTCCACTGCTGGTCGCCGGTGCGCTCCTGAATTGCCGACTGGTGGGTTTTTAAAACGAACAAAAGTAGCCATACTCGTCTCCCAGAATCCAAAAAATAAGGAAAAGTAGGGGCCATGCGTTTTTCCCTTTTTTTTTTTTTCTTTTCCTTTTTTTTTTTAATATTTTATTTTTCTACAAGTGCATTTGTGTTTCTACTCCCAGATTTGCGGTTAAATGACCTGTGAGCTATGAATGTATATCGCTTTTATTTTTCTACGCCCAAAACAGCAACAAGCCCACTCTAGTGCCTTTCTGCAGTGTGAAGTGGGTGTTCCCAAGCATCCTCCCCCCGCTCCGCTTTGGGAGGGGGGGAACCCAAGTGTTAATCGGGCTGCCTGATTATTCAGTATTGTCTTAATGGCTTCCTCTTTTCTTCCTCAGTGTCCTTGTAGGCTGTTGACCCTCATAGCCATTCGTCGTCATCTCTGTAGAAGCTGTACAATGTTTTAAGTGGTGTTCATGTTCTTGCTTTCTGCCACTAGCTCAGTGTTTAATGTGAGGGTGTGGGGGGTACCAACTATGAACTAGCTGGAGAAACTGTTGATTTGGGCTGCTGCGTATGTTCACTCTGGCTGGTTGGTCCCCAAATCGAGATCAGCAAGTCAATATCAAATCATTATGAGCACTCGCAACGGAATCAGCGGCTAGTGTAGCACAATCTTCGACAACTCACTCACGTCAAAATCAATTCTACACAATTGACAGAATTTTTTTTGATCAAATACATATGATTCAGATCATGAGTACGGACTTTGTGATTACATATGATGCCACAAAATGGCAGCAAAGCACTAATTTTACACTGAACTGGATAAAAAGCCTGTCTAGATGAAGCTCCTCTGTCACTTCAATATAGCTCCTTGGCACCAAGAATCCATAAGCTAGCAACAGGCGAGAGAAACGCCACGCAGCAGCCCACCGAGGTCGAGGTCCACACCTTCACCGAGCTCTGCCTTTTGTGAATTTATTCGGACCTTTGTGTAGCTTTAATACCAGCGTGTCTGCGTGTTGCGGGGACCGCCCCTGTGCTCACTGTAAACACCGTTGATTTGAAACAGTCTCACCCAGGCCTTCACAAGCCCGCCGCCCCGCCCCGCCAGCCCCGCCAGCCCCGGCCCCCCGACCATCCAGCCTGTGCCTCTGTCAACAAAACCTCCGACTCCCAGTTGCTTTGTGTGAGCAGGATGACAACAATCCAGCCCGGCGTCCTCTTCTCAGTGTACGTCCTAGTTCATGAACTCTGACCGTTTGACCTGCTACTCTTTTAGCCCCTTGTGGTGGCGACTGGATCATTGGAGTGGATGTTGACCCAAAAGAAGCCCCGTCGTGTACCCACAGTCAATGTTTTATTTATGGACCTCTGCACTTTTGGCTGTGATGACTTCAGTACTTAAATAGTTACCTAAACTGTATTTTTAAGGATTTTATACAATATTTACATGCAATATGATATTATTAGATTGTTGTTTTTTTTTTTTTGCCAACTTGTTTTTGTTTATTTAATTGTCTTGAATTTGGGCATGTTCTGTTCTGTCATCAATTAGTCGCCAACAAAAATGCTTCTCGAAGCTGTTTTTTTTTTGGCCTGAAGTGTTTTTCTGGGACGTCCCCTGTAATGTTTTTGTGTATCTCATGACAGCTGAGCACCAAGAAGCAGGCGTCGCTGACTGGCAGTCGTTTGCTGGATGACCTCAACTTAATCACTGTTCTGCTTCCAGTCACAATAACTGGACCACAGCGTGGACGCCACACTTTTGTTCAGGGAGCTGTTAAGCTAAAAACAAACAAAAATGTCTTTTTTTTGTTGTTGTTTTGTTTATTCCTCTTTTGAGCGTTGTATGGTTTCATAGATGGTGCGCCCCTTCGGCACAAACACATCATAGGAAAGGAGCGGGACTGCGGGAGCCGGACATTTGCTCCGTGTGAGAAATTACACTTGGACTGTACAGCTAAGGGTCAATAATCTGCTGTGTGCGTCTTTATACCACAAAGGAAAAGTAAAACACTTGAGAGTCCTATTGTTGATGTTGTGGGCATGGCGCATGTGCATTTGTAAAGGTTCTTCATTTCTTTGAATGGGCTTATACAGGGGGAGGTTTTGAGGAAATAGCTGGCATCATCTGGATGTGGTCAACGCAGAACAAACCAACTGGAGGGCACGTGAGCAACTCAATTTGGTAAAAGACAAGCTTGGCATGGGAATGCCACCATGTGGCCATATGATGCAAGTTGTCAGATAGTTTTTTATTTTTTTTTCAAATCATATAGTCATGAAGTACTGTTGTCGCGGTGTCTCGCCATTGACCGCCGGCTGACCCGGTCACGGGGTTCATATGGAGTTCATGTGGCTGCGTGTGAGGTGAAAAGGACACGCAGGGATACGTCGGGGTCAGGCCCATCACGTGCTGATCGTCCATCGGGAAAATGTTTTCTTTTGAGAGAGGCACTTATTGCTACAGGCCCGATCAATAGACTGACGTCAAAGCGATGTGATGGAGGCGCCACCATCAGCAAAAACTCCCGCTTTAGAGATTTAATGACCTCGTTGACCTTAAGGTGGCCTTTGTGAGGACGTTTGTGCTCGGCCTATAGTCAAACTTTTTGTGCTCAAACTATTCACCCTTTGAAGATGCCTAACGCTGAAATTGAGAAAAAACAATGGGTTTGCGGTGTTACTGTCACCTAGTGGCGCTTTGCAGCTATTGCTGGGATTAACAAATGGTCCGCGTCTGTAAAAGGAGGGCGTTACAGTACCGGTAATCAAATTATCTTCCATAAGAGAGCATTACCGTCACATTGTCTTCTAAATTATTAAAGAATTAATGACATTTTGACGGAATTTAAAATTTTCACTATCCAACTATATAAATAAAAATGGAAGTTTTGACAATACTTTAAAATTTCACCATCCAAATACATAAAAATGAGCTGCTGTTAAGATTCTTTCTGTAAACCTGTAAATAAAACAAACAAGATATTAGGATATACAACTTTTATTTCCCATCTGGTAATTGACATTTTTTAACTTGCTCTTTCGCCTTCATTTAAATGTCTCAGCAACCATATACCTGCTAATAAGAGCATCTTTAGTTTTAGTTGAGTCCAGTTTCCATGACACTTCACAGCTTGATGCTTGCTTTGAATTACAGTTGAACAAACACGCCTCCTTCATTAAATTGAGCGGAATGACTAATGAGTAACAACTTCTGAATGAGTAACAATTTATGTAACTTTGCAGGAGGAAACCTCACTCACATCTCCAATCTCATCAAAAACAAAAAACACAACATCATGATATAATCTCACCACATAAACCCTGAACTTCAGGTGGTTTGAACGACCTATTGCCCCCAAGGCCACCTTGTTGCAACAATCGCAAGAGCGCTACAAAGTCCTACAATATTCTCTTCATTTAAGATACAGCTCTTTGGATTTCATCAACTTCTGTTTTCAAGTAGCAACTGTCTTCTGGGAAACTAAATGCATGTCTCCAGGCCATCACGTCGTAACATTTGATATAAATTGTGGTGACGGTTTGGAAGAGAACTCAAAGGCAGCTGGTATATATATATATATATACCAGTTGACTGTAATCCAACATTTTTGTCATTTTCCTTCCATTTACACTTTCAAGTTAAACAAAAAAACATGGAGTTTTGAAGCAAAATAAATTTACAACAGTATCATGTAAGCCACATCAAAAAGGCTGTGCAAACACGTGCCTCCAGTGCAGTCACACCAGCCAAAAAGCTTCATGTACATGGCTTGCGTGGTGTTTTTAACAGATATAGGGTACAATCTGAATACGATTTCAATACTTTTTTCAACTGATTCATGAATTAAGGATTTGCTTTAAATCCTTGAAGGCATTGAAGACAAGTAAAAAGTTAGCATTTCACTTGAAATACTCCTGAAGCCAATTTGCCCCATGTAAACTGAACATTCACTTTTTAACTCAACCTTTTTCCAAACACTAAACATTTTTGGGGGGAATTCTTTGTTTTCTTCTCAAGTATAACAGTGCAATGATCATCACAAACAAGCTTTTTTTTTTTTTTTTTTTTACTGTTACTTCACATCTGGATGCAACACAAATAAATAGTTGAAAAAAAAAAAATTCATAAGGCTTCTTTCATTTACAATGGCTTCCTCTTACCCACAAATGTAAACTGAGACAAGTAAAGCAATCCAAAAAATGTGAGTCGAGAACAATGGTTAATGGGCAGATGGATATATGGGAGAAAAGAGCGAGTCTGCCGAGTGAGCGACTTGTTTCTCTATTTGGGAGCCACCGGGTTGTCGGGGGTCGTGGGAGATGTCACTTCCTTGTAAAAGTTGTCAATCTGCTCTTTGTAAATTTTGGACACCGCCGGCCGCTTCAACTTCATGGTGGGACCTGCGGAAAAGGGAGAGAACGTCATATCCGTCAATCCATTTAAGGTTGCGGGTGAGCTGAGTCTATCCTGATGTAACCATCTGCATGCTCATTCACACCTATGGACAATTTCGAGCAGGAATGGGCAATTTAAATGCAGAAGCGGGGGAGGGCATCATTTTTCATCAATGCTACTGGGTGGGCCACATAGGAATACACACTCGCTAACCAGATGTATGACAAAAATGCCATCTGAAGTATGGACAAAGTGCATCTGTTTTTTTTAGGAACCAATGCAAACGTTTAGCCAAATTTAATCTTCAGTTCATAACCCATCGTCGTGAGGATATAAACTTCCATTCGTTTTTGGAATTATACATTGTCAGATCAATTGAAAAGGTCATAATTTGAAGATCCAGATTCAATGGGAAATATTTTTTGAGTAACAGGGTGGTGCCATCATGGAACAATGTTAGTGGTGATGTTAACTCTCCCACACTGGCAATTTTTCCAAGACGTGGGGCTCAATAATCATTTGCTTAAGTGTGGTTGGGATTAAGGGAACATATTTTTGTTTGATGTTGCTGGTTGTCTGCAAGTTTTGTTGACTGGCTAACAAAAATATTTAATGTTCAATGCAGGCATAAAAGTAGCAGCCTTCAACAACAAAGGGTTTGAACAATCAAAAAGTGACCACATGCTGCCATGCTGAAATCTATAAAACATTATTAGGACTACTCAGGTTGTAGAATAAGGGCAGTATAAGACCGTATAAGAGCTTTCCCATGTCTGCCATCTAGTGGTGAATTGTGGCATTGCAACTTAAACTATACAGTGGGTCATCATGCAAATACTGCAAATCCGTGTATAACTGAACATCCATTGAAATGCATTGGACTTTTTCTCAACAAATAAAATACTTTTTTTTTTTATATATAAATTGAAGAAAAAAAACAATTCAGTGAATACTGAGAATATGTGGGGGTCCACTGTCGTAGAGGAAACGTTAATATTCCGCACCTCCCCAATTAAGAACAAATATATACTTTTTTTGTTACTCAAGGGGCCATTCACAGTGAAGGTGGGGCCACCAGTTGCCCATCCCTGATTTATAGTCTTCAACCAAGTCAGCATGCATGTTCCGGAGGACAGCCATTGCGGACTTACCCAGCTCCCCTCCAACGATGGAGAAGTCCTGCTGGAGAATCTGCCACTTCTGGATGCGCTGGGCGTTGGAGGTGGCTTTCTCGTTGACACGGTTGATGCCCTCCTGGATGGCCGCGTTCACGGCGCGATCACGGCCGCCCGCCAGCTCGGAGACGCGGGTGGCCTTACTGCCCAGTTTTTTGCACAACTCCACGGCCTCTGGAGTGAGCTCGTCCAGCGGGGCGCCGTCAGCGTTAACCTCGCACTGGAGGGGAAGCCATGGGTTAGTATGCTCATTTCTTACCATTATTAGTCATAACTCGAAATGGGCATTTCTACTTTTGGTACTCAAAGCGCTTCACACTGTACCTCATTTTACCTACTGATGACGCAACATCAGGAGCAACAGTATCTTGCTCAAGGATACTTTTTGACAGGGTCACAAAGGCCGGGGATCAAACCCACCGACGACCACCGTTTTACCACTTAGCCATGTCGTCTCCGATTCATCTATTTTAACAGCTATTTTTTTTTAAAATCAGGAATAGAAAAGTTCGAAGCAAAAACAAGAACCCAAAGAGAGCCCTTGTCCTAAAATTAGATTCTTTAGTCGCATCATGTGGTGTTGCAATCAGCCACCAGATGGCAGTATCAGGTTACAGCCTATGACAGATCTAAAATGAGATGGAATGCCATGTTTTGAGATCAAGTATACTTTACATCTCCAGTCACTATCTCATCCTGTTTTCTTGAGTGTTATCTGCATGACCAGAAGATGACATTTTGATGGCTGTAAAGCTTATCTAATACAGAGTTTTGTCATACCTTAATGGTGAGCAGCATGGACAGAAACTTCCTCTTGTCTCCTATCAGCATAGCGTTGCTAATCAGCGGCAGTGCTTCCTTGACTGCATCCTCGGTCGGCACGGGAGGGATGTTCTCTCCCCCTGCTGTGATGATTAACTCTAAAATAACAAAAGCGGCTCTGTTGAGGGAACTTTTCTTAGGTACGCATCAGCGCAAATACAAACATTAAAATATTGACACAGAAGATATGGTTCGCATTTGATCGACACTGTCAAACAGTCACTTCATGTTCTATTGTGATGGTTTAAACCAGTGTTTTTCAAACTTTTTTGAGTCAAGGCACATTTATTTCATTGAAAAAATCCGCGGCACACCAGCTGAAATTGTAAAAAAAAAAAAAAGCTTAGTGTTATATTGTTTATATAAGCACTTTTTAACATTGAAGAATGACGTTATATTACAACGTCTTGAGTAGGAATTAAATAAACACAAAGAAAAAAGTATTTTTATAATGTTCCATATTGATACTTAGTGTGAAACATGGGCCTGTTTGGATAAACGTGTCACTAATTCGCTTGTCTCTAAACAAAGACAATTAGCTACCTGCTGCTGCTGTCACCTGCTGGTATGGAAGAGTACTACAATGTAGTAAAGACATGAAGACGCTGCCAGGCGCTAGACTGCACAGGCACACAAATTAGATCATTTCCCACGGCACACCTGACAATATCTCGCGGCACACCACAAATTGAAAAACACAGATTTAAACAACTGATACTGCAACACAGTGAGAGCCGTTTCTAGTATTTTACACCAAACCTGTTGTTACAGGGTGTCCATTAAGTCACTTTTTAATTTAACAGATTTTTTTTATAAAAGCAAATGAATAGACAAATCTGTGGAACTTAAACAGGGTGACCCCCCCCCCCCAAAAAAAAAACTAGGCCCCAAATTTCAATAGACATAATTTCTTCTTTTTTAAAAAAAAAAAATACAGAATTAAATGCAACTTGAGGCATAACTACTTTATTGTGTTTAGAACATCACATTAAAACATTGTACTCATTGAACTTTTCTTCTTCAGAAATGCATTTCAAATTTCTGACCCCAAATCTTCTTTCAAGGTTCATTTTTTTTTAAGATGTTGTACAAATATATACATATTTGTTGCTTCACTTACTACATACATCCCCTTGCTTATGGGGACCATTAGTTGCTTTAGTTACTTTGTGGACACCCTGTGAACCTAGTGTAGTTCTGCAACCATGACAACAAATGTCAACTCTATGGTGTCAATTGAAACCAAGCAATAAAATCCTTGTAAAGGCGGATTTTTTTTATGCTGCTTTAGTACTGGAATTCACTGCCTTGTGCTGGTGTACTTAACGTAGTGGCTCGTGATTATTGAAATGCAGGCACTGTTCCGGGTCCATCTGCTCCAAAAAGGTGCAGAGGTGCTCAATGTGACTCGCAAGCGCTCCCCTCATCTCATGACTAAAACCTCAAAAGCGCCACGTTTGTCATTCTCCAAGCATACCTTTAATTCGGCCGGTGATGAAGAGGAATCCTTTGCCGTCGCGTTTGCCCAAGTCGCCGGAATGCAGCCAGCCCTCCGAATCCAGAGCTTCCTCAGTCTTGTCGGCCATGTTGAGGTAACCCATGAAGACGTGGCGACCCCAGAAGCAGATTTCGCCGTTCCCGTCTCCGTCTGGGCTGTGCAACTTTGTCTTACACCCCGGAAGCTCCTTGCCACAGCTGGAGGGAAAATGACGACAACAACAACACAAACCATTGGAACGCTTTGTAATTATTAATCCTTTGGGTGTCAAACTCAAGACTAGAGGTTCAGATTCACGTTGGAGATCCAAAGTTGGACACTTTTGCATTAAGAGCAAAGAGCATATACCTGGTGATCTTAAAGGCATCTGGGATGGAGACGGTGTGCGGTCCGGTGCTCTCGCTCATGCCGTACAGCTCGTACAGTGGAATATCCAGGCTGAGGAAGAACTCCAGCGTGTCCCGGGTAATGGGGGCCGCACCCGTGTAGCACCTGTGGCAGCGGTCCAGGCCCAGAGCCTTGCGCACCTTCTTGAACACAAGTTTCTTGGCTATTTGGTAGCTCAACGGCGTGTGGTCCCCTGGTCTGGTCCTTCAAAAGGAAACGCAATCATCAAACAGCTGGTCCGAGCCTCCAAACGGATCGGTAAAAGTCCGAAATAAATACGGAGCTTGGCGATGCCACATGTGCACTTACAGATTCATCTTGCTCAGATTGGTCTGCAGACCCACGTCTTTGGCCCAGGCAGCAACTTTGCGGCGAACGGTGGACGACTTTGCCCCGGTGGCCTTCATCTTCTCTTGCATCTTCTCCCAGACACGTGGCACCCCCATGAAGGCTGTGGGCCGCACCTCCTTCATGGTGTTCACCAGAGAGCCCTGAGAAAATGCAAACAAACAAGTCATTTTTGCTCTTTGTATTTTTGTACATGTTAAGTGGAGCAGTAGATTACACAGCGCTGTATTATTACTTATTCAATGCCAGCCATTTTCGGTAAACATAACCCTTGGGGGCCCCTGCCATTTTACAGCAGTTTGACAGGTTTTTCAAGAGCCAGAAATCATTGTGTTCTACTGTTATTCATACATCAAATCTACCAACTGACAGAACACACTACTCTTTCACCAGGAAATAAACAGTTTGATTCTGCCTTTTTACATACTTGAGTAATCAACTGTAAAACACAGCCAAGTTTGCAAAATCCCGGAGAAAAATAGCTTTTTGTGTAAAAATCAGTGATTTAGACGCTATTTTTTTTGTTTTCACTCTTAACAATTGAACAGCGATTTCATCCTATAAGGTAGCTAAGAACATTTAGGAATAGCTTTTGATTGCAAAATAATCATCTATTTAGTGATGTTGAGTGACGCCGATTCACCGGGACGGCTCGTCGGCCGTTAGTGGCTGTTCATATTCCAAGATCCTCGTTGTGCGGTTTCACTTAGGACACATACTTCTGCTAAATATGACAACATACTCTGTAAATGTACAGTATGTCACAAAAGTGAGTACACCCCTCACATTTCTGCAGAGATTTCATTATAATGTTTAATAGAACAACACTGTTGAAACATCGCTTTGACACAATGAAAAGTAGTCTGTGTAAAGCTTATATGGCATTGTAAATGTATTTTTCCCTCAAAAAAATTCAAAATATAGCCATTAGTAGCTAAATCCCCGGTAACAAAAGTGAGAACACCCTAAAGTGAAAGTTCCTGAAGTGTCAATATTTTGTGTGGCCACCATGATTTTGCAGAAGTGCCTTAATCCTCCTGGGCACGGATTCCACCGGAGCCTCACAGGTTGCCACTGGAATGCACTTCCACTCCTCCATGACAACATGACGGAGCTGGGGGATATTCGAGATCTTGTGCTTCTCCACCTCCCGCTTGCGGCTGCCCCAAAGATGTTCTATTGGGTTTAGATCTGGAGACATGCTTGACATGCTTTCCCCTTTAGAAAAGCCGTGGTCATCTTAAGAGTTGTGTTTGGGCTCATTGTCATGCTGGAACACTGCCCAGTTTCCGGAGGGAGGGGATCATTCCCTGCTCCAGTATTTCACAGTACATGCTTGAGTTCCTGTTTCCCTCAATGAACTTCCCAAATCCAGCTGCACTCGTGCAGGCCCAAACCATGACATTCCCACCACCATGCTTGACTGTAGGCACGACACAAAACATCTTTGTACGCCTCACCTGGTTGCCGCCACAAATGCCTCACACCATCTGAGACAAATAAATTAATCTTTGTCTCATCAGACCAGAGGATATTTTTCCAGTAAGCCATGGCCTTTGTTGACATATCCTCAGCAAACCTTTGGTGGGCTTCTTGCATTCAGAAGAGGCTTCTTTCTAGGGCAACCAACTTGATGAAATGTGCGGCGTATGGTCTTGAGTACTTACAGGCACATTTACACTGCTATATAAGCTTTACACGGACTACTTTTCATTGTGTCAAAGCGATGTTTCTTCAGTGTTGTTCTATTAAACATCATAATGAAATCTCTCTAGAAATGTGAGGGGTGTACTCACTTTTGTGACATACTGTAATATGTAAAGCTGTTGAGTGCTGCCGTCATGACAGTGAAGTCCTACTTCCCCACTGTAAACTGTTGGGAAACAGAAGTGATTTTAATTCATTCACTGCCAAAGACTAATTTTTTGGTCTTTTCACAGTCCAGCCATTCAATCCCAGGAATTTATTGATATTTTTTTCAATTTTTTTTAAACATTAGGGTAGAAGAGGAAAGTCCACCCAAAAATATTCTTTGCAATTATATGTTCCCTGCACCTCCATTAGTCTAAACACGGCATTCTGATTAATATTGCTTTTGTGGAATATGAGTAAGCAGCAAAATCCACCCATTTTTAGCCATCTTGTCACTTTCTGTTGACTGAAAATGACATCACAGTTGCTCAGGTAACAAGCAATCATGGCTCAGATTCAGAAAACAGGTGAGCTGTGATTGGTTGTCATGACAAAATGGTTAAGTGACAAAATGGCCATCCGCTGAGATGGACTAAAATGGGTGGATTTTACTACTTAACTCTTTCCATAAACACACTATGAATCAGAATGCCGTGCCGAGTGGGGCTGCATAGAACATTTTATTGTAAAGATATTTTGTTGGATGAATTTCCCCTTTATATCTAAAAAGGTGCATCAATTCCCTCTACTGGCAAGTTGGCTCATTACTACTTGTCATTCGCTTGGAATTTTTTAAGAAAAACATCAGAGGCTTAACTACCCCTCTTAATGAAAAAATAACTAAATAAAACAATCAAAGTTGTTCTTGGAACTGAGTGTTTTCATTCTAATGAACAACTAAAATCATTCTCGGTTCATGTGAAAGTGCAAGCATGGAGGTAGGTGGTATCGCTGGCAGACGCGCAAACGTGGGTCACCTTAAGTGCATCTGGGTCGGCAAAGTGCGTAACCCCGCCCACTCTCATGGTGACCCAAATGTCCACCATCTGGGCGGCGATGTGGCTGAGGGGGAGGTAGCTGACCACCACCTCCTGGGACTCGGTGGCGTCCGTCAGCCGCACGTGCCGGCCGGTGGAGAGCGCAGTCCATGTCAGCTGGGGGTGAAGGAGACAAAAGAAACAAGAGTGTGAGAATCCATCACGCTTAATCAAACCTTTACGAGAATAAATTTGACCCAAACAAACCATGCTCATGATTTGACAGGTGTTACAATTTCCTTGAATTGGCATGATTGTGATCGTGATCGTGATTGGCATATTTGATCAAAGCCTTTTATTGCCGATCAAAGAATCCGTCGCCCGCAGCTCATGCGGTGTGCTGTGTGTAAATTGCGTCTTGTAATATGCGGGGGAGCATGGCCACAAATTTCAACACAACCAACTTAATCCGACATTTGAAGAACAAGCAATTGGGAGGCTATGGTGAGTTTACGAGGCTCACTGCGTTGAAGCAGCAGCAACAATGAATCGGCAGCTAACGCAGCCCATGCTGACCAACTCAAACCCATATCAGAGGACAGGCAAAAGGCAACGCAAATCACCAGGAAAATAATGACATTTATCGGACTTGACGACCAACCATTCTCGTTGGTGGAAGACACCGGATTCTGCCGTCTGCTCGCCCACTTCGAGCCTCGCTAGCTACGTGCTACCGGGACGCAAAGACTTCACAGACGTAGCTCCACCAGAGAGTGTATTGTCGCATCGAAGGTTTCCTAAAAGAAGGCGTATTATCCTGTTTAAGTTTTACAAGTGTTAAATGGAGCTTGGATGTCAGTACTGTGACGATGTCGAGTCTAATAAGGGAGTTTTCCGCTCGCGTATTGCTTTTAATGTCAATGTTCGAACGAGGCATGTGTATTCCAAAATGTGTTATGCATGCTGCGTTACTTTTTTCTCGTTGACAAATGCACAAGATAGTTTGTCTATTCACAAGAAAAGAAACCAAGTTCCTGAGTCGTTTCAATTTAGGAACTCATTGAAGAGTTTATTTGAGTGAAGCCTGCATGTGACTATTTTTTCTACTTTGATTATATTCTCAACCATGCAATGTTTAGGTGGCATGCTATTTATTTGACTTTTTGCATAATTAAGTATTTTGAGACTGCTGATTCTTTTGCTCTGTTAAAAACTGTTACTAAAAGCTGGTTTGTCAATTATCTTTGTGACTGAGTAGTTGTTGTATTGTGCCAGCAACCGTTTTGTATTTCTTCATGCTTTTGAAAATATATACATATTTTTGTCAAAATTACGGCAATCATATGGCTGTTTTTTTTCCAGATAATATTGCATAATAGCGGTCACCATAAATAAATGGAAAAATATACAGGTAGGTATTCCATGTGATCGGTATCGGTGTCATAAAACCTGATGGAACATCCCTACTTTGTACAAATGATGTCGTACGTAAAGAGCCTGGAGTGATCAGCTCTTAAAGTTTGGTAAACAGAGTCAGCACCAGGCACGTGTGAATCAGGCGCTTACGTTGTCATGGCTGAGCATGACTCCTTTGGGCTGGCCGGTGGTTCCTGAGGTGTAGATGAGCGTGCAGCATTGATTTGGCTTCTGGCTGGCGATGACCTCATCGAGCGCAACATTGGGAACGTCACGTCCCAGCTCCATAAACGTAGCCCACTGCATATGAAGAGACAATACTCAAAGTACTGCTGCTTCTACACACACAACACTGTCATTCATCTTTGTTTACTTACACTGTACAGATTTGGTCTCTTCTCTTTCAGTGAACCCTTGTACTGGACAATGGCTTTCAAGTGTGGCAAATTGTCTTGCACCTGAAGGATCTTCTGCAGCTGCTTGTGGTTCTCCACCACAATGATATTGGCCTTGCAGTTGTCGGCCACATACTGGCATGCCTCTGGGGAGTTGGTTGTGTAGATGCCCACAGCGAAGCCACTGCAACACGCAAGGGTCAAACATTTACCTGTTGTTTATTCACAATTATGTGGAATCAGGGCCTGCAAGGTGAAAAAGCGCTTAGCACATCTGCCTCACAGTTGAAGAGTTCCCTTGCTCAGGCTCTCCTGTGTGAAGTGTGTGAGTAGACTGCTCAACTTGCCCAAAGTCATGTAGGATAGGATCCAGCTTACCCATTAGGGACTGTAAGGTACATTCAACTTCTGAATAAGCCTTCTGTGATACTTCGGTAGTGACCAATAGTGAATATGGCGTTTATAAATCAGCACAGTTGTCACAAAGTCAACCCAAACATATTTTTTCAAGAATATGTTCTATGCAGGCCCACTAGTTGAAACAAGGCATTCTGATAAGTATTGCGTTTGTGTAATAAAGTTTCTCTGGGGGCGGCCATTTTGTCACTTCAGTCGACTGAAAATGACATCACAACTAAGTCAGGGCTCAAGTAACGACCGATCACAGCTGACCTTTTTTCTGAAGCTGAGCCCTGATTGGTCGTTGCCGGAGCCCTGAGTAGTTGTGATGTCATTTTCAAGCGACAAAAATGACAAAATGGCCGCCCCTTGAGATGGCGAAAAACGGGTGGATTTTGCTGCTTAATTTATATTCCACAAATGCAATATTAATGCAACAGAATGCTGTGTTTCAACTCATGGGCCTGCTGGGAACATATTCTTGGAAAAAATGTGTTTGGGCTTTAACCAATCAATGAGTCATGATCCTATTTAGCTGCAGGCCTTTGGTTTCTCGATGACGGTGTGGAGCTCCTCGTGTTTCACCATAATACTATTAGAGGAAGTGTGGCTAAAATCACAAGTTTCTGTTCCGCCTTTGTGCTTGTGATCGTGTGAACACAAGGTTTTTATTAGTTAGGAGGATCACAGTCAAGACAGAGTTCTCACATAAGGATATTGATTAGTGAGTGAAGCTCTTCTCTATTAAGTTATAATGAGTGGCTGCAATGAAGATACACAACTCACCCTGCCAAAATGGCTCCAATGTCAGCGATGAACCACTCAACAGAGTTGAAACCCAGGATACCCACGCCATGGTAACGCTGCAACCCAAGCTGTGGAGAGACAAACATACAGAGTGGATAACGCACACTAGATTGACATATGCGGCCCTATTTTCGTTCGGGGCGCAAGTCCAACACATTGTGGGATGGAACGTAGTAGTGTTTTCTTTTCTGGCCAATCCTCGCGGCATCCCTCATTTGCATCATAATCAGGGTGGTGCGTAGTGCACGCGCTGAGTGTGAATATTTGTAAGATGATAATGATTCAAATTTGTTTAATGAATTGATTTCTACGATGATTCAGCAGGATTGTCCCACGCTGGTGTCATATTTATGAATGACATACCATGAGGTCGACCACACAGGCGCGCTGAATCGGTCTGTGCCTGTGCCTCGATTAAATACAACAAAATCGCATTAGACCACCTGTGTTGCAAAATAGACCACCTTTTACTGTGGCCCGTCTAAAATTTGGTCTACATTTTGTCAGCAAATTGTAAGATGCGCTGGGGCGCACAGCAGGAATGGCCAGTGAGGCGTAACCAAATTAACAAACACCATTGCCCGGCACAAAAATGATGCACCCGTTTTTACGCCGGGCGCATGGGTGCCAGTCTATCAAAATGGGACTCCTAGTGTTTAAATACACATGCTGTCCTCGGGCATTTGACTAAATTGTCTTGTGCAACCATGGGGGAAATTCACGATCAATTGCATTTATTTATTTATTTTTTTAATATTCACACACCGGACACGCGATCACGGTTGGAAGGCAATCTCCAATTGTCCACTTCACAGCGGCCTACTTTACATCATCCGCAAGTTGAGATCTTCTTACAGTTTCGTGAGAAGATACTTCGCGCGTGTCCACCTACAGCGAGTCTGTTTATGCTTCCGCCATGTAGATCGAATTTAAAGGAGATGAGGGAAATGAAAGAAGCTGCTTCCATTGGCCAGAAAATGGTGTTCAGTCCCACATTGGCGCAAGCACCCGCTTTTACCTGCACGCGTCGATGCAAATGCCAAAAGAAACAAAACTCCTCGTGTGTGCAGTTAGACGCGCTTTGCACTTAAGACTTGTGCTGGGCATGAAAATAGGGCCCATTGTCTTGTCTTATTGTGTTTGACCTGTCAAATACTGCAATGAAACCTGATACTTTTGAACTGCAACTGGCTTTTGAGTAACAACAAGCACATGAAATACCGCATCAGATGGACAAACGAAGCATTATGTTACTATGTGTGAAGTGTGCAACTTGTCCCGGAAGATCCATTGAGCTAAATGCCACATGACTTCAGTGCACCAAGGACAAGCACAGAAATATTTCTGTATAAGCACGTGTGACACTGTGTATACTATAAATCAAGAGCACACTGCGACTCGCAATAACTGCAAAGTGAGGCTTCTAAGTTGTGTGGCTTGCGGTTCAGTTAGACGTCTTCATGCTGCGTTCCGCTTTCCCAATCCAGCTTCTTCACGTTGAAAGTCCACTATCACGCGACAGTAAGAAGATGCTCGTTTCAAACAAGACTGAATAGTTGTGTGGTGTGTTTGAGACTAATGTGCAATGTCACACTGAATTCAGCAAAGAACGATTTGTATTAAACAAGTCAGGCAGAGACTGAAATATTCATCTAAAGATCAGATACATTTGAAGATTATCCACAGCATAACCAAGAAAACCCAACGTCCCACGCGCTGAAATGGCAAACCTCAGGAACTAACCGTTTTCTTCATTCATCACCAAAAGAGCTTTTTGTGCTCAATGACTAAGCAATATTTGTCAGCATCTCAGATTGCTTACTTTAAGGAAGCTCTTGGCTGCTGTGCGACAGGTCTCATAGTATTCGTTGTAGTTCAAGCTCTTCTTCAGCTCGCCTTCTTTCCAGCTCACAGCAGTATACTCGCCAAACTTCCTGACAGATGATGTAAAGAGCTGATGGACGGTCAAAGGGGTCTCCGCACCCAGGCCAGACTTCTCCATACGGAGCGTCACTTCGCCATTGGCTTGACTTGTCCACAACTTGGACTCTGCTGCTGCTGGTGCTGGTGGTGCTGCTGCTGCTGCTGCCGCTGCTGGCACTGGCAGAGTGTCTGGGCGCTGGGCATTTACTGGCAAAGAAATACCAAGAACTAAATATTATGCTGCTGCATGTTAAGGATAAGAGCTTAAAAAAAAAAAAAAAGACCACCAAGAAAATAGACAAGACTAATCTAAATTGCTTGGCAACAGCTTCTTAAAACATGTAAATGCTAATTTACTTCTATCCATCTTTTTTCACTCTAGAAGCGCTTTTGCTTTTGTCAGGAAAAAAAAGGTCAGTGATGAAATATAGCTTTCCTTCCTAGAACATCGATTAGAAACGGAACACCTCAATTCCATCGTGTGCTTCTCAATAAAACTGAATCACCTGGAAACAGGATGTACAATATTCACTGTTGCTGCAGGTCGCATTTGCACATTCGAAGTAACTGATAGCAAATTTATGGCCTAAAACAGCTGCTCATCGGTGGATGGAAAAGTGCGAACAGCCAAATTAATTTTTAACCCTGCTGCCCTCAACGAATCCCCCTAGTAAATCTAATTTGTAACCTTACACTACAAATTGAAAAGATAATCCTATATGTGTCATAATGCTCTTCCCCTGCTCTCTGTACAAAGTCGGGAATGGGTGTCCAAATGGATGATTTGAAGGCAGGAGGCAATGTCACTTCCTCAGGAAATGAGATCAATTGCCTGCTGTACACCATAGTGGCTCCAACATGAAGCCATCACCCAGTTTTGAGTAGAGACTCTCTACTGTGACCATGAATCTGCCATACCGTTCACACAAACAGTCAAATGGTGGGGCAAAGCAAATGTAAACAGTGTTCTTATCAACACTGTGTGTGTTCCGTGTCACCTTTTTGTGTGTTCAAGGTGTGTTCATTGGAGACCTCCAGGTTGCCGGTGACTGCATTGGGGGCAGCTGTCTCCTCTTCCCTTTCCACTGTGAGTTCTTCCTCTGAGGACTCACTGAGGCAAAGGAGCAGGAAAAACACGTTATCGACGAGGAGGGTGACATCCCGAGCTGAAGTGCCACATTCTTGAGGAAAACCAGAGGCAGAAACCTGATCCTTGCACAGAAACGCACAATTTGGACTCAATAGCAAAAGCACGACTGTCCTCATTGACTCCGGCCCTTTACCATTTTTTATTCTTTTCCTGGTTACTACGACACTAATCATTTATCCAGCATACTTCTTGATAAAATTTGGATTAAAAAGTTTCAGTTAAACAGGATATGGCCCGAATTTTTCAAACTTGGGATGCTGTATAAAACGTAAAACAGAATATTGCAAATGGCAAGTGCTTTTTATCCTATATTCAATGTTAAAAAAGAACAACATAATTAAATTAATGGTTAAACCGATAACTGAATTGCAACTATTCACTCTTGATGCCTGCAACACATGTACAAACAAAACTCCGTTGTCATGTTTATTTACAGTATTTTCCGGACTATACGTCGCGCCGGAGTAAGTCGCAACTTTAATTAGTAAAGTTAATAAAAAGTTAATATATAAAAAAAAAAAATTTTTTTTTAAATCCCCCTCAAAAAAAAACCAAAAATGGGTCGCGACCGTAGATACCGCATGTAACGTTAATTCTTCGCCACCATTAGTGGCATGCTCCTGTGGACAGGTCCAGCGCCAAACTGGTTTGAAAAAAAAAAAAAAAAAAAAAAAAGCGTTGTCCTACTACACGCTGTCGTCCGCACTCCCGGAAGTCATTTCGTTCGTGGCTGCTTGAATGCTAAGCGCTAAGCTAGCTTGCCCTGAAGCTGCGCGGTCTTTATTTATACTACCTGTATATGTAAGTCCGTGCAAAGCAGCAACGAGCTGCATGCTGCGCATCATCTCCTCCAATGTGACAAATAAACAACCCCACCAACAAGTAGTGTTTTCACCGCGAACGAGGGGTCGCTAAGTGTGCTAATCGCTAACGTGAAATGCAGAGTCAAGAATAGCGAAATTCGTGCTTAGGTGTACAGCAGACTTATTGAAGCCTGACTAGAACCGCGTAAGGGTGGAGATCCAGCAGTTGTGAACAGAAATGCTGTATTACAATCAACACGTATTTAGACAAAAAAATAAGGCAAGGGCTACATTAGCAATTTAGCACACGTTCTAACACTGGCCGGAACTCGCCAACGGCTTAAATAACCCAATCACAAATATTCTTGTTATGATTTTTACACTCACCATTACTGTTAGGACCAAAAGGCTCAAATAATACCATGATATGTATTTCAAGCCATACCGCTAAGCCCCCAGTGTCTGTTTGAAGCAGTAAAGTCTCTAGCAAAAATATGGGGAAAATATTGACTTATGTACAAAGAACATGTACATTAGCACAAAATGTAAAACATTTTGGGGTTAAAAAATGATTTTTCTACACACAATTGCACATAAATGCATATTTATACTTGACAGCAAGTAGTACAGTAATCCTTGAACCATTTTTAAAAACTTGAAAAAGGACCACCTCCCTCACAAAACCTCTTTAATGTCCTTGCATTATTGGAGTACAGTAATAGCTTTTAATGGCATAATGGCATTTTGTGTCATGTTTGTAAATGTTACTGTACATTTTGACTATTGCACTGAAGCTTTTATTTCAAGAAAATCGCAAAATAAATCAAAATCGCAATATCAGTCAGAAAAATCGCAATACAATGTTTTCCTAAAAATCGTTCGGCCCTATATTCAACTTAACAAGACACCCTCTCATTACCCCAACCGCTGCACGGCTGACAAGGTCCGTCGGTAGTGATGGAAAGCCCACCTCTGATGTATAACCAAACTGATTTAAGACAAATTTTGAAATATCTTATCAATGAACAACAAATATAACCGACAAATCTTGTTTTGATGACAAAACTGTCTACGTTAGTATCTACTATTGAAGGCCTTATGAAAGGATGCTTGCTTATACATTGAGCACTTCAAGCAGATCTGCTTATTACCTATAGTACAGCATGGATCTTATTCATTTTCAAATGACTATAGTAAAAATATCCATCATAGCACTTAAAGGAAGGTTCAAATTAGAGTGACCCTAAATTGTTCATCATTTTGTGATTGCAGTGTTCTCCAGATTTGGCTCAAAGCTCAAAACTCATGTCATCAATGTTTTATATGATGATAATATATGGTTGGGTGCGTGTGTGTGTGTGTACGTGTGTTATACATACTTGGCCATCTCCAAAACATGATCAATGGGTGCTGAATTGTTGCCTGAACCACAGGTAGACTGGGTGAAGGCAACAGAGTGAGGCTGCTGAATCACATCAGCCTCAGACATGGCACTGGGCTCACACACAGTCACTGCAACGAGAACGAGGCACAGGAAGTAAACAACAAATGCTGCCCAAATGTCACTTACATGAAAACAAAGCTGAAACTAACGTTGGCTGAGTGAAGTGCAAATATCTATCCGATAACATCTCTCCTGTGACCCAAGTAGAGCTTGACATCCTGTCTGATAAGAATAAAATTATACAATTGTTATTTTTTGGTATGAATTCACTGTAATAAAGCCTCTTAAACATTTGAAGACATATTGTTGAAACCTTGCCCCCCTCCTCTAATTACATGACATGTAACTGTAGGACAAACAAGACTCGCACCTGGGTGTTTTCAGCATCAGACCACCGTTTTTTATAGCCAAGGTTATTCTGACATCTCTGTCACAGAGTTCACTGTCAAACCTTGCATAATGGGCCACTGATTCTGGATAAGGCAGTGGTGGGTAACACATCTGCCGCATGATCTTTCATGTTCTCCCTGCGTGTGGGTTTTCTCCAACTTCTTCCAACTTTATAAAAACATGCATGGGAGGAGAGAAGACTCTAAATTGGTTGTTGTTGTATGCGACCTGTGATTGACTGAATGAGTAGTAGACTGATGGATTCTGGATCATCACACCAATAGTTACAGAAAGTGTCATCATCAACACATACAATTGTATTTGTATCCTGTACAGGGTTCGCGGGAACCCATCCCAGCCAACTTCTGGTGAAAGGCGGACTACACCCTGAACTGGTCGCCAACTAGTCAGTGCACACACAAACACCATTACTGAGAGGAAACCGATTCCACACCGCACGCACACTGTCCGTCCGATATGTGACTTAAAATCCGTGACCAATCCGAACCGTGACTTGTGTTATCACTGTGGCAGTGCAGCCCCCAGCCCCTTGGTTTTTTTGATCATCAGCGACCTACAACAATTTCTTTGTCAACCAATATAGGTGGGTTTCTAAATTGTTCACCAACTACAAAATGCAATTTCCTCAGACGAATCCCCAGACACCATGCAAATCCTGTTCCTTGATTTGAGTTTGGCATTGGTATGACAGTTTAAATGATGAGCCCAACTCTTCAAAAGCAAACAAATGGTGCCATAGTCATTTACCACAGTGTTTGATTGACAATGGAGTCAGCGCGGTTGTCACCTGTGCCACTGATATCATACACAGTGTAAAGTGCAACATATGAAGACGTAGAATTAACTAATGGGGTGCAATTAGAAGAGGAAACACCTCACAAAAACTATATACTGTAGTTATTTTAGCTTCCAATGTTATCATGTAAACACAACATTCTTTTTTTTCTTCTGGCACACAAGGGGAACTTTTTGATTGATTCTGGTATCCAATATACAAACGCAAGCAAAACATTAATGCTCTACATTCAAATGATGCCATTTTCCATCGCCTCGAGCCCTCAACACAGGAAATAAATACTCGTTAAAAAGGCCTTTCAGCCCAGTGTTGTTGCCCAGGCACCTGCACTCTCTTTAGTAATTCATAACATTGGTCATCTGCTGACCTGTTGCCCAGTTATTATGACTGACCTGTCAGGACAGCTGTATTTACAGTATGTGATTCCTAGAGGTCAGCGAGCACCCAACAATAACATCACACGGCAATTCTACGTCGGTCATGCGACAGACAAGCAGTCGAGCCGGCTCCCCTTGTGCCCACTTTTGATGCGATATGAGTCAAGGGTTCTGATAACTGTTCACACGCATTGCAAAGCAAATGTAAAATGTGTATTTGTTTTCCAATGCGGACGTAGGATGGATGAGGCTGGATATTGTTCAGCAACATTTACAAGGGAAGCTTGCGTTGAGGCTGGAATTGTGGTTTTGTCATGACTCTCATCTTGGTGGATGTTTGTCGTGTGAAATGTCACAGTGGATCGATTCAAAGACTTTCAACTCTGCTTTCCTAAAAATAATCCGGTTATCATATAGACTTGACCTAAGCTACTTCCGATCATGCAAGTTTACTGGAAACATGTATTGGATGAAAAATGTGTCTCTTCTCAACAATCAAAAGCTGTCAAACTGACAGTGACATGATTCCAACAGCATTCGAGCAATCAAGAGCGGATTACAAAAGCAGAGCAGTCGTGCTTAGAAACAGCTGTTGTATACTCGCAACAGTTGGAGTAACATACTGAACAACACTAAATTCTTCTCGAGCTGTTCACAACCCAAGCTGACGTCCTCAAATCCAACACTGATGACATTACAGTAAAATTCAGCTGGGTTATTATCAAATAATCAACAATCAAGATTAAAACCACAGCTCTCCCTAGATATGTCTCTCTCCGGCCAAGTTTGCTACCAGATACTCTTGGCTGTACTTTGTTTGTTTTGTTGTCCTTTAAATTACCACGGAGAAGAAATAGGATTGTATTGATCAACCCTCAGAATTATGTACACCATTTACCAGCTGCTCATTCTTGAAAAGCACTCAGTTTATTTCCAGACAAGCCCCTCGGCATCCTCCCTTGGTTCATGGCCACACTACTACTTTTTATGTGTTGCCCATCTGTTCTACATAAGAGCTGATGGAGACATTTAAAACACCATCTCCTTGATGTCGTCGAAAGAGGGAGGCATTTGGGGTTACACCCTTGCTGCACTAGACCAGATCTCCACGTGTCATTGACAGAATGATCGCCCTCCTATTCAATCAAATTTTGTCAATCCTTACTACTGAATATTCAACAACAAATCTGCACACATTCTCATTCGGCAAAATAAAATGATCACATGTACAATTTAAAATGAAAATCAAGGAAATCCCACAGTGAAAAAAATCAGACCGAAAAAACCTCCACAAACACAACCTCAAAAAAAGTGTTTGTTGATTAAAAAAAAAACATGCAAGTAAAAGCTATGCTAGTAAATAAAGTAAAAGGATAAATCCATGCCATCTACATGGCATAACACTGCTCAATGAACTGAAATACTCACACTGCATTGCTCGAAACGGATTCTTGGCCTGGTTGAGACTTTGGTGTACAATGAAGCTCCTTCAACAGTATTCGGTTTGTGTGTAAAATATTCTAATCTTCTAGTGTGTCTACAACTACAACACAAACAGCCGATCATTTCATTTTCAACAGCCGATCATTTCATTTTCAAACAGTGGCCGGCTTGGTTGGTCCCTCCTCCAGAAAAAAAACCCCACCCTGCCAGGGCTGCCCGCTTCCTTCTACACACGCCCACACCTCCCCAATCCCAAAGCGATCTGATAGGATGAAATTGCTCACGCCACAAGACTCATCTTCCATATAAGGTCATGCAAGCCAAATGAATCAAGTGTGTTTGTGTGTGTGTGTGTTGCAAAGCGTCCACAACACCCCGCCTCGTGCTCTCCTCTCTCTCTCTACTCCAAAGAATGATACGATGAAACCCAGCCCCCTTGCAGATATTCGTGCACACGCGCAACACACGCACCGCAGTTTTAACAAGCTGCAGTCATGCTGGCTAAGTTTACTACAGGTCATATTATTTTAACATAGGACTGGGACTCTCATGTTCTACAACCCAAATCATTTACACTTTTTTGTTACAATTTCATTTCTTTATATTTTTTTAACTTGAAAAGTGCTATTTTCTTTTTACATGACATCATAAGCATTTATATCAATTAATTATTAATACCGGTATGCTAATTTAATGGTGACTAACATAACAAGATGCCTCTTGGTCAGATGAAAAGCTAATTACATTTTTTGTTTCTTTTGGATAAAACGATGCTTTTCATTGGCAGAGATGAAAACCAGTGCAGATGAAAACAACCATCTACATTTATTTCATGTCATATGACCTGTAAGTCTACATACACTAATACCGTTTTGGATTAAAGGAATTTAAGTCCCACATGAAAATGTGTTAAGTGTTAAATAAAAGCCAGTTTACCTGATAAGTTGTTTGAAGACAATATCCCAAATTCCTGTTTGTGAAGCGTTGAGATGTGTTGCTTTGGAAAACGTACGTAAAAACACAGGTCACTACGTTCGCAAAAGTGCAACGTAACTGCTACTATGTAAGAGCTTTGCCGACTAAATACCTCGTTAATTACAACAGCAACGCATCGACAAACAGGTTGTACTTTTGCCGTGCCAAAATAATGCTGACTTCATGGGAACGGATCAGTTGGGCATACTCTTAGTGTAGAGTGTATTAAAGCAGCATAGTAAAGCCAGCCTCTGGGCAAACTGGGTATTTGATTCCCTTATGTTCTTCAAGCCTAATAATGAAATATTTCATTGTTATGACACAATCCATCCTCACATATTGCACTGTTTACACACTCAAAAAAATATACCTGTCTAACATTGTTAAATTGTGGGCTTCAGCCTAGCTGATCATGTACTTCTAGTTCTTGTGGGATACTAGACACTTAAAACGAATACCACAGCTTGGTGAAGACAAACCAGATAAGTAAGCGCATTCTGGTTGGACACAAGATAGTACAGGAGTGTACATCATGGTAAGTGGTTTAAATATAACCATTTATGCACTGTAGCTGTACACCAAATACACTCAAAATAATAAGAAGTCAAGCCTCTCTCTTTTCACGATGCCTTACACTTAAAGCAACATTTATCTTATCTGAAACCGACAGATGCTAACTTGATGTGTGCCATCACGGCTTTCTGTAGCAAGATCAGTCTCAGCCAACTGCTTTGAGAGACGACACACAGCCACCACACCACAGCATCACCTGACAGCCGGATCGAGTGCGCGCATGTGCACGGGCGGCACTGCTGTTGGCTACAGCAGCTGCTGACGTGGAATATTCATCACAGAGGTTACTTTCAGTCATTGACATCCTTTCTCAGTCACCAGATGCTCCACTGGGCCTAGTTTCTATGGTGCACTGACTGTCAGACAGATCACAATATATTATTGTCTGGCAATATGAGATGTCTTAAATTTGATATTGTTGTTGGGTAGAGATAGCCCCATATGTTTTTTCAGGGCCAATACCTATATCGATTATTAGTAGTCAAGGAGGCCAATAACCCATTTTTGGAGCCGGTATTCATTTTCAGCAAAAAGTAAAAGTATTAGCATCAAAATCTGAAAAAAAACCTCTTAACTTTGTTGAAACGTCTTCAAGCATATGTTTATTGAACAATTTTTCCGATTTGCATAATGTTGATTTTTTTAAAGTATTATTGCCAATATACATCTTTGTTGTAAATTTCTAACAAAAAGGGTGCCCCCAGGGTCATCAGGATGTCTTCAAAAGTTATATGAAAACTTAAATAATAGCTCCATATGTTTTCTAAATAAAATAAATAGGTAAATAAAGTGCTTCAAAATTTCAAAATGACAAAAATGGAAAAAATTCACTTATCTTTATTTTCATTTCAAAGAAAAAAATGTACATGCACAATTCCTTTGCCTTCCTTTTTTAATCAAGTGATTTGTAAATCCTTTATTTTGAAGTGTAATGTTGTTAAGATGAATTAAGACATAATATTAAATTGTTTTGGAATGATATGTTGTGGTATGTTTTCAATTTAAACTATTAATACAGACAATTAAGAACATTTCTAGGGGGGCACCAATTCCTGTACTTGTGTTGTTTTGCTGTTCACAGCACGGCTGGATCCTTCCACCGTGCAAATATAGTGGAACCTCAAATTACGAATGCTCCTTTTAAAGTACAATTCGGTTTGCGTACAACATTTTCGGAGAAAAACGACCTTTATTTCCGTATTATTTTCGATATACGAACAGTCTTGGATGAGCGGATGGATCTGTTGTAATTCTCAGGCTGCGCAACCATTTTAGGATTTTAGAGGCATTTTAAGTGCTCACTCCATGTTTTGTACAAAATTCCACAAAGATGGTAAATGGACTGTCACTTGTATAGCGCTTTTCTATCAAAGCGCTTCACACTGTACCTCATCTACTTACTGATGACGCAGCATCAGGAGCGACTGGGGGTTCAGTATCTTGCTCAAGGATACTTCAAAATGGTCATAATGGCCGGGAATCGAACCAAAACCTCCGGGTTGGGAAACGACCACTCTACCACTGAGCCATGCCGCTCATGTTGGATGGTAGCCACTTGCCATGTTGCTACTACAAGAAACCTTTCGATTCAGCAACACTGTAAAATGTGAGCTAATGTATGCAAGCGACCGTCGTTCTTATCTTTTCGGCTTTTTCCCCTCAGGGGTCGCCACAGCGAATCAAGTGCACGCACAATTTGCATCATTGATTTGGCAAAGCATTTTACGCCGGATGCCCTTCCTTATGCAACCGCCCCATTATCAGGGCACACACACAGACACCATCACTGAGAGGTAATCGATCCCACGCTGCCCGCACACAACTCGGCCCATCAGTGACTCTTATCCAAGATACCGTAAATCAGTTTAAAAAAAAAACGGAACTACCAGAACACCCAGATAGTTTACATGAATCTATTAATTAGCAAAGAATGTTATGTATTGCGGCGGCATGGTGGTCGACTGGTTAGCTCATCAGCCTCACAGTTCAGAGGTCGTGGGTTCGATCCTGGCCCCGGCCTCCCTGTGTGGAGTTTGCATGTTCTCCCCGTGCCCGTGTGGGTTTTCTCGGGGTACTCCGGTTTCCTCCCACATTCCAAAAACATGCATGGTAAGTTGATTGGACTCTCTAAATTGCCCCTAGGTGTGATTGTGAGTGCGGATGTTTGTCTCTGTGTGCCCTGCGATTGGCTGGCAACCAATTCAGGGTGTCCCCCGCCTACTGCCCGAAGACAGCTGGGATAGGCTCCAGCACGCCCCGCGACCCTTGTGAGGATAAGCGGTATCGATAATGGATGGATGGATTATGTATTGCCCTGTAATAGCTTTGGTTTAAGATAACTGCAGACATAGTGTAGCTATCTGTTAGGGGTGTAACGGTACGCTAAATCACATTTCGGTTCGGTTCGTTTTTTTGGAAACTTCGGTTCGGTATATTTTCGGTACAAAAACAAATATTTTAAAAAAATATATATTTTTATTTTCAAAAGATGACAAGTAAACTGTACTTTTTTTTGAAAAAATAAATAAAAGCGAACCATTCTGGTGATATTCTAAGAAATTACACCAGAATAAAAAATACACTAACAATAAAGAGCTCTTAATTTTGTAAATTATTAAGATACTGAAATCTTTAAAGACTCAGCAGCAACAGCTGATGTAAGTATTCAAGTTAAAGCCAAGTTGTCATTACAGTACATATATACACTTTTTGTGATGAAAAAAATACATACAATAACAGTTCCAATTATTGCTAACTATATTAAAACTATTTTTATGATGAAAAAAATACAGTAACTTTAAAAAGTCTTTATGAAATTGTATACACTTTTTAGTCATTGAAATCTTTGAATGTTCAACAGCATATTGTAACGAATTGGGTTATCTGTGTTGTGGTTGGATTTGTGTGTTGCAGAGTTGTGATGTTTCCGAGGTTCATGAATGCATCGTACGGCAAGCGAGAGGAGCAGAGTAGAACGAAGAAGAGCGCGAGCAGTTGTACTTGGATTAATAAAAACGTGATGATTAAACTACGTCTGACGGCGTGTTCCTGGAAGACACTACAAAAGGGCTGTTCAATTTTGCCTAACAAGAAAATCCCGATTATTTTCTCTCAAATCCGATTTTACGATTACGATTTCTTTGTAAAATAAAAAAAATAATGAAAAATTAAGTATTTTGAATGTCTTTTATTTAAACTTATTTTTTCTTTCTTTGAACTCAAAATGCCAGTCAATTTAACTTAATACACACAGAACAATCCATTGGGATTAACAGCATTTTACTTACACAATAGATTTCAGATCTGTTCTTAATTAAACCAATAATGAAAGAAAAAAGTGCACATACCATCTGATACGAAATCATCAACATAAGAGAAGGTAGACAGTCAAGTCTTTAAACCAAACAGTCTGTCAGCAAGTCATTTTGCCAACCAGCCAGTGACTAGCCTTTCACATTTCTCCCTGGTCTTACTTAAACATAAATCAATCATTAGTGCAAAACTGTCACTCAACTGTCAAGCTTAAAGCCGATGTCAACGTAAACATATTTTTTTCAAGAATATGTTCTATGCAAGCCCATTAGTTGAAACTGGGCATTCTGATAAACATTGCGTTTGTGGAATAAGTGTTAATCCACTCATTTTCAGCCATCTCTGGGGGTGGCCATTTTGTCTTCTGTCGACTGAAAATGACATCACAACTGCTCACAAGGACCAATTACGGCTCAGATTCAGAGAACAGGTCAGCTGTGATTGGTTGTTGTGAGCAGTTGTGATGTCATTTTCAGTCGACAAAAGACAAAATGGCTAAAAACGAGTGCATTTTACTGCTTAATTTATATTCCACAAACACAAAATTAATCAGAATGCCGTGTTTCAACTAGTGGGCCTGGTGGGAACATATTCTTGAAAAAAATATGTTTGGGTTACTTCCGCTTTAAGTAGCCTACGTATGCACCGGCTGGCCAGAGGTCCGTTGTAGAGGAGAAAAAAAGGGACCTTTCAGACATTGAGTTACTTGCTCGCGGGTTTTTTTGTACATGCGGGGCGCACACACTACACTACAGATGTACATTTGCCCGATTTATTAACTAAACGCTCACTTGCCTGAGCATGGATGGTGTTGTAGTGCCGGTATACGCGCTCGTGGGAGGAAGCGGAAATGCAGAGGAAACTACGGTGGCTTAGATACACCAAAAATAAAAAAATCGAACGTGCCGATTTGAACGTTATTAACATCGTTTGATCCAGAAAATTCGGTTTCGGTTCAAAATCGCTTAGTCGAACAGCCCTACGCTACAATATGGTAAATCTCGCTATTTAAGTTTGAAGTCTTTGCTCCCTCGTCTAAGAAACATTCACAGTCGGATGATGCCGTACATGTTACGTGCTACCTGCCGCCAATCTCATGTAGCAATGTCGGCACACAACTTTAGGACCTAACCACGTACCTTTCCCCATCTACGATTTTAACAGGACAGCCAGAATGTTCCCAACCAGGAGACCGCAGTCTACAGGTGGACCTTCGAGCTCTGGCTCTTTTCTGGCTCTCACTGTTGTGCCTCCACTCTCCTCTCCTGCATGCAACAGTCAATAACGCTCATGCGTAAGCTCGCGCTAATAAGTGGACCGAACGCAAGTGGACTGAACCGAACATGCCATCCCGAAACGTATTAATACACACACGTGTACCATTACACCCCTACTATCTGTGTATCTGCAGCTGACTGGCTGTTGGCGGTGGTTACTCAACAAGCCACACTCATTTTGAGAAGCGATGGATTAGCTTGTTTTCTGTGTTTCACCGCTTTCGCGTTATTCACTTTACCACTATGCGCCACTACTGATTATGCAAAACGCATGTCTTATTTTTTATCACAACTTTGACATTTTTCAAAAGAGCAAGTGCATGCGTTATAATGCATAACATTTCCCAAATTTACAGTTGAACCACCCACCCACCCAGAAAATTCTAGATGAGCCCCCACATCAGGCCTTTAGTTCATGTCATCATCTACCACACCGCTTATCGTGTACAGGGTGGTGGGGCGGTACTGCAGCCTATCCCAGACGACTATTGGCAAAAGGTGGACTACACTCAGAACTGGTCACCAGCCAGTCGCAGGGCACATATACACCATCACTGAGCGGGAACCGATCCCACGATGCCCGCACACAACTCAGGCGGGTGTACCACTCCACCATCAGCGCCATAAGTTCATCTTTGTTATATACTTTTCTTTGCTTCTGCCAACTTTGATGTAAAGGCCACATATTTTGAACCCGCTAGGTCCATTGATGTAACACTGACCCGCCGTGATGGCTCATATTTTCGGTTGCTTCCAATGCTAATTTCCTGAATTTGATAAACTACAAATGCCTCTTAACTGCGCTACACTTATTCTTTAGTATGTATTTGAACAACCTATAGGGAATTTGTTCATTCTCGATTCTTAATTTATATTTTTGCATACATGTTTTGAGTGCCAATTTAAACCTTACTGCGATCTGCAAACTCTCTTTGGCTCTTGAACATTATTTTGGAAGCCTTGGCTTTCTATTTTGGAAGCCTTGGCTTTCTATTATTTTTAAGTTAATCATTATTATGTATTGTCTGTTTCTGTCTTTAGCAAGCTTTCCAATGATACCCATCTTTTGAAAAAACACATTTATTTCAATTAAACAAAAAAGGTCACACCTAAAATCTCGACGACTACTGTCTTTGCATTAAGACGGCCAAAATTGGTACGCATTTAAACCGGTTTTTAAGTGTTCTTTTGAGACAATAATAATTTGTCTTGTCTATGGTATTTACATCATTAGAATCGTCTGTCATATTTTATCTAATAATGCTGTTCTCATCTAAATCAATTAATCTTTAACATTTTACACACATACCTACATAATGTCAGCTATAGTTTTCTTTCAAAGTGAAATTACATAGTAAGCTAATGTATGCTAGCTGTTAGCTAAAAACTAAATTTACCATAGGGCCCTGCTGCAATAGTTTACGTTTAATGTGAAAAGTGGCAAGCAATATATCAATCATTTCGTAATGGTAGACGTAGCTCTAAATTTATCTTTTTTCATCGTGAAAGTTCCCCTACACAGAAGAAATGCAGTTCGTTTTACACAACAATCATTAACTTAACTGCATCCTGACGCTAAAATAAAATGTTAAAGACGCTTATTATGAAAACCTAAAATGACAGTCAGGACTTACCCCATCTTTGTTCTTTTTTAACTGTCTGTGTAAAGCAACAAAGGGCTTGGTGTTGCGTTCCATCATGGACACTTGAAAGATCTAATTGTAATGCCTCTTTTGAACCCGGCTATCAACATGATAATGCTCGCAAAATTACTTGTGTAAATTACTTATGTAAAACATTGATTCGGGGATTTTGGCACTGTTTAAATTGGGTATTATATTAAAGTCCTACTCATAGACTACTACCCATTGTCTATTCGTCAGGTATTGCCGTTTTTTTTGTTTGTTTGTTTTTGGATGGCTTTACTGACGCAGGCGCAAAAGCAATGGAATACAAAATGCAGTCACAATTCAATGCAATGCAACAGACAAATAAAACATTTTACCTTGAAGTTTAAAGCCCAGAGGACGTAAGAAGCTTTTGCTGTCCTCACGTTTGGTTATCTGACGATTTGCCCACAAGCCTTGACGAATACGTTTACCATCGAATACAGGCGTGTCTTCTTTAACTAGAAGTCCGTCAAATGCTTTGATCTTCACGACGTCATTGTCTTTGAAACATGGGGGCAAATATTCAAAACTAAAACTAAATTATTTCGAAAAAAAAAAATAATTACAGTAAACCAATAAATAAATAAATGTAAGGTTTCCTTACAGCCTGTCATCTGTTGATATATATATATTCATTTAATTTCATTTTAAAAATGTTAACCGTTAAATTAAATGTCACTGAGATAAAATAATACGCTTTGGCTAAAATTGTGGTGTGAGGTAAGTAAGCGTTATGTTACACAGGTATAGTCAAGTATACTGTAATCTTGTCGAAGTTAAATACACACGCATCCACACACGTACATGTCTAATAATTTATTTATAATTGATATGCCCTCACCACTCTTTATTAGAAGAAGACGAAAAAAACAAGAAACCTAAAAGCATGAAGCAGTTTTTTTTACGAATAAGTATGACTTCAGTTGATTTGCCTCTGTTCTGAAGTTGAGCATAACTCAAGTGCATGTAAAATTGGGGTTTTGTTTTTAAATCTTCACATAGATGTACTGTACTTTATATGTATTATCAGGTTCCTTGCCAGGAATTTTAGCATTATAGTTTGACTGACTCTTTACACTTTAGTTGTTTTTGTGTTTAAACAGTTGTTAAATGAAAATTGAATATCTTGAAAAATAAAAGGCACGAGTTTTAGTCAAACGCTTTTTATTTTAACTTATTTTCTTTTCCTCTTTCTGTCTTATCAAAAAGTACAGTGACTTCATTAGAATGTGCTAGCTAGAGCCACTTGCTTTCAAAATTACTAGATATCTGCTGCCACTGTGTGCTGAAAATCGGAAGTGCAGGAAGATAAGGCAGGTTCCGCGTACATAAAAGACGGCTCTGTACTTTCGAAAAATGGATACGCTGATATATATATATATATATACACATATATATATATATATATATATATATATATATATATATATATATATATATATATATATATATATATATATATATATATATATATATACTTTGAGGTAAATTAAATTGATACAGCAGCAATATTTACGTTAATACCCTTACTAGTCATAATTGAAAACGTTCAAATGCTTCAATTTTGAAGTTATGAATAGGAAAGTTTATATGCTGTTGTAGTTTAACGTTTGAACTACAAATGTTGAAATAAGGTTTATTCAAACAATTTGCAAATGGGAAACAATATAACAAATTATATGTACAGGGAGTTGTAACCAGGATAGACAGTACATTGATCTATTTTTTTTTTAAAATCTCAACTACATTTGCATTGTATTTTACAAATAATATTTTATAAAGTGAGTTAAAGTCAAGTGGATAAACGTTGGTTTGGATGCATGAAAGGTTTGATTATGAATTTAATCAACTCAAAAGAAAATACATTAATTCATACTGGAAAGCGTTTGTTCTTATTTTCATAGTAACATAATTTCTGTAAACGATTGTACCAGCTTTGACTTGTGGCTCGTCATTGTGCCACATTATGGATGCAACCAATGAGAAGCCGCCTTTCAACATTTGGCTTGTCAAGACCGCCCCCCGGTGGTGAGGGTCAAATTGACAGTTTAATGGTCCGTGGGTGGGATTTGCCACTTTGGCCCGCCCCCAGCACTGAGTGGACTGTGACGTCGACACTCCAGGGTAGCAACAGTTGCCTCGAGACCCCGTTGCGCCATAGTGACTGTAGCCGTGGAGACAGTTTCTTGCCAACGGGCGCAACACTCAGCAACAGCAGCCGCAGCCGCAGCAGCATCTGGAGGTCACCGAACGAGTGTGAGAGAGTGACAAGAAAGACACAGGCACAACTTTTCGCAAAACAAAGGTGACTATATTCTTTAAAAGTGACTTTTATTCAAGAACGGCATGATGACATGGCGGACGTGTGTTATTTTTCCACCACAAGCGAAGTTGAGACGCTGTTTCCGTGTTGCAGTTAGCAGCCGTTCCAGTCGTACGCCTTGAAAGCCCAAATGACTGTCAGCTCACAAAATGTCGATTTCACCTCTGCTGTTTGCGTGTCATGCGTGTCAGTGTTGTTCCAACTTGGGCTGCTTTCAACATCACTTTCCCACTTGTTGCTCTGGTTGCTCTAGTGTGGGTACGCGAAGGCGCTCTCGCTCGCTTTTGTGCGAGACAGCACGAAGGGTCGGGCTAACTTAACCCTCCTCGCTTTTAGCTTGCTGCTAATGTAGATAGCATCGCCGTGTGTGTTTGCCGTTTGGAGTACACGTCGTTTGTTAGCGGCAGCCATGTCTTGTTCGACTAATTTGAAATGTGGAGTGTTGTTATCCGGACTGGCACTCAAGCAGGTGGCAGTGGAGCCGGGCTTGTCTTCGCAAAGTTAAGGCCAACCGGGTGCTCAAGTAGGCAAAAACTTTGTTGTTGCTGTCAGCTCATGTCCATATAACACTTGAACTCAAATTGCTGAGTTCGACGACAGCTCTTATTAACGCTTGCCCCGCGAGTGATCTCCACATCGAATGCTGAATGAAAACAATCACGTTAGCCTGATTTACATTAAATAAGTCCAAGTTGTTGACATGTTTCAGCTAGGTGGCGCTATGGTGTTCCTTTCCACTGCTGGTTCGTTTGTACTTTAAGCGTTATAATGCATTCAAATATAAGGTGAACTCCCGTTTATCGTCATTTTTTTATTGTTATTTACCTCACGGGTATGCTTCAAACGCATTTAAACTGATTAAAGCACACTCAAATCTATAATGAAACACCATTGTTAACATTACTTTGTGCCTGTTCTCACTCTCGCTCACATCATTCTCCAAATATGAGGAAAAGCGAGCTTGCTTCAAGCTGTTTCTCTGCCACAGTGTTTGAGGTTTACTGTAAAATTGACACATGCTGCAACAAAAGATAATTAGAACATGTTCAGTATATTTAAGCACTAAAATGTTGAACCAAAATATTAAATTTCATTTAATGCCTCCTAGATTAATGATAACAAATAATGTGAAATGCCATAGAAGGGCTAGCGGATTTTTAGTGTTGATGTTATGGTAATTTTAAACCTTCAAACAGCTGCTACTTCAACACAAAAGGAGCAGCAACACATACAAACAGAGCATACAACAATACTCATATATTGTCTTAACGGAGCAGCACATAATAAAACTGCAAAACATGGTAGTGTGTTACGCTTGCTCCAAATTACGCTGCATCTCTTTCAGAAGAGCTCAGTGCTGTTGCGGCACATTATGTTACTACACAAAAGAAGTGCAATTGTAAACCCTTAAAAAAAGGATGGTTTGAAAATATTTGAACCATGGTATGGCGGAGGAACACTATTATACATAAATCCTGTAAATGATACACACAGACAAGAACCTAGTGAGCTTTCACCAAAGACATTTTATGTACACATCACATAAAAGCATGTTGTGGCTATGAAGTGAAACTGTACAACATACCATTAGGAATTAGTGTACATTGTGTGCACACATTTGTGGCCCTCATGCACAAATCTACATAAATGTTTAATTATATTAATAATAGTGTAATTGTTTGATAATCATTCTAATAGGGTAACTGTTAATATCTTTTTTCTTTTCCAAACTTTAATATTTAAGAAATCTGTTACTGTTTTAAAAAAAAAAAAATATATATATATATATATATATATATATATATATATATATATATATATATATATATATATATATAATATATAAAGTGGCTGCTTTAGCCACTTTTTCTTTTTTTTTCTTTTTTTTTTTTTTTTTTTACCTACAATCCCCCGGGAGTCTGTTCTGTTTGTCTCCAGGGGGACAGTGATTCTAATGAAGGATCTTTTCAGAGACAGCTGTCAGGTGCTCGGCCATTTGTAATGCTGCTTACCACTGAAGCATCAACAAGAATCTTTGCAGCATGAAAGTGTATCTAATTAAGCCCCGCTCTGCATAATCACTTGAGTCAAACTTTCAGTTGTGTATTCCCACAAACTCAAATGTCAGGACTGATGTACCCAATGACTTTTCGTTATGCCATATGCTTTGTTAAGATGTATTTTATTAATAAGCACAAGTATAACTGCAATCAACCATAGAAAAATAACACAATCTGTGTTGTGCCCCTAGTGGTTTTGATTTCCAAGCAATAAACTCCTCACCCTGTCAGACATGTAATGGCAAGGGGAGATGAAAGTGATTGCATAGCATTGTTGGTATTAATAGTTGTTGTGTTGGAAATGTTATCTGTATTTACAAAGCATCTGATTAGTGTAGTTGATGTTTAACTAATTGCGCTATGCATTGTACTAAGTAGCCATACTCTTACCCATGTTGCAATAACTTCCTCTTGCAGTTATGAGTCCACATTTTCCTTCATTGAACTGAAGTTTCACAAGGTTTGCTGGTGCCATGCGTGACAAATGACATTAATTTGAATTTGAAATTTGGTTTGCTTCACTCTTGTCATCCTTAGAAAGTTTTGGCTGAACTCCAAATTGGCCTTAAAGGCCCTGATAGAGTGAAGCGTTGTGGCGTCTGAATGCGCCGTCTGTTTGGTGTAGTGGCCACCGTCGTAGTGCCGTAACCCGTCCGTAAGCGTTTTGGGGGCGTTCACGCATGTTGAATCGGCGTCGCCAGTCGTGACATTTGGTCACCCTGATTGGCTGTTAGCTAGCAAATCAGCGCGCGGAGCACCAACGGGAAGTGACAAATGCGGAAAAACAGTGAGCACGCCTACGCTGCCTTAATGTAAGTTTTTCCCAATACCGTGTCAATAACGTGATGGTTTACTTTGCGTGGGAGTTCATCGTGAGCGAAGAATATAGCTGAATGCATTGTTTCCGTTTTATAATCCGCCCCCGGCCAACAGCTTTCCGGTTGGAGTTTTCTAACCATGAGAAATGGTGACTACCGCCGCCGATGGTATGGAAGGGTATTACATCTTATGCTTGCGCAGAAGGTACTTTAATGGTCAGTGTCGCTGTCTGTCGTTGCGGTGTATTCCTCCAGCATGACGTGCCGACAGCCGGCCGGACGCCACAGGGTGCAAGCGTCTGTCACTGTTGGTGAACGTCGTTTTGGTGTATGACTTTTGACTTTTGAGGTTGCACTCTTACTCTGTTTGGAAATGTTCATGAACTAAATGACAAGATCTGATGTCAGAAAACCTTGACAGTATTTGATATGTCGAACTCTCCCAAAAAGCTGTCTGCCAAGAAAGTCAATAACCCCAACCCCCAATGTGAGAATGACAATGTTATGTTTACATGGCAACTTGACACACAAATACACCCAAGTCATGGAAAGAAAGAGAGAAGGTAAAGTGTTATTCTTTTCAATGGCAGTGATTTAATCAGGTTATTTTCATCTCGCTGTGCGGTTAAAGTGCATACTTCATGCTTGCAGAGGCAGGCCACAAAGAAAAGGCGCTTCAATGGGATAATTAAATTTAGTGGGATGTAGCCTGTTGTTGATGTATGTATTGGCGCTTGTGTTGAGCATACTGTAAAATATTGCTACTCCTTTAAAGTATTTCTTTTTTCAAACTACTTCACTTTATATTAGACTTTACGCAGGGGTTTTTGGGGTCGATCAGCAATCAGAAGGTTTGAAAAAGCTGATACTCGATTACTGATTTGATCAGACGATGGAGCAATATTTCAATTTAAATAACTTGTATATTTACTCTATAGCCAACCCCCACCAAAGCAAAAATGCATTGGAAAAATAATTTAAACCACAAAAATTATTTTTTAAAAATCAGATAAACATTAAATATAACATAATGTTTACATGGTTACAACATCTCCTTCTCTGACTTGTGTGAGTGAAATAAACTGCATGAACATCGCCCGTCATTCAGGTGGCTGGGGCTTATCCTTAAACTTGCTGTCTTGGTTCAACAGCTGTAAACAAGTTCATACACTTACTTACCAGCTACAACAAGTAAGCCAATGCCTGCTCCATTTTGGCTTGTATTGGAAGCTAGCAAGAATAGCTCAACTCGCGCTCGGCATGACTGCAATATATCTTGTATCCTTATTTAGTAAAAGTTTAGTGCATCTGTTTTTCCGTGTTTGTTCAAACAACACACCTGTCTGCCGGTAGCATCTGTGATATGCTACGTGAATGCTCGTGGCTGGAAGTTCACGTAACTTTCAATGAGTGACGAAAGCTATTTTGACTTAAATAGATGTTAAAATTTGAATAACACATACACTGTAATGAGTTGTTTTTCTTTTTTGATGTAAATAAAATGCTTTATGGACATTTAACCTGTCCAAAAAAAAAATGCTACACGCACGCTATTAATTTGTGATTGGATGGTAGAAGGCGAGGGGGTGGAACTTCCGCATCCCAGTACAAAGCCTTTCCGCTCACAGACAACTGAGACAGGACTAAAAATAGACTCGCTTTTGGGCTCAGCACAGAATGACTCCGGAGTGAACGAGGTTGTGTTTAAAGTCTTATTTCGCGGATCCCATCAATGATGTCATCAATAGATAGCGCAAATTATGACAGTCCATCAGAAGTTTTGCATAAAATGCAAAATATTTACCGTTCGATCCACTCGATCAGATGAGTGAAAAGTCGACTTTATAGCGGGCTCGTGTCCATGATCTGATGCTGAAACATTCTTTTTGTACAGTTCAAATTAAAACCACTCCAATTAACAGGCAATAATGCACCTTCTTTGTACCTATTATACCCCATTTTTGTGAGCACGTGCATGGTGTTCGGACCCGTGTGTATTGTGTTAAAGTGTGGCTCTCAGGAGGACAGCTGCAGTGGTCTCTTGGACAGCGGGTGACCTGTCACAGCTTTTGGTCACATGATCTGTGTGTGTATATTTGCTAATGCTGTATTTAGCTGATCTTGATGAGGCCCGCCGCAACCCCAGGGAGAGAAGTGTTCGCTCCACTCTCCATCTTACAGATATAGAGTCAGTGTCATCAGTGTCATTGCTGCAGTGTGCGCTCGATCGAAATAATACAATGTTGCACTTGGCTCCTGATTTGATGCCTGAACTGTCTGTTTTTACACCCTTTGCTACCTGGGATGAGCTTGGTATGATTTATTTTCCCGTAACTGAAGTGAAGAGCATGTCCTGAAATCACAGAGCAAGAGTTTACATTGCGGGGCTTATTAAGTGGAAATCAATAGTACTGTTTGGACGTATTATTGTGGCAGTTTTACCAAAGGAAAGAGTTTTAATTCATGTGACAGCCCCTTAAGAATCAGAGGAACTAGTTGCGTCTACAGGATTGGAGTGATTTTGCAAATCATTGTGGGCTTCTGTTGCTAGGATACAAAGAAACACATCTTGTCATATGCCAAAGAAACGTTGACACTGATTGGTACATACGCTGTGGCAACAAGTTGAAACTGGTTGTGAAATGAAATGTTTTTTAGTCTATCTCTCCTCTCTGCGTGTGTGGCATCACGGGCATTCTTTACATTCCACCTGTTTGTATCATGGCTACACAACTGCTAATTAAATTTCCTGCCACAAACAGCCGACAAGGCAGTGACATTTGCATTACAATGACCATTCCCTCCCCCTCCTTCTGGCAGGGATAACTGGAGCCCACCCCCCATTCTCTCTTCACTTTTCCTTTCTTCAATGGACTTTCTGCTTTGTTGGAAGATGTTTATTCCGCTTCTAAAACTTGCAACAAAGTTATGCAAAGGTGTCAGTCCGTCGAATCTGAAAAAAAAAAAAAAAAGTTGCATCTGATGAAAAATCCATCCATCCATTATCTGAACCTATTTGATTAAAATGGTAAATGGAGTGCATAATATACTGTATTTTCCGGGCTATAAGCCTAATTGGCATATAAGCCACACCCACTCTATTTTTAGAAAAAAATGGGGGGGGGGGGGGGAAGACGCACGCACACAAGCCGCACCCTTACATAAGCCGCACCTATCTATGTTCAAAACGTTTATATTTACTGCATTTACAGAACGATTATGAACTGTAAATGTACCTGTATGTACCTGAGCACATTCTTTCCTAACAGTGCCTTTTAACACTGCAGCAAGATTGCTGATTAAAACGGAACAGAACCAAGAGAAGATTAACAGTACTTATCGTCATTTCACTACCGGCTGCCGCTCCAGTTTGTCAGCTAATGTCCACCATCTATTGTTTCTACTACATTCTACATATGCACCTGTCTTGTTGTATGTTAAAAAAGTCAGCCGATCTAACACACGACGTGTTGCCAACTGTACTTAATCAACAATAGCATTTCACATTGAAACAACAGAAGATACGTAACATCAGCCAATCACATTCATGTACACTTCATGGACCTCTTGGAAAACATATAATCAAAGAATTACAGCACCTAATGCAATAACCTAGTGTATAGCGCCCTCGCCTGTTGAACTCCTCCACCTGGAGTCACATCCAGTTAATGGGCAAATGTATTGTATTGAATTGTACTGTCATTCCGGTTAGAGCGCCCCGAGCGGTGGAAGAAAAATCCACAGAATAGCCGCACTGGACTATAAGCCGCAAGTCCCAAAACCTAGGAAAACGTTAAAGCATTCGTTTATTAAAATGGAGCCACAATTTTTAGTGTTACTGTCTGAAAAGAACCACATTACACACATTCGTTTATTAAAATGGAGCCACAATTTTTAGTGTTACTGTCTGAAAAGAACCACATTACACATATGGACGCACAACTTTTTTTTTGTTTTTTAGTGGGGTTGCTGTTGCCATTACATTCAACAAAAATTGTGTTAAAACGTCCTGTGTTGAATTTAATATTTTTATGCTCTGATTTTTTTTCCTCCCATTTTGAAAGTGAACTTGGTAGGCAACACTACTCAATGTTTTTTCCCTCCATCTCATTTGCGTCAAAGTGTATGCGTCAGATGTATGTACCTGTTACCTCCCTTGCCGGATGTAATCTCTTCAATTGCCGCGTTCAGACAAGCCCTTTATCATATGAGCAATAGCGTGCCCATATTTGGAAGTGCTGACGTAGCAGCTGACCAGGAAGTAAAAAGTGAGGCTTTTCCCACTGGTTTACAAAATGTATTTTTCATTGTTACAAAAGAAAGCCCAGTCTTTGCTCATTTTAAAAAGGCAAATCAAGAGGAGACAAGATGTATCTTTCAGTGTTAAAACAGTAAATGCACTTTATTTTTCAAGGCTTCCTCCATTGTCCTCATGTCATTACTTGTAAATAAGTCCGCCAAAATAGCAGAAAATCTCTTGCCAGCCCCTCTGCTATTGGAAACGCTCCATTCTGTGGTGCCACCTCTCACCACAGACACAATGACAAGTTCAAAGTGAAAAGGGCTTTAAGAGCCGCATGAAAGCGCATGAAAGCGGGCAAAGATCCGTATGCGGCTCGCGAGACGCGGGTTGGCCAGGCCGGACATAGTGCCTCCATAGTGACGAAAGATGCAACTGCAGTTAAAATACGTTGTTGCCACAGACATCAATCACCTTGTGTTGATATTGTGTTGAGCAATATCAATCGCTCTGGCTGGAGGCGGGTACAGAATTAGCTGGAGTTGGCCGTCTCGCAATTTTGAACGCAGGTAAAACTCTGCTTAACCAGAATCCCATGTCACATCCCATGCCAAAGGTGCAATCCTGGTGGATTAAAAATTAAAATTCACAGCTACTTTATTGGTTTTCATACTAAACACGGCATTCTGATTAATATTGCGTTTGTGAAATATGAGAAATCCACGTGTTTTTAGATAGCTCTGCAGGCGGCCATTTTGTCACTTCTGTCGACTGAAGATGACATCAGGCTGACTAATTCATGAGACTCTCTGTGATGCACAACACCACCTGCTGTACATATACAGTCAATGCAGTCTGGGTCACGTTTACGTCTCTTGTCAGTAAAACGGGCGACCGTCAATGATAAGAATCTGAGCTCAGTTTGGACTTAACCAGCTTTGTGGTGACTACACAAACGGGTAAAAATCCACTTCTGTCTGTGCTTAGTCTTTTTTAGGCTACCAGGGTCAATTTTAGCTTTAGGCTACCAGGGGCAATTTTGAGGTTGACTTAATAAATAATCCAACTTTTTTTTTTAGTTATCATCTAATGTCTGCAAAACGTGCGTCCGTCACTGAGGGACAAAAGGACGGAATGCCCACCGCTACAGACAACCGTTGAACATTGTTTTTATATTATTTTTTTCTTCCTCCCAATTTCAGTTCAATTATTCACAAATCAGTTATATATGGATTTTTGTCATTGGTAGGCTGGCCCGATCCCTGTCTCCAGCAAATGGTGGTGCCCCACTGTATATTCATTTTTTTAACTGTACAAATAATATAACTTCATGAAATCAGGTAAATATTTGTGTCTGACTGAGACGGGGTTTAAAACAACGCCAAACAAAACAACACCAACAACGTCTTCTCAGGCTGTGGTTTGTGCACAAATCATGGCTTCACTAGCAGTGTGTGGACTCTTGTCATTTAGTGCTTTTGGGCCATCTGGAACGTCTGGGGTCAGTTTCACAAAGCAGGTTCATTCAATCCTGAAGTCTGAGTTGATCAACGCTGAGATAGGAAATTTCTGGTTCTGGTTGAATCGGTTTACTCAACTTGTACTACCTTCACCTGAATTTAAAGCGCATGCACCACGACTATGAAAAGACAGCATGGGAAGGGGCGTGGGAGAACATTGTTGGTCAGGTCAATATATGCTTGCTTCCGCCTATTAATTTATTTCATTTAGTTGCAATCTCGCGGGGGCGAAACACACACTTAACAGCTGATGAAATATAAAAACATTGTTCAAACAAGTTAAAACCTCATAATCTCATAATCTCATGGGGGTACACTGAACAAAATGATGGTTGAATTTACTCAACAATATTTCGTCAGGTGGTTGCACAAAATAAAATAATCTAGAGCCAGATACATTTTTTTAAGTACTTAGATGTAATGACTACTTAAATTTTTTTATCTGGATTTAGATGATTGTATTTCGCGCAATCACGTTGAAGAAATAAAATTGAGTACATTTTCAACAGAAACTTTTTTTCAGAGTATGTAGATGATGGACTGTCACGTGAAACGGTACCGCTCAAAAAGATCATTTTTAGGAAATACAAAAACATCACTGCGCGATCAGATCTGCCAACGAATATTTAATTCTCTGCGTAGTAATGCTGTACCTTCATTCGCGTACGGGATGATTATCAAAAGGACATGTTTGTCTCCACATACACTGAAAAAAATGGTGTGTTGAATTTACTCACTTTTATTTGGTCAAGTGGTTGCACAAAATAAAGTAATCTGGCTCCAGATATATTTAGTAGATGTATAGTCTATTAAAAAAAAATCTTAATCCAGATGATTATATTTTGTGCAAAGACTTGACGAAATAAAATTGAGTAAATTCAACAGAAACTTTTTTCAGTGATACTGTGCCTTAAGGACTTCTCATATACCGACTCCGATTTTTAAAAAATGACGGACGGCAGAACAAAGTGACGACAAAATTCGCCTTGGGCGAACTGAAGGAATGAGGAAATAAAAAAGAGTGTGTGGCTCTGAAAGGAGGCGGAGACAGAGAGAAACTCGAGGTTCATTGAGATAAACCTGCTCCCGACCAGTTTAGGTTCAGAGAATCTGTTACTGCCGTAACTGACCGAGAGCTTAAGTTATCTCTCTCTCTGAAACCGGCTAGAGTTACCCCTCTTTCTCTGGCTTGAGTTACCTCCCTTTTTGAAAGGGAAAAGTCGGGGTTCCCCTCATTTCAAGGTTAGCAGAATGAGTTTTCACTAAACCTGCTTTGTGAAACAGGCCCCTGGTGAGCAGCAACATGTGTTTGTAATGTTTGTTGACAATTACATTTTCTATTGAATTATATCTTACTGCCTTTGTGGTTATTTATTTTTGATTTTTTCCCCAGTCTCAGGTGTGCCAGGCGGGATGTACTGGGTTGACAGGGTGGTTATAGAAATCTGGAAAGGGTTAGAAGAGGTACAACATTGGGGGAGGGAGGAAGTTGCTAGCGTTGAGCTTGAGCAAAGGCACTGTCGCCATGGCAACAGTTTGATCTGGCTGTGACTGTCAGGCCTGCAGTGCGCATGGTGACAGAGTGGACAGGTTGCTTTGCTGATGACTTGAGATGGAGAGGGGAGAGTAGATTTTGGGGAGGGGCGGGGGAGGGTGCTTAGCTCGGACTGACTCTCCCTTGCCATCTGCACCCCTACGAGGCGCGGCGATTGGATTAGCCGTGAATTAATGAGACTGCTTGGAAGACCAGCCTCTGTTGTGGAAATCTCCATCATCTTAATGCGGCCTTTTGTGTGAGCGCGTGTGCGTGAGTCATTTCATGAAATCAAAGTGCTCACTTGTAGGCCCCAGCTGTAATCTGGGTGACAGAAAGTTATTGAATGAATGAAGACACGGAATTCCCAAATAGTGTGTCACCAGCAACCTGTTGCTCATGTTCATTGTGCTTGCACTAAACGTGTCTGCTGTCTCTTCATGCCCCCGATTGATGTCTGTATTCAAATTCAACAAGTGTCTGTTCCTGTTGAAACAAAAACAACAGACTCCTCAAACTGTTTGACCAAGTAACTTTGGAAAGATCTGACTTGGCTTGGTTTTCAGTTGGCATGAATGTAAAGCAACCTTGAAGAATGGACTGTTTTACACTTGATGACTTAAACATTCCTCCTTCCTGCCTCTGACCACCACAAGAGAGCTCCTCATCCTGTCCTCTTAAATCACGTCTAAAGCAGCACAAAGTCTACACATTTTTTCATAATAGCACCACAGGAATAGCTCCGTGTCTCCCAGTGTCTGAAATTAATAGCTTACATAGTGTTTATTGTTGTAAGTTTCTACTTAGTGTGAGATAGACGGATCAGGTAGGAGGGGACGGCATTGTTTGGTTTGGGAAGTATTCTGTTGGTTGCATAGCAACAGGCTCTTGGAAACGGGAGTGGACGTTGTTGCCACTGGCAACGGTTGTTGCTCTGCAAACAATGTGAGCCAGTGCAAACACGAGCCAAGACTGTGAGCTCCTTCATTTAATTGAACATCTGTATGTGTTTTTCTCTGATTGAGTCCTGTTCAAGTTTGAACTGTCGGACGCACATGTTCAAATCCCGTCCGCATTAGAGGCTGCAGAATTAGCGACCTTTTGTAAGCCTTTCAAAAGTAGTTTTCTGTTTTTTACAGCAGTATTTAAAACTCGGTAACTCTCGAAAGGCTGTTGTTGTTTTGTTTTGTTTTTTAAGTTGTCATCTTGTGTTGGCATGAACAAGGCTCACGGACCCACCAAAAACAAGCCCTTGTGTGTCTATGTGGAAGAAAATGTGACTTTGTGCTGGAGGCGTTGAGACCTCGCCCCAAACAGCAGGGCGTCCCGAGTAGCAGTTTGCAGTCATGTTCTCCATCTCCTGCAGCGTCGTACTTTTGTGTGTTTCAGAGCTACCGGGGGGAAGTTTGCACAACTTTTCACCTTCTGTGACACCCTCCCCTCTGATTCCTTTTTACTTTTTTACTTGCAGCAATTGAGCATGCCTATTATACCTATTAAATCCAGCAAGTTAATGAACTTCAATGGACATGAACTTTTTTAAATGCATGAAACAAGCCAATACGCCTTTCAGGCTTTAGTGATTTTACTTGGGGAAATTACAGATTTGAAGATCTGTAACGGGGTATTTGTTGCTAGTGTATTTAGAACTTGATTTACACTCTTTTGGCAAATTCCATTCCTTAGAATGATGACAAGAACTGCAGCACCTTTATAAGTGTTCACTCTGTATTGGCATCATTTGGATGATAGTCACATAAAATAAAGGAGTGAGTAAAGATTTGAATGTAAAAGTGCTAATTGCCATATGTTAGACCAGCTTTGTGGGTGTTGTTTCAAAATTAATGCATACACACACACGCACTGATATTTCAACATACTTTTTCAGTCTGTTAGTCATGGCTCGTTCTTGCGGAAAAGCCAGTGGCGCCACACCCTCATCATGCATTGTTTTCTATCTTGAAGAAGACATACTTCCCCTCCACTCACTGCCGACTAGGGGTGCAACGGATCAAAAAACCCACGGTTCGGATCATATCATAGTTTTGAGTCACGGATCTGAAAAAAAAACAACAACAACAACAACAAAAACACGATTAACCAAACTGTCCGATTATTTTATAACCCAAAAAATTAAAAGAAGAAATATTCAACTCAAAATGTCAAAGGTGGCTGCACAACTTTACAGGGGAAGTCAACCCAAACATATTTTTTTCCAGACTCAAAATGTCAAAGGTGGCTGCACAACTTTAAAGGGGAAGTCAACCCAAACCAAAATGTCATTTTTTCCAGAATATGTTCTATGCAGGTCAACTGTTTGAAATCCAGCATTGTGATTAATACTGCGTTTGTGGAATATACTGTAAATTATGCAGCAAAATGCACCCGCTTTCAGACATCTCAGGGGGCGGCATTTTGTCAGTTTTGGAGACTGTAGATGACATTGAAGTTGCTCAGGGGTCAGATAACGACCAATCACAACTCACCTGTTTTCTGAAGGTGAGCCATGGCCATGATTGCCCAGAGCAACATCGATGTCATCTTCAGTAGACAGAAGTGACAAAATGCCCCTCAGCTAGCTAAAAACGGGTGGATTTCTCATATTCAACAAACGCAATACGAAGCACAATGCCGTGTTTAGACTAGTGGGCCTGCATAAAACATATTCTGGAAAAAAAATGTTTGGGTTGACTTCCCCTTTAAGTGCAATATAAGGCATGATCCCTTCTTTTATACATAGAGCAATGAAAAAGACCTCAAGGTGCAATTTAAAGTCCATCTTCCTGTAAACATGGAGCATGAATTACAAACGAGCGAAATAAAAACAAAGCATACCTAAGTCTTTAATTTTGCATGATCTGTTCTGACTGGGAATATTAGTATTGGGTCTCTCTATCCTCCATTCAGACACTGCTTCTGGCAGTACTTGTGTCAGATTTATACCTATGTGACTTCATAAAAGCGCCGTGTCTGCAGCATGGGGATATTAAAGCTGCAAATAAGACAAATCACTTGTTTATACCAACTAGTTGGTTTTCTTTTTTCGATAAATCAAAACATTTTGCTAAATTTAAATCATGCATAGCAGCAATCTGCTTTTTCTCATCTAGAAATTTAAGTAGGTGAGATTTTAGGCCAAGGGGACACAGTGATGTCAGAACTACATTTACGCCTTTGCCTGCTAAAACAGCACATCTGAGTAAGCTTGGATCGGTAAGAACTGTGCTACTGCATCTGGCTTTTATCATCAAAGGTAAAGTATACAGATCCATTTTCACTTACTAACATGCCTCTGAAAAGTAGTCCAACGGCAGTTGCTAGCTGGGCACTCGCTGCTAGCAACTAGCCGCTCACACCGGAAACTTGGTCGTATTCTACAATGACAGCGTAATTAACTAGCGTTTACTTAACGTCCTTAATTTAGTGCTGGGCGATATGGGGGAAAAAAATCTTCTAGCACGGTGTAGGCCATTTTACATCACGATAATGATATACCACAATATATTTTCAGTTCTTCAATTAAAAATAAAAAATACAATGCACTATGAGTGGTGGCTGAAAAAGTGGTAACCAAAAATGTCCACCCTGCCATTGTACAGGTGGTCAGTAACATAAGTTCACATATTTTGATATTTGCATGTACCTTTTTTTTTTTTTTTTTTTTTTTTTTGAAGCATGGGCTCTTGACCAATATGCATTACTAATAGCATAAGATCAACACAATACAATGAAAATGAAGTTGAATGGTAAATCTAAACTCATGGTGAAGCTTATGGTGATATTGTCTCTTTGTTTTTATGTCAACTAGAATCTTTAATTTTCAATTAATTATTTTTTTCTTTAATCATTTTATGTGACACTGTGGTTGCAAAAGACTGTGCTGATTGGATAGTTGTGTTGAAATCACAATGTGAGTACCAGTATTAAGAATTCTGAAGCCGCAAGTTAATTTGGTCCAAATAAGGTGGCGAAGACGAGATGCTGCACCTGTTGCTTTTGTGCTTGATTACTAAAGCCTAAGTATTGTTCGTCTTGTGTTATTGTTGTCAGGTGTTATGATTTAGCTCAGTGTGGCTTCAGTTATTGACGTTCTTCCATCTACGTACACAAAATACATATTGTCCGACTGGTCTTTAACGCTGCTTATTAAATGAAAGCCCACCCCACCACAGAGCATCTTCATTGCCCTCCTCCCCCACTCAGGTCTTTTGCAGTCTCACTCCAAAGTTCTTGTGCAAGAAAGGCGGAGGTTGCTTGGTGGGGGTAGGGGTAAGCGGGGAGGCAGGAGAGGTTTGAGTTGGGGGTGGTTGCCATGGATTCTTCACCATGGCAACCAAAATAAGTTTGCAAAGCATTGAGGAATTTCCTCACATCAGCTGGATTATTTGGGCCCTTAGAGAGTGCCTCTGGTTCCAAACAAGCGCTGGATATCATCTGGACCCTGCTCGGGCCTGCAGACCCGTTGTTATTTTCGTCCTTCTCATTATACTTTCTCTCAGGGGAAGTTTTTGTTTTTCCAACTCCACTTTGTCATTTGGATCATCTCATTGCCCCCATTGCTCACACTTTTACCCACTTTGCTTTTTTTTGGGGGGGGTGAGCCTTTGTGTTACTGTGTTTCCTGTCCGTTCTTTTTCAATGCAGTGCACATTATTAGCAAAAGGAAAGTTGAGTGGCTCCTCTTGGTTTGGTCATTAGGCCACAGCCAAGTCTTTTTTACTTCCTTAAAGGAACTTTTATTTTGACTCTAAAATACCTGCCCGAGTGTGTACTGTCTGCAGATTAAAAAAAAAACGTAGATGTGCTGCTTTGTTTGCTAGTGATTAAGGCTAAAGGTTAGCCCTATTATATCAGCTAAAAGTGGTGAACCGCAAACTCCCCTCTGGACATTTTGGTTAAAGTTTCGACGTGGGTTGTGTAAGAGGGGCTGATGAAAGCTTTCAATAAGCTTTACAAGATCAGGTTTCTGGGGCTGATCAGTGATTTAAAATCCAATCAATCCAGTCACAATATGGAGCAATATAAATAGCTTGTACATTTTCTGTACTGTTTACTGAGCATCAACAAAAGTATCTCAAGTATTTTTGCCAGTGTTTATCAAACGTTGCCATGACCCAAGGAAGGAGGGGGGAAAAACAAGGCAAGGGAATTGTATTAATATAATATTTATAAAACGCATTTCATACACAATGGAACTGTGCTTCACATAATTAAAAATAGAGCATTTAAAAGATCCGGTACCGGTACAAACAAAAGCGTTAGACATTTAAGATCCTGTGATCCACATTGTTTTAATCTTAAAAAAAAAAATCCTGAGGCACGTATAATATGTTGCCCCTCAGTAGCACTGATGAAAAATTGTGCCCCCCTCCAGCATTTAAGAAGTTCTGCCCCTATTAGGGGAAACACAGGTCATATGTTTACATTTGAAAAGTGAATCTGTCATGAAATCTTTTCATTTTATTACTCCAACTCCCTGTTCTCTTGTCTTGCTTGATCCTGGCCTTCCTTCAAACCAGCATGCAGAGCTCTGAGGGCGGCTCCGACACTTCGCCCAGCGTGGCGGCGCTGCGGACGTCATCATCAGCCCAGGCCCCTGTGGTGCAGCCTGTCCCAGCCTCCCAACAGGTAGGGTGCGAACACAAGCAGGCTGACTGGAACTGGACGGTTGCCGATAACTTGGGAAGCCTAACCAGTCTTTTATTTTATTTTTTTGTAGTAAACGATTTGAAATCCCCCTGTCGGTAAATACAAATGTTTTTCAGTGTGTGATAATAAGACCTCACTAACAAAAACAAAAACACAGAACCCCTCCGTAATTGACAGAGCGTAACGTGATTATGTGCTGTTCATTCAAATTAATCCTCGTCCCCAACTCAGCTGTTTTCCGAAGGGATTTCTGTCAACGTATCATTTCAAGGAATCTGTTGGCGGCGATATGGCCGTGTGTGTCATAATCCATGCGTACGTTTGTAATGGAGCTATGTCTTGTATCTACACAGAGAGCGCTGGTACAAGCCACAGGCTCAGTTCAGAAGGGTGGACAAGTACAGCAGCTTTCAGTATCCAGGGCTCAACAGGTGCCTCCACAGGTACACAGTACTGTACATACATAGACAGTGCTGTGAACGTAGTCATGTACTCCTTGGCCCTTAAGCTTCTGATACTGAGCCTTACTTTCTTGAAGAAGCAAAGTCACAAGATCATTACAAATATTTCCGGTAAATATATATGCATGGCGTGTTGACAAAAGTCTTATTATTGACTTTTATTATTATTGACAGACTGTGAGAAATACATATTGAGCACATATATTGTTCTGATAATGGCCAAGCAGTCAGTCATTAACTGAAAGCTGCTGATGGAAAGTTGAATGCATTCTCTAGCTTTCTCTTTTCTCTGGCTGAGCCTGGCCCACTGCCTGTGTCTTTGCGCCGCTCCTATTAAGAAATACTCTCGTTGGTTCTTGGGAATCACTCGGGATATCTGTGTTATGACAAGGATCTTGGCATGCTGGCTGGCTGCACAATTCTTGAGCTGTTTTGTCCGCACTACACTAAGGGAGATCACATCAGGCTTAGCTGCACATTTTTGCGCATGTTTGTGTAAATTAGTACTGTAACAGAGTTTTCAAACTTTTGTTATGAGCTTTTCACACAACAGTGACGAAATATTTCCCCAGCAGAGCTACTTGCATGAATGTTGGCTTACTCGCTTCACTGTCGCTTCTTCAGTCTCTCAGGACACAAACAGCCTTTTTTTTCTTTTACCGTCATTGTTTGGACATCAATTGAAGCAGCTGCTTTGGTTTTGCGGTTCGGGATTTGGGATCGGGCAACTAGCAACACTTTTTTTATTTGAAGTTTAAATATTTAACCCATCTGTTTATTTTTCCCTTTCAAAGTTTTTTTAATTGACAGTTTCTTAGAGGAAACCAAACAAGATTTCTTTTGATGACAGACTATACATTAAATAACAAAAAAATGCATATTATTAAAATGAGCTAAAAGGACACTCTGGGTGCTTGACACTTTCCTTTTTTGAATTAAAGCTTCTTTTGAATTTGTGAAAGCTTGCTTTGAATTTGTGTTCATTCTCTGTAGGTGCAGCAGTCGCAGCATGTCTATCCATCCCAGGTGCACTATGTAGGGGAAGGCGGAGAGGCTGTTTACACTAACGGAACAATGTAAGCATTGTTACGTCACTTCACATTTACAGCAACGCTATTCCACATCTAAATGCTAGCAAGTCATACATGATAGTACAGTGTCATTCTGAACCTCCCAGTCGCATCTCGAGTATAAAATCCAAATGTTAATTTATATGTGAACTTATATTCGCATTGTATAGATTCTGGTGTTTACAATTATCATTGTGAGTGGATGTCCTTGCTGCATGCTAACTAACCGCAGCGATTCCTCACAGTCGCACGGCCTACTACAACCCAGAGGCTCAGTTGTACGGTCAGAGCAGCGGGGGGCCGTACTTTGACTCGCAGGCCGGCGGAGCTCATGTCGCCACCGTGGTCTCCTCTGCCAGCGGTGGGGTGCCACCCCATAGCATGGTGGGCATTGCCATGGACGTCAGCAGCAGCCATATCATCTCCAGCGGCAGCACCTATTTGATCCATGGAGGAAACATGGAAGGAAGCCGCAACCATATATCTCACTCTTCTCGCTCCTCTTCCGCCATGGTGAGCAACACGTATCCAGCTTTCTTGGAGCACTCTTTCCATACCAGTCTGGTAATAATAACAGAAAAAAACTCTGGGGGGGTTGCTGGTATTCAAGCGAAATTGTAATGTGAGCAGAGTGGCACTCGAATGGCCATTGCGTCATCACGTAGTTATTATGTGACACATTTTAGCCACAGTTAGCCAGATTGAGCAACATCCAATAGCTCGAGAAGGTTCTCCATGAAGTATCTTAAAGCGGAAGTCAACCCAAACATATTTTTTTCAAGAATATGTTCTATGCAAGCCCACTAGTTGAAACAGGGCATTCTGATAAATATTGTGTTGTGGGATAAATGTTAATCCACTCGTTTCCAGCCATCTCCGGGGGCGGCCATTTTGTCTTCTGTCGACTGAAAATGACATCACAACTGCTCACAGCGACCAATCACAGCTCAGATTCAGAAAGACAGGTCAGCCGTGATTGGTCGCTGTGAGCTGTTGTGATGTCATTTTCAGTTGACAGAAGACAAAATGGCCGCCCCCAGAGATGGCTAAAAACGAGTGCATTTTCCTGCTTGATTTATATTCCACAAACACAAAAGTCATCAGTATGGCGTGTTTCAACTATTGGGCCTGCTGGGAACATATTCTTGAAAAAAATATGTTTGGGTTGACTTGCGCTAGCATCCCTGTCCTCCTGCAACACATACATTGGCAGAATAGTATATCCTATGGTAGGAAGGTGTCAAATGTTACGTCATCTTTCGTTGGGCCATCCGGGCTCTGCAATGAAGCAGGAGCGAGGCAGCCTGTAAAATCGGGACACCGGCTTGAATAATTCAGCCAAGCCTTGTTTCAGAGGTTTTCACAGGCACTTGAGCGCCCTGCGAAACAAAGCAACCCCTGGGGCTCATTACCATTTGGCCAGGAGCCCTCGGGGGCATTCTTAGGGCTTGGAACCATGCCTCCTCTTTTTTTCTTTTTCTTCTACGTCTCCAGTTGGCTGCAGTAGCACGTCTTTTTCTTTTGGACTTGATTTCCTCCTCCAGCTCAAATGAATGTGAATGTCACTATCACTTTAACAATCAAAGATAAAATACGCTTAATGCACTCGGCAAATGGTTCCATACAGTATGTCAGTGTATTCGGGTCTTGCTTTGCCAGAGTTTTTGTGTTCCAAAAGCATTGTTTGCTAAGTTGTGGTACTTTGGGGTGGCACTGCTGACCTATTGTCTCTGAGCTTGATGTGACCTGTGCCCCTTTTTTGCGGGTCCTATTTGCATATATTAGAGTTTGTGACTTGCCAGCCAGACCTAACTAAACTCTAGGTCCCTTGATTTGCATGCTTTTGTGTGGCAATAATGGTTTTGGCGGCAACACTGACTGATTTGAATGGAAATGCAGAGATCTGGCTGCTTGCTAACAGTCTTGTTTCTTTTATCTTTTTTTTTCTTTGTTTTTATGTACTTCTGCTTATTTCTGACTTTTTTTTTTATCTTTCTCTTTTGCCTCCTCCCCCTCCTGTGTCCAACATTTTTTGCATGCTCCTCCTTTCTTTAGCTTGAAATGGCGATTGAAAATCTCCAAAAGTCTGAAGGAATTGCAAGTCACAAAAGCAGCCTGCTCAACAGCCATGTAAGTCCATCTGGAAGTTTTCTTTGAAAAGGACATGAGAACATGTGAGGGGGGGGTGTAATCTGTGGCCGATCCCGTAGGCGGTGTGTTTTTACTTGTGTTTGCAAAAGTTGAACATGCCACCTTCTGCTATTGCTTGACTGACAGCACTTTCCCACTGACACGCGTTATTGTTTCAAAATTATTCTTCCCTGATCTGCTCTCATTTGCTCTCACTTTCAAAAGTCCTTAATATTCTGCTTGGATTTTACGTATGTACTTTCCCCCCGAAATTGTGTTTTATGTGAAAGAACGATACGCTCAGGGTCAGAACAAAAAGCCCGTCCTGGATACACTCCTTCGTTAGAATGACAGACAGTGCCTGGATGCTTTTCACAAGACAGTATGTTGTTGTAATATGAAATGTGCCTCTAGGCCACTGTGAGAAGAAATCTTAACAATTTTATAAAAATACTCACAATCCAGGCAATATTTTGGCTAAATTCAGCAAAAAGTAAAGCAGTGCATTTAAGGATGCAGAGTGCTCAATACACCATTGACAGAGCAATAACTTGAGTTCAAATTAAATTTAGAATGTTTTGACTTTTCGGGTGTCAGCCCTTGATGACATGATGATCATTCAGACGGCAGATGATTTGATCAAGGATCTCCGTCAATATATCAAACCTGCTTTCATGGTTTCGGCAAGTGAGTAGGAGTAGTTACTGCTGCGCAAGTCACCCTTCGTGACATGACGGGTGAAGATGGTGCGGTAATGTTCAATGAAAACGTACAGGGCAGGTGTTTCTGGTGTTGTAAAAGAAATCTTTCCGTGTGTGTGTGTGTGTGTTTCGTTGTGAGCTGATAAGATCCACTACTCCTCTACATCGCAGACTTGCTCCATCGGCTGACTCAGATTGTTCTGCTGTACGTGTGTTTAGCTCCAGTGGCTGCTGGACAACTACGAGACGGCGGAGGGCGTGAGCCTGCCCCGCTGCTCCCTCTACAACCATTACTTGCGGCATTGCCAGGAGCAGAAACTGGATCCGGTCAACGCTGCCTCTTTTGGCAAGCTCATTCGCTCCGTCTTCATGGGCCTCCGGACCCGGCGCCTGGGAACCAGGTAGGACTAACTTTTGAGTTTGCCCCCTCCCCCATGAGGCCGATGCTCCCGATGACGGTAATCAAGTAGCTATTAGCGATGTAACGAGTATGCCGATGCTTATAGGCATTAGCGACGTGCTAATGACCATGATTAGTCTGATGACATGCTTTCGGGCTTTTGAATCTTCCAGAGGCAACTCCAAGTATCATTATTATGGTATCCGGGTGAAGCCAGACTCGCCACTAAACCGGCTGCAAGAGGACACCCAGTACATGGCCATGAGGCAGCAGCCTGTCCACCAGAAACAAAGGTCACCATTCTTTGCTCTCCATCTTCTTCTAATCCATCCTTCTCTGTCTCAAAAAGCTCCTCATGCAACAATGTCTAATTGATGTTCTTAGATGATTGTTTGATTTTCATGCCGTGTTTCTGTCATCGCTGTAATCTGAATCTTGAGATGTGGTGGAAAAATCATCAACTGTAATGTTGATTTTGATTTACTTATTTATTCCACATTAAACCAATATGCTGCTTGTGCAGGTTCAAACCTCTGCAGAAGGTCGATGGAATGCCTGACAACCTGTGCGTGAACTCTCACTGCAACAACACTCCGGAACAATCGGTTGCAGCTCAGAGCCAACACCATCAGCAGTACATAGGTCGGTGCAAGAGAAGATGTGCTCCTGATTATGTTTGCCGTCTACATTTCCATCAGTGGAATATCTGACTTGCATTCAGTCTGCTGTGCAAGTGCATGTGTGAGACAAACAAGTGATGATATGTGCTTCCTGCAGACGCAGCCCACAGCTTGCCCGAGTTTCCCGCTCCTGACGTGGGCACTCAGCCTCTGCCGGAGCGCATCAGTATGAACGACATCAAGAAGCTGCAGACCCTCTACAGAGACCACTGCGAGGTAGGTGATGGCCATACGTACCATCCGCACTCTTTCACGTGCTCACCCCTTTTGCCTAATAATCTCTCAGGCCGTAGTAAATATGTTTCAAGCGCACTAGCCTTTTAAACAATAACAGTTCTGATGTTTCTATTTTGTTGTATTCGAACCGTTGGGGAATATGCGAACGGTTGTTGGGAATGGAATTAATTAAAGACTCCTCCCACTGATGGATACGTTGACTGTCTTGCTCAGGTGCGCTTTGCCCCACAAAGCGCCAATCTTGGCTCCCACCTAACTTATTTGTATTGTTATTGCACTTGCATATAGTCTGCTCATACAATCATGAATAATGACATACAAGTGCCCTCCACTAATTGTTTTCACGTGGTAATAGTACTTGGCAACTCGTGAAATTGACAGATTATTTTTTCTTTTCCCCACAGTAAATACACAGATACACAGTCAATTTCATAGAGTGCATTTTACTCTAAAAAAAACTATATTTGGTCCCAGTCCAAACAGAGTAAACTATTGAGTGTAAATTTTACCCTAAAAAAAAGGCAGAAGTGAAATTTACTTCACTAAGAAATTCTAAGTACACTATACAAGAAGAGTTTTTGAGTAAATTTCACTTCCATAGTATTAATTTATTTTTAAGAAAAGTCACTCAAGGGTTTACCGATGGTGGCTAAGAATAGCATTAATTTGTTGTCATCATGTCTACTATCAGTTGGATTTATGGCATTATAGCAAATGTTTTTAATTTTGCACTAATGTCACTGCTGCGTTTACATTTGTACATGGAAATCAATGTCGGTCCAAATTAAAAGTTTACATCCATGTCTGTGTGTGAACTGCATGGTCATACCTTAACGTTATGCAACAAATTCATAAGGGTTGCATTTCAAAACGTTTTTCACCAAGTACCGCCTACAAAAATATTCGGCTCTCCAAGCACCACCATTGTGTCCCATCATGAAAATACAGAAGTGAAGTAGGCCCAAGTGTTCATCAAAAACAGGGCGGTAGTTATATTCTTAAATGCTGTATTGAATATTGTTAACCACTCTAACATTGGCCGGTGCGAACATTAACACCGTGTTTAAATATCGGGAAAAAAATCGGTACTTAAATGATTCAAATGCAATGTGTCGCACACAAAAGTTGGATGAAATCGAGGTTGTGTTTGCTGTAATGTCTTATTTCACGGATCCGGTCAATGAAATATCGACCGATTTTGATACACTTGATCAGATCGGTGTAAAGTCTAATTGGAATGATGATGAGTGTGTACAATTGTTAATGCTGATATTGTCATTATTGCAGAGCCATCATGCTGCATAATCATGACGGATATATTTCCCAATTGATTATTTGATTTGAACCCTTTCATGCAAAGTGGTCACTACAGTGGACAGCTATATTTACAAGTTGCTTTCGCCTATATTAATTAATCTAGAAAAATATATTTATATTTTAAATAATAACACTAAATCATAATTAATGCGTGTAAGGGTTAAAAATATTTTTTTTAATTTAGATGTGGCAGGGTAAAGCTTTTTTTTTTTTCAGGTCAATTAATTAAAAGGTATCACAATCCAAGACCAGCTGCCTGCTCTGCTCGTTTTGTAAGACTTCATATGATTGCATAATTCAGTGGAGGGCTCCAATCATGAATTTGCGAATTAGCTTCCACCAACCGATGAAAAGGGAAATAATCCGAAACATTACAATCAGCGGGGCTTAACAGACAGGCGCTTGTGTGATTAAAGCAGCCAAGTGCTTTATCGCATTATCGCCGGCCTCCCTTGTCCATCCTCCCCGTGCTCCCTTTGTTCCAGCCTTCTTTTCATCCGCGAGCGGCTTTCAAGACATGCCAATTAACCTTTCTGCGCGCCGGCTGGACATCTTGGTGTCTTTGTGCCGGCCTCCCCGCGGGCCTTTGTGTCGCCTCGTCTGCGGACGGGCCCGCGGCCTTCCGCCTTTGTCCGCCGCTCTCGCGTGCTCTCGCGTGCTCTCGCGGCGCTCCTTGCCTCCATGTGTTGAATGTTCACGCTGCTGACTTGGTTCCCCTTCATTTGGAGTCAACCGTGACCTGTTATCTCATTAGCAGAGCCTTCTCCTTATCCGCCTTTTAAGTTACTTGCACGATAAATGATCATTTTCAATTCATTCTGTCCCCCCCGCACATGGGAGAGTCAGATTGACCGCAGCTGGTCAATGAAATGCATTGAAACGTGTCGGTTTGAGTTAACGTTCATGTTTATGACACAGGCCGCATTCAATGCTTGGCCGTGATCGTGTGCACTTTTCTCCTCAGTATGACTTTTTTTCCCCTTCTTTTTACGGCATGCTGTTTTTCCTGCGAGGCCAAAAACTGCGCGCTCGTTCAAAGGGGGATGGGGAATTCTCCGTTTTTGTTTTGGAGTTCTGTGTTTGACCTGTTGCTGGGGGCAACCATAAACAAGGTTGCCATGGTGACAGCTAAGTAGACTCGAAAACATAGCTTGTGATCGAAGCCTACACTGCTGTGTAAAAAGATCCACTGGCAAGCAGGCGCACGCGCACACACACGCACACACGCGCGCACCCCCCCCACACACACACACACACACTCATTGTACTATTGCCAATGTCTTAACACAAAATATGCTGCGGTATATAACAGCTCAGCAAAAAGATGACTTTATCTATTCCTGTTTACTTTATCCATCCGAGTGTTGTAAATTTGGACGAACAGCGTAATTGTGGTGGCCCACTTGTCTTAACATATGAAGGGAAGGTAACGCGCCTCCCCTAGAGCACATCCTGTTGTGCATTTTTGGCTCCGAGAAGCACAGAAGTGAAGAAGCAAAAGTGCCACAGGTGAGCTGACGTCAGCTGGTTCCCAGTGGCACAGGAATGTGTGGAGATCCAGCTCAAATTGGAATGATGCAACCTAAATGTGACCTTTGGGGATGGTGCCCATGATTGATGTGCTGCGTTCCCGCTGGCTCGCGATGCAACCAGCCGGGGCCCACAGTGAGCGGGAGCTGCCTGCAGGATCTGTGTTGTGTGTCTGGTTGCCATGGTTCACCTCTCAATGTTTCCCCGCGCCCGCCCTCCCTCTTCCTCCCTCTTCCTCCCTCTTCCTCCTCCCCTCCCTGCAGGCCACACTGGATGTGGTGATGAACCTCCAGTTCCACTACATTGAGAAACTCTGGCAGACCTTTTGGTACTCAACAGCGCCATCTAGCGATGGGAGCACCACCATTCCCAACAGGTCAGAGCACACACATACATACACACAGAACAACAAGGCTTGAATTGGGCCTCTCAATTATTTTTGATAAAGCCAGGGGTTCTCGAACTGTTGGGGCCCTTCAACAGTTATAACATTTTAAAAATAAACCTTACCCTCACTAAAAAAAAAAAAAAAAAGTGTGCACTTCATTCATCCAATATGTTGTTGGTGCCCTTTATACAGAACACCAACAGAAAAAAAATGCTGCTTTTTCAGGCGGTGTGAAAGCATTACCCATTTTCAAGATCTGATTTTAAAGCGGAAGTTAACCCAAACATATTTTTTTCCAGACTGTTCCATGCAGGCCCACTAGTCTAAACACGTCATTCTGATTAATATTGCCTTTGTGGAATATGAGAAATCCACCCGTTTTTAGCTAGCTCAGGGGGCAGCCATTTTGTCACTTCTGTCGACTGAAGATGACATCAAAGTTGCGCAGGGCTCCGATGATGACCAATCACGGCTCAGCTTCAGAAAACAGGCGGTCGATTGGTGGTTATCTCAAGCCTGAGCAACTTCAATGTCATTTTCAGTCGACAGAAGTGACAAAATGGCCGCCCCTTGAGATGGCTAAAAGTGGGTGCATTTAGCTGCCCAATTTATATTCCACAAAGGCCGTATTTCAACAAGTGGGCCTGCGTAGAACTTATTCTGATGCGCTCATTGTTCACCTGCCGTGTTTTGTCTGATTGATGTGCAGTGATGATGAACTGGAAGGTGTGCTGCCCAGAGAGAAGCTGGTGAATCTTTGTAAATATGAACCAGTGCGACTATGGATGAGAAGCTGTGATCACATCCTCTACCAGGCCTTGGTGGAGATCCTCATCCCGGATGTGCTGCGCCCTGTTCCCAGTCAGTATAATGCTCCTTAGATATTCTAGCACCGTAAGAAGTGAAGATGTTACTTGCGGTCTGTTGCCATCACTGGGCTCTTGCAAGCAGATTTCATAGATTTCAAACATAATTGTTTTCCTGCAGGCACTCTCACTCAGGCCATCAGGAACTTTGCCAAGAGTCTGGAGGGATGGCTGACTAACGCCATGACCAGCTTCCCTCAAGAAATCATCCGCATTAAGGTGAGTGGAAAACCACTTTTGCTCACGTTCAGCGTGACAGGTGCCGTTCTAATCCCGAGGCAAGAGGCCATTTTACGATCATTTCAAGATGAAACAAGGAAAGACAACAGTATGCATGTTTGTTGACTGATCCCACTCATGTGGTGACACTTTAGTCATACGGTTATATCATTGTCAGAACTAAAACATAAAAACAGTTTACAAAGGAGAAAAGCGTAAAAAAAAAAGTTCCTCATCTTCCCATTTACACTCAAAAGTACTGTATTTTTCTGACTATAAGGCAGACTTTTCTTCACCGTTTGGTTGGTCCCGCGACATGTAATCAGGCGCAGGTGGTATATATTCAAATTAGAGCTCGGACTGGCACCAAACATCCCGGTTCCAGTAGTAGTAGTGATGGGTACCTTTCACATTTGAACCGGTTTGGTTCTGATTTTCATTACCTGGGAATCGATACCGATACTGAATGGTAACAATTTTCAGTCCTTTTGGTTTTGTTTGTGGTAATTCAAGTTGATTTATTCATACCTGTAAATTTGTACGCTTTCGGCGTAATTTGTCAGCCGCAGATGGCAAATCTGTATGGCCAAAGTCAATTTTATCATGTTTATTTATATGCCACCATTTTTTTTTTCTTTTTATGGAGTTGTACTTTGTTGCTACCGCCATTTTGTCGTCTGCTCGCCGCTCTCGCGAGATTCTCATTCTCGTGCCTCGCGATAGTCTCGCGTTTCCTTGATTCCGTCTTCTTAATGTACCAAATATTCTGTATGCTGTTTAAAAATCAAATCGATTGCGTTCAATGGGAAAAAATGTGTTTTAGTTACCCAAATATTTGAAAAAAAAAATGTTACAGCTGTAATTTTAATGCCATGAGACCGTGATATTTTTGCTCACGGTTATGATCGTCATAATCGAATATCAATCCATGCCTGGTTGTAGCTTGTTATAATTTGTGTGTGTGTGTGTGTGTGTGTGTAGGTGGCGGTGGTCAGCGCCTTTGCGCAGACGCTGAGACGTTACACCAGCCTGAACCACCTGGCCCAGGCGGCTCGCGCCGTCCTCCAGAACACGTCGCAGATCAACCAGATGCTCTCCGACCTCAACCGGGTGGACTTCGCTAACGTCCAGGTTGCGGGCAGATCCTTTAACGGTCAGTGGCACGCGGTGCGCTCCCGTTGACCGCGCGTGTCGTGTGGAACAGGAGCAGGCGTCGTGGGTGTGCCAGTGCGACGAGAGCGTGGTGCAGCGTCTGGAGCAGGACTTCAAGGTCACTCTGCAGCAGCAAAGTTCTCTGGACCAGTGGGCCACTTGGCTGGACAACGTGGTCTCTCAGGTCCTCAAGCCCCACCAGGGCAGCCCCAGCTTCCCGAAGGCGGCGCGGCAGTTTCTGCTTAAATGGTCTTTTTACAGGTAACGCTACATTACAACAATTGAAATAAAGATACACTAAAATTCCAATAATTTAATGAATGCCACCAACCATTATTATGAGAATTGACTCATTTGTTATTTATTTTATTTTTTTCACCTGATCTATCAATCGGATTTTAATTCCTTTCCCTTTACTCAAAAGCAGGGCGTTATTTCTTTTTAATTAAAATTTAGTCAAAAGCAGGACATTATTTCAAATTGACAGTGTAGAAAATGCATTTTTAAAAAATGATGTAGTGTGGTGCAGATTAAAAGAAGACGCAGGAGGAGTGTCAAAAAATACTTCACTACTTTTTATTTGCCAAAAACAGGACATCAACTAGTTGTCCGCCACGCACAAACCACTCCACTCCACTTTATGATATTTATGGACGTCAGTCAGCGTTTGTCCGTATCTGTGAATGTTCCTAAGTCAGATAACTCTGAGACATCCTGTTGTCGTATTCTTTTTAGAAAAAAAAAAGAATGGAACTGATTTAAATCTGTAGTAAATCCTCAGAAACAGGCACATTTGTTCAACAAAATGGTCATCCTGATGTGAACAATTGTTTCTTGTCTTTTTTTTTTTTTTCGTGAGTGCAACTTGACAACATTGTCAACTGAGCTTATTATACCCAAGGCGTCCTCCCACAAATGTACCGACATAACGGAAGAAAGCAAGTGCAACAATTTGAAACGCAAAATCGATTTTGATTCAAAAGAGTACATTGAATCAAACAGAATCATTGGACTTTCGAATATATCGTAATACTTATCCTGATACTAACCACTGGCCCCCCGCCGCCTCACCTGCGCAGCTCCATGGTGATTCGAGACCTGACTCTGCGCAGCGCCGCCAGTTTCGGGTCCTTCCACCTGATCCGCCTGCTGTACGACGAGTACATGTTCTACCTGGTGGAGCACCGCGTAGCTCAGGCCACCGGAGAGACGCCCATCGCCGTCATGGGGGAGGTGAAGGAAACTCCGGGTGGCTCCGCTCACGCTGTCGACTACCTTGCTTTCACACTCATTGTTTTCTCCTGAATTTCAGTTCAGTGACCTGAGCTCCATGATGCCATCGCTCATGGAAAAGGGTAAATAAGAGTACCTATGCAAAAGACTATAAAACGTGATTTTAATGAAGCAATTCCCCTCCGTCAGACGTGTCCTTCTCGGACGAGCTGAGCGACTTGGGCAGCGAGGCCGACGTGTCCCGGAGCGAGCCGGCCGTGAAGCGGGAGCGCATCGAAATGAGCCACCCGCTGCAGGAGATTTGAGGCCGGTCCGCTCGGCCCGCCCGTGTACATTGTTCTAGCTAGATCCAGCGGCTGTGATGTCAGTCCTAGCAACATTAACAGTGCAGGCTTTTTTTTTTTTTATTGTATTTTTTTTTTCCTAGGAAGCAATCTCAACTCACAACTGATATTCTCCTTTTGTTATGTGCAACTGTGAATGAGTTGGTGTAGTCAATTTTTTATGGGGTGTGTAACTTTGTGTGTGCAGTGCTCATGTGTTGTTTTTTTTTTTTTTTTTTTTAATTCTTCGGTTTTACTTCAATTAGCTGTGCCATGGTGTCATTTGAGTGCCTTAGATTGCTAACTTGGAACCCATCACTCCAGATGTCAGGCTGTCCTTCAACTGTGCCTCGACCGCACTACGAATGTAATGTCTGCAAACCTCATTCAGACCGCCTTTCACTCAGCTAAAGTGGAGGTGTGAGCGTGTGTGTGTTGTGTGTGTGTGTGTGTGTGCGTGCGTGCGTACTTCTCGTGGCCTCTGCTGCACTTTGCAGCTCACAAAATGAAAAAGACAAAACATGCAACTAATGGACCCAAAGGACCTTACCCTCAGCAACTTGGCCATTGTAGTCATGTGTGTAAATATGTGTGATTATCCAAACTGCCAACATGAAACTAGATCTGCTAACAAGCAAAATACTGCACGTGGAAGAAGAAAACCATCGCTGTCCTGTGAAAAACACTTATCTCCAATTTTGGAAACTTTAACTTTCACTTGAATGTTGATTTGTGTAACGCGGAAACATGAATCAGGTAAAAATAAGAAACTGAAGAAAAAAAAAAAAATGGAGATACCGTAAGTGTTTTTCACATGACAGCGACAAAACAGTCTTAGTATGACACAGAGCACTGAATTGTCTTCGAAGTGAGGACAGAGAGCGCACTGGTAAGATGGAGAGCTTTCCACAGTTACGGTACAAACACTTACAGCAAATCTAGTTGCATTTGCATGCATTTTGGTAATCAAAGGGCGAGTTACTGTGGTTTACCTCACTCGATTTCTCGGGCATGCTCCGGTGGGCTCCGATCTTCAGCGCCCCACACCGCGGAGGCCCATTTGGGATTACATTACAATTACAGAGCGCCTTAGCAGTGGATTACCATTTTACTAAATTATATATTCTGTATATCTTTATTTGATGTAGAAAGTGTGTTCTGTGGCCTCATTTCTCTCCTCAATTGTATCTGAAGAAAACGTAACCGGTTAGACTGCGTGTGATTTATTTGTTCAAAGTATGAAGAGTAGTTCCTAGTTAGAAGAACTATTCTTTGTGTTCACTCAATTCAATATTCGCCCCTACATTCTTGTACTGACTTATTTAAGATTTTTTGGGAAGTGTTCCTCTCTGTCATTTGCCTTCAAGTGTGTTTGGAAAGCTCATTTCTGGGTGTTCTTTTTAATGTTTTGTAAGACTGTTTTAGATCTTTGGCCGATGATTCTTTTTTTTTTTTTTTTTTAAATTGAACTAGATTTCGGTCCTCTTACAAGTATACTGAACCCTTATTTTGTGTATTGTTAAACCGCCACGTTATCTAGCCCAAGGACACATGGTGGTTTGTAAACTGCTTAATTCAGTTGTATTTTGTACTTGGACACAATGTGTAATAATAATAAACTGGTATAAACCAAAGACTTGCACATGTTTTGTTTCTGTTTTTCTTTATCAAATATCACAAATCCTCCTTTAGGAGCCAACAGCAGATACACAAACGTTGCGTTTTTTTTAAGGTAGACAAGAAGTAGTAATCTAACAATGACCCTGTTCAATCATTTAGGATATGCCAGTGACATTGCATCACTTAAAAGTTCAACTGTAGCTCAGAATATGCTTAAGTTATTACTCTACATGCTTCCCTGTAGGCAAAGAGTCAGCTGTAACATTTAGCTTAACTGTCAGTCCAGTAGTACAAAGGGGAGAAAACGAGAGAGAACCTTTCCTCCGGGAAAAGATGATACAACACACAAGTGAAAACGAAGAGACTTGGTCCTAACAGCAGTAACACTCTCACAACTAAGTGCTTGTGGTACTCTAACATGGACTGCTACGTCCAGGTTGGAAACTTCTCAGAACCTCCAACAATGGTCCCACACTGGGCCTGTGTTCACAAGGTGCAGCCTGCCATGTACTTTCCTGTCGAGCAAACAGTGGAGAGGAAAAGTGCCAAAATAAGTCCCATTTGTTATTTACAGTCCACACATATATACTGTCTGAGAAGGTAGTGTATCCATCCAATTGGTAATATATCTTTGAACACTTTGGTAGTGGTTTGAAACTGTTCGGTTTTCAGAAATCAATTGATGCATACTTTAATGCAAAGTGGCAGCAAATGTATGAACCATGATAGCGTCACCTGTGGCAAATCTCTTCTTGACGAGCGACATGCGGTAGCGGCTGCCGACCAGCTCCACGTCCATGCCCGACAGAGAGGCCCCAGAGCCCACAAACTGAACGGCCAGGCTGGGCGGGGGGCCGCGAGGGACCTCCAAACATTGCCAGCTGGCACACAAGGTCCCTGAGCCTGAGAGACGGACGGAGAGAGACATGGTGCACAATCTCGTTAGATCTGATGAAGACAGGTTTTTATGGCCCCGACATTTCCTCTCAATTGTCTTCTCAGCACGATATGTTACACCACTGCAAACTACAACCACACTATAAAACACACAGCTGAACTCCCGTGATTTTCTAAACTGGTCAATTTGAGCCACAACATAACAGGAAGCTTAAAAAAGATTTTGACTTTTGTTTCATTATAAAATAGTATTAACAATATTAATAATTAGCACAATAACGATAATAATGTATACTTATTGTTCTGACTAAAGTTTGGACTTCGTAACATTTATACATATACATATACTGTGCATATATGATGCCAGTCATTATTTTCTTTAAGATAAGTGCACCTGACATAATACACATCCTACACTATTAGAATAAACAGACCCCCCCAGATGCTCTTAAACGGTTGCCAGTGTACCACGTTTCCAGTTAGAAGCCCCTCACATAAACATGCCTTTGCCACAAAAAACAAACAAAACACACACACACACAAAAAAAGACATTGATAAAAGCTGTTTTGAAAGTGATTCATGATGATAGCTTTTAAGGAGCGGCTAAACATCTGCGTTGCACGTGGGCGTCTGCGTAAAGATGTCCACACACCACAATGACGCGCAGAGGAAGAGGCAATTAAGGGAAATCTGAATGAAGCTATCCATCCATCCATCCATCCATTATCGATACCGCTTATCCTCGCAAGGGTCACGGGCGTGCTGGAGCCTATCCCAGCTGATCTTCGGGCAGTAGGCGGGGGACACCCCGAATTGGTTGCATCCGCACTCACAATCACACCTAGGGGCAATTTAGAGAGTCCAATCAACTTACCATGCATGTTTTTGGAATGTGGGAGGAAACCGGAGTACCCGGAGAAAACCCACGCAGGCACGGGGAGAACATGCAAGCTCCACACAGGGAGGCCGGGGCCGGGAGCGAAGCCACGACCTCTGAACTGTGAGGCGGACGTGCTAACCAGTCGACCACCGTGCCGCCCTGAATGAAGCTAATGAAATGGAAAAAAACAACAACACGCAGATTGGATCCGGGGGAAATGTAAAGCTGTTCAATTTCCTCCCTCTTAGTTCCTGTCCTGGTTCAGTGGCTGAAGAGAAAAGCAGCTCTGACCTTTGCTGTGGTTGGTGGGCGAGAGGTTGGCGAGCTTCCACAGCAGACGTTTTTCCTCGGCGTTCCTGCAGAGGCACAAAAACACTCGCTGACTCTTTGACCTTCTCCCCTTGGTCGTCAAGACGCCACGTTGTCATCTGCCGACGCTATTTTTAGCTTCTAGAGCAGCCCTCAAAACAAACGTACTCAGCGGCTTGTCCAAACGCTCACAGCTACGGGTCAGCATGTTGACGCTTTGCAGCGCCAACTGGGATTCTGCCACTTCCTGATCACTATTGCCAAAAATTCATTTTTAATACTTGGCCGCAACGCAGACTCAAGCGAACCAGGGACGGTCTATCGATGAAACTGACTGGGCATTTCCTGGTGTTTGATAAAAGCCTACATTTAAGTCGAAATGATCTTGCAGATGATGAAAGCGCTGCACCGAACCAAAGTGGCAAGGAAAGCAAAGGGCTGTAGGACACGTCACAGCATGTCGTCGTAATCCCACAGATCGAATTATGCTCTCATTATGATGCAGAGCCGCACTTCATCACTGCAAGGGACACAAATTACTTTTAAATGGACAGATGGGCCAGCTCAGTTTTAATGAGTTTAAGAAATGAAAAGTCAAATATATACAGTAAACTAGTTATTTTTTGGAATGAAAAAGACATTCATTCTTCTATTTGTTTTATTTAAAATAATTCTATTTTCCATCCATCCATTATCTATACCGCTTATCCTCACAAGGGCAAATATTATAGATAAAAAAAATTAATTTTTACTAATGTTTTAAAAAGAGTATTCATAATAAATCAATTCATTAGACACTTATTGTAATGTGATAGATGAAAAACCAACCCTAAACAAACCTTATTTTTATTTTAGTCAACAGCATGAGTGCCTTTTTGTCTGAGCATTCACACATCAATAAAGTCATGTTTTTCTTTTTTCGCTTCAATTCTCAGTGCCCGGCGGTGTTGGCTCACCAGGCGGCAGGCGGCTGACACTGCAGGTCGGCCGCAGTGTGGTCCAACTGCAGCAGCGCCTGGACAGCGTTGAGCTGAGTGGACGGCGCCGTGACGGGGCAGCAATGGTAGTCCAGGGACACCCGGGTCACCGTGCCACTGCGCTGGCACTCCGCCGACAGCAGAAGAGGAGCTCGGGCTGGATCCTGAGATGACACCTGCACGCGCATTAACAACATCGGTATTTGCCGCAAATATGATCCAGAACATTACTCAATGCAAAAGCTATAAAATGCTATGAGACATTAGATAGGAACAGCAAGAGGGCCTGTTCTAAATGTCCAGTGAGATGAGCTGCATTGTACTAGAGGGGCTCCTAAACATGAGAAAGTCATGTCGGCACGACACAGTGTACTTCCACAGTCAACGACAAAACAATAATTAAACGATATCAATCAATACTGAGCTGCTCCTAAAAGCAGAATTGTTGATACGGAGGCCACCAAACTTGGCTGCCAGTCAGTGCGAAGCACAAGGAATTGGAATGTGAGCGTGACCTGATACTTGAGCAGTCCAATGTTGTAGTAAGAGGCTTGGGGGTTGAGTTCAGCTTCCCGCTGCAAGTAAACCTGCAGTGCCTGCATGTTGAACCAGAAGTCTCGGGCGTCCGGGTCACTCTGAGATGGATCACTGAGTGCAGATAGAGACTGTTTGTTCTTAGCCGCATGATATGACAAAATGCATAGATCGTCATTTACGGACTAAGCAAACCTGAGTATGAGCCCGCACCCACTCAATTAAAAACGGAAAAAATAATTGTACATTACAGTCCGTACTTGTCTGCAAAAAATGGAATATTTACACAGAAATTTGCTGCATACTATGCCCAAACCTGCCCCACAAGCTTTCTTCAAAAGCAGCTTTTTTTCTCTGTACTCATATATTATCCAGCCCTCGGATTTGCTGGTATGTGAAATACTATCCGCTTAGTAATATGAAAAATTGGGGTTTCATATACTCAGACACAATTTTTGGTGTAAAGAAAAGTTTTCTTATCTTAATAACAGTTTTGTCTGTCATAACTTTGGCTGCTCAACAACAATCACTATGGCCTGCTAGTTGATTTGTCCCGAAAGGCACCTTGAGGAACAAGGACACAGCCGTAAATAAAAACATACGTCTTAACCAATGTCATGCTTTTGTTTAAAAGTGGGTTCACAACGGCAGGAAGTATTCTCAAGTCTTTTCCCCCCACGTTGGCATTTTCACAACACTCTCACCTCAGTAAACATTGGAGATGATTGGCGCATATACGGGTTTTTTTTTTCTTCTTCTCTGCTTCTGTGACATCACACGAAGGGGCTTGGTCTCACATCGGGCCACACCTGTTTCTCTATGTCAGAACTGTCGCCGCTTCCTGATGTGAGACCAAGCCCTCTGCCAAATGGGACACGCCTTCGTTCTCAGGACATAACCGAGGGATAAGGGCTGAACGCCCAACCAGTCGACACAGAGCCCAAAAAACAGTGTTTTGTATCTAGTTTATCTTTCTGTATTGTTCATGTTAGAGTCAGTCTCGTTATGCAGATTGGCATGCATGTGTGCGCTGATGAGAGAGGAGCAGAGAGAGCAATGTGATGTCGACCGATTGACAAAAAGAAGTGCTATGCGGTTTGTTACTGAGAATTGGAAAAGGCGTGTGGATTTGTGATTTTGACACTGATCTGGTCAATTACTGGAGCTTGGTTACTTGAAAAGTCTATCTTCAATAAAGGTTACAAAAAAAAAAAAGTTTGCGCACCCCTGGTCTAAGGAGTAGAACTGGGATTCGCTCTAAATGTAATGGTGGCATGAAGCTTATTAGCCCATAAAAATCCATATATTAGCCACATCACTGATTAAGACACTGGGTTCAAATTGTGTGAAAAAAAGTATTGGAAATTACAGTCATTAAAAAAAGAAAAAACACTAAATAACCTGAAGAGAAGCTTCTGGTTAGGTAAGAAGTGGTCTATTCTGGAAATGTTGACCAGTCGGAAGCTGAGCACAGGGACGTTGGGGTTTGCTGTGAAAATGCGGGTGATGCCTGCTGGGAAGGACATGGTCAGGTCGCCTGTGATCTTCACAAGACACCTACAAAAACAACATGAGGTTTTTTTTGTTTTTAAATGAACAGCAGAGAAGATGTAAGAGTCACATCATTTCCATTGAAAGCAACATCAAGCTCACTGATTCTGTTGTCCACCCTTGAAGTAAGCGTTGATGTACTCGGTGATGGCCGCTGCCACGGGCCAAGCCTCCTGGGCGCTGAGGGAAAGTGGGCTGGGGCCTCGGGAGAGGTGCACTTTAAACGAACACATTCGGTGTGAGTCATGTCGCAGAATCACATCAAGTGCGTCATGGTAAAAGCAAGTTATAGGAACACTTGGCCGATTAAACTTTCTTAGTGACAGTCAAACAATAAACATTTTTCCCACTCAAAGATGTATAGTCGCTACCCTACTTTGCATTGAAATTTGCATTGCAAATATATGCGCTACATTAGTTCAAGTTTTGTTCCCAACATTTTTACAGATTTGATGTTTTGCTGCAAACAATCTTAACAGAACAATTTGTTAACTAACAAAAAATGTACATCTAATAATAATCGTAGCAATAGAAAAAAATGGCGACTTAGAACAGCCTTTTGGAAAGTAACTTGTTCATAAGAATGGTTGTGTCTGTATGTAGAGTAAATCAAATCCATTTTTTTCCTGATGGTTTATGTACCTCACTGTAGATTCATATCCATGGTGAAAGTATTAAAAATGTTTTATTACATGAGAGTGTGTCTGTTTACTTTTGTTCTTGCGCACTGATCCACTAAGTCTTACTGTTACTGTTGTATTTTAGTCATTAGTGATCCACGACTACATACAGGTGGGTGCCAGAAAATTAGAATATTGAGGTTTCCCTCAATAAATATTATTTTACACAATATACAATAATTCAATATTTTGATTCAAAAAGTCAAACTTATGTTATATTATTTCACCACGCACAAAGTGAAATATTTCAATCCTTTATTTCAATTTAGATTTTTAAGGGAAATTTGAGGGATTTTTTTTTTTTTCAATCCAATGTTTCACAAAATTTGAATATCATGACAAAGTTCAACATTTTAGGCTTCCCGTGTCCCAATCTCGTCAGCGCAAAATGATGGTTAAATGGTCTCAATCCGGTTTAGTAGGCTTCAGAAGCATGGGGAAGACTGCTGACTTTGCAGATGTGTAGAAAACCATCATTGACTCCCTCCATAAGGAGAAAATGTCTCGAAAAGAAATTGCAAAAGAAGCTGGATGCTCACGGAGCAGGAACCACTGTACCAAAGTACATGAAGAGAGTGTTAAGAAGAAGGGGAAAATGTATCCGAAAAAGGTGCACGAGTGACAGGGATGACTGCAGCCTTGTGGAGGATTGCCAAGCAACGGCGGTTCAGAAATCTGGGGGAGCTTCATCAGAAGTGGACTGAGGCTGGTGTCAAGGCATCAAGAACCACAGCATAGAGATGTCTACATGACATGGCTGTAGCTGGAGAATTTCATGATTCAAGCCACTCTTGAACCAAAAGCAATTGTCAAAAGCGTCTGTGCTGGGCTAAGAGGAAAACGTATTGGTTTGTTGCCCAGTGGTCACAAGTCCTCTGTTCGGATGAAAAACAATGTTGCATTTCATTTGGAAATCAATGTCCCAGAGTCTGGAGAAGCACAAAAGTCAAACTGTTTAAAGTCCAGAGTGAAGTTTCCACAGTCAGTAATGGTCTGGGGAGCCATGTGATTAGTGGGATGGTCCAGTGTCTTTTATCAGGTCCACAGTCAACGTAGTTGTCTACCAGGAAATTCTGGAGCACTTCATGCTTCCCGCTGTCGACAAGCTTTTTGGAGACAATGATTTTATTTGCCAACAGGATTTGGCACTTAACCACAAAGCCGAAACTAGCAATACCTGTTTTAGTAGCCATGGAGTAACACTGGATTTGGCCAGCAAACTAAACCGACTTGAACCGTATTGAAAATGTATGGGGTATTGTCAAGAGGAAGATGAGGGAACAGAACCCCCAAAAATGCAGGCGATCTGATGGCCAATATAAAAGCAACTTGGGCTACAATAACACCTGAGCTGGGCCAAAGGCTGATCACCTCCATGCAACGCCACCTTGATGCTGTCATTAATGCAAATGGTGGCCAAACAAAGTGTTCAGGGCATATTACTTTAATAGACTTTTCAGAAGGCCACCATTTCCAAGATCCTTTTTGTTGGTCACATGAAATATTCCAATTTTGTGAAACACTGGCATTTTTTTGGTGGGTCTTTCCGCAATAATCATCAAAATTTAAACTAAAGGCTTGAAATATTTCATGTTCTGTGTGGTGAATTAATATAACATACAAGTTTTCCTGTTTGAAACAAATTATTGAAATAAATGGACTTTCCCTCGATTTTCAAATTTTTGGCATGCACCTGAATATCGTTGCTGTCCTATGAAAAACATGGATGTTTAATTGTGTCATTTTTTAAAAAAATCATGTTAATGGGAAGTCCGTAACGGTGACACCCCATTAACGTAAAAAGAAAAAAAGAAAGAAAAGATAAAAGAAAAAAAAAATGAAGATACGTGTTTTTCACTTTTGATGCTCCCATCTTGGTGAAGAATCCATTTCTATGCTCTAAATGAATCAGCAGCAGAGATTAAGACTTTCTTACATTGTCTTGGTGGGTGGTCCTGGAGCGGGTACGGCAAAGGCGAGGCTTGTCCCACCCTGGCGGGGCTGGGGGCTCGGTTCTGTCCTCCCCATTCAATGTCCCTGGATTGAGGCCCCCACTCACTGGGGCTGGAGGACGATGAGGAGGTGAGGGAGGGGCTGGGCTCCGGCAACGGCGAGGAGCACAGCGACCGTGACTGAGGACAAGAAAGGGTCCACTTTAGGCGGACTTGAATGATACACATTGGGCCTGTAACAATGGACCACATTGTAAGGAGATCCAATACGACAACATTTTTACAATTTCGGTTGTAGATATGCAACAATAATTTCCTGTATAACCTCTCTGACAATGTCAAGGAATTCATTGGTATCTTTACAAAATTGGAGTTTTTAATACAGCTCTGTATTAGATTGTGTAGGTGTACCATGTATTGTGGCTAGTGAGTGTACTGTATATGATACATAGCTTTAGCTTAGCGCCCTACACTACATAAGACAGACGTCCCTCTGACCAATCATTAAGAGTAAGATATGTCAGAAAAAATGTCCATCTTCTTACATCTTAGAGCAAGACGAATGGCCTGTTTCACATCAACAACAGGCAAAACAAATAATGTATTCTACCGTCTATGACAAAAACATTGATTGATTGATGGAAGAAGCTGCACACTTACTCTGTCAGTGCCGCTGAGTCGACCTGAACTCTTCTTGGTCTTGTTCGCCCTGGAAAGCGTAGCTGTGACCACGTCAGCTGATTCGTGTCTAAAGTTGTATTTGGTACCTTACAGACACACAGAGGGTCTTGAGTCTCGATCATACAACGAAACAGGAGTACATTTTTGTTTAAAATTGTAGTTCCTTTTATATTTATGATATAGGTCCAGGAAAATCCATACCCTTGTGAGAGATGATGCTGCACGGCAGCGGGGTGTTGATGTCCAGACAGTCTTGGTCTTTGTCCGTAGAGAAACAAAGATCCTCCTGCGGGCCAGAGTGTCTCGTGAGGGGCGGAGCGTTTCTGCGAGGTTCACTCTCTGATAATCGATGTTTTCTTCTCTCTGCTACAGAATCACCCTTTCCTACTCCTCCTTCACTTGGTTTGGAACTGCTTGGCTGTCCTGCCTGTCCAGAGGAGCCCTCGCTAAACGGGTTATGTAGAGAATTCCAATGCACAAGATCCTTCTTTGGCTGGGATTGGGACTGAAAGGATCCTGGGCTGTTATCAAATGCTAGCCTATTGCTGTTGGTGATGCTACCAGTGCTACGTGGGATTATTCCTCCTGTCGCAGTCAGTGATGACTGGTGGGTGGGGCTGCCAATCATGGTGATTGCAAAGGGGTCATCAGAAGAAACTGGCGGCGGTAGGCTTCGGTCTCGTTTTCGGTCTCTGTTTTTACGATTAGATGAGGTGGATGAGGAAGAGGAGGAAGTTGGGGGCGGGAGCGTCTTGATGTCAGCAACAGGGTTGGAGAACGGGTCCCCTCGTGCCTCTGTGACTCGTCCTTCCTTGGTTGGGCGTGGAGGCTGGCGTGGCCAGGCGTCAGCTAGGTTGAAGTTCTCCTGCGTGACATTCCTGTCAGAAGCAGCAAAGAAGGGATCCTCGGGAGGATGTCTGCAATTCCACACCGCTGACTCCATCTCCGATGAGGGGAATGATTGCTGGAAAGCAGGGAAGCGCATGGAGGAGGAGGAGTCCATATCTGAGGGGAGTCTGCAGGAACGGGAAGGACCCATGGACCAGGCGGTCACGGGGTCATCCTTTGGATGAGGACTTTGAGCAGGGGAGGGGTCACGGAAGACTGAGAGGAAAGGGTCAGCAGGTCGCCCTCGTGTTTGTGTCTGTTCTTTGCTTTGTGAAACAGGAGGCCACGCCGCCCAGCCCACCGGCTCAGGGGAGGGACCGAGTGGCTGAAGGGACGGTGAGTCAAGACCTGAGTCCTCTATGTTCTCCGGTGAGGAAGAGTCTGATGAGAAGGCAGCGTCTGACGCCAAAAAAAAATAAAAAACAGCAGTTCATGCACTACACAATGGGTAGAGTGTTCAAAGTAAAACACCAAATATGTTTATTGTTACTCTTACATTCAGAGGCACCAAAGGAACTTTGTTCTTGGAGCTGTTCCCGACCACTAAAGCTTTTGAATTTGAAAGCTGTTTCAAGAGGCGGCCCGAACAGGCTGTCGGTACCAGATGCTGTAGAACTCAACCTGTTAAAGAGAAAATCATTCAGACAGTCGTTGATATTGGTTTAAAAGGTTAAGACTCTTAAGTCCCCTTAAAGAGGAATTTGAGTCAAAAATTTTCTTTACAATACAATATAGTCTAGTCTGTATTCCGATTAATATTGCGTTTGTGGAATATCAATTAAGCAAAACAAAAAAATCACTCATTTGTATCTGCTGACATTTTGCCATTGCCGTCAACTGAAAATGACATCACAGTACCTAAGGGCTCAGATAACAACCGTCACAGCGTACCTCTTTTCTGGGTTAGGTCATGTTCACAAGCTGAGACAGCAAGTTGTGAAATGGCCGCCTCCTGAGATGGATAAAAACGAATAGATTTTTCTGCTTGATTCTTATTCCACAAACGCAATACTAACAAGAATACCATGTTTACACTCGTGGGACCGCATAGAATATATTATTGTAAATATGTTTGAATAGACTCCATCTTTAAGAAACTCCAAAGGCCGAGGGTGCTTGTTATGTGCAGACAGCCTCTCCAGTTTTGTGCATGTTCACATGATCGTGCCAATGCATGTGCATAAATCTCTGGCCTGTAAGTATGTGGTATGTATTGTTTAACAATGTATAAAAATGTTCTTCGTTCCCTCAGGTTAAAAAAAAAGGTGTGGAAATAACCTATGAAAAGTACGTATTTGGAGTTACTTATTGACTACTTTCTTAGACTATACAAAATAAAGAACAGAACTTTGCGAACCAAAGTCATCTTTATAAATGCAAGAAATTCCTCTGCATCATATAATGCTATGGGCATAAAAGGAGGGAAACTTGTGTGTGGCCCCCATCCTCCCCTGACCATATTAAGAACCTTTGAAACATCCTTAAAGTGGAAGTCAACCCAAACAGTTTTTTTCAACAATATGATCTATATTAGTCGAAACAAGGCATTCTGATACTTTGGGGCTTTTCTCAGCAATTTTTAAGAAAGATTAAAAAAATAACTTAGATCAATTAATTACAGATCATAATTAATTAATCTCTCAATTTTTTAATCTATTGACAGCCCTAGTTAGAATGTAACTTGACCTATTAAGATATTTTTGATTGAAATAGTTTCTGATTTCAGAAAATACAACCTCCTAATGCTGCAAATTTGACGAATGACAATTTTCAGTTCATTACAACCTATGAAATGTCTTGAAACACTGCTGAGCATAATAATTTGGAATACTGCATTTGAACACAAACTACGTTTTTATTTTTGAAAGAAAAAAATTATATCGTTGGGAGATTTGTTTATAAACATTCAACTTATTCTCTAACATCTGATAACTTCAAAATTATGCATGATGTCCATTTGCGTAGAGTGTTGATAAAAACCACGGGAAGAAAAACATAATTTGCATAATAATTTGGAACACAATGTAAGCAGACCAAAAACATGCAAGAACCAGATGAACCAAAAGGGGCACGACATCTCACCTGCTGTGATCAGGACTGGAAGTTGACCTGCGCAGGCCCTCCTGGTCACCATCTATAAGTACAACACACTGTGACTCACCAGCAAAAATGTTCAGAGCACGGAGGGGATGACAAGAAGTTGGAGAGAAGACACCAAGAAAAAACAGCCACGTTGCCAATAAAGAAATAACAGCCAATAGCCACATCAATAACCCCAACCACAACTGTTCCCTCCATCCATTGTCATCAATGCTTTATCATTAATCTGGACACCTCTTGATTTAAATGAATGCCTCCCTGCTACTGGAGTGCAGCAGCTTAATGAAATCTCAAACTACAGCCAAAGCTGTTGGCAGCTAGCAAATATAATATGGCGTGAGATAAGAAGGCGGCTGTGACGATTGGGAGGTGGTCCGTGCAAGGTCAGCCAGTTGGCTGCACAAACTCATTGCCAAAGTGATGCTTGATGAGGTTTAGTGAGCACTTTAATTCACAGTAAATCATGGCTGCAAGTTGCAACTAACACTGTACTTTAATTATCCAAATACAGTACTCCTTTCCTGTAAAGCCCTATTTCTCTGACATTCATTGCAAAAGTATACAACACTTGCAAAGCGGTGGATATACAACAAAATTGTACAAGTACATACTGTACAGCAGTGTTTTTCAAACTTTCTTGAGTCAAGGCACATTTATCTAATTGAAAAAAATCCCGCGGCACACCACCAGCTGAAATTGTGAAAAACAAAGCTTATTTTAACAATATAAGTGTTATAGTGTATTGTTTATACAAGCATTTTTTAATATTGAAGAATGATGTTATATTACCACACCTTGAATAGGAAATAAATAAACACAAAGAGAAAAGTATTTTATAATGTTTCATATTGATACTTACTCAGTGTGAAACATGGGCCTGTTTGGATAGACATGTGTGACTAATTTGCTTGTCTCTAAACAAAGACAATTAGCGACCTGCTGCTGCTACCTGCTGGTATGGACGAGTACTACAATGTAGTAAAGACATGATTACGCTGCCAGGCGCTAGACCGCACAGGCACACAAATTAGATAATTTTCCACGGCACACCTGACAATATCTCGTGGCACACTGCACACAGTTTGAAAAACACTGCTGTACAGCACATAAACATATTTAACTTCAAAAGACAGAGTACCGGTGTTTTGATTTTACACATTTTTTCTTTGGTCTAGCGGCGAAAGCTAGCAACAAAATACATAACAGAGAAAACAGATAAAAGAAAAAAAAAAACCTCTAGGGGAGGTGCCTTCATCATCCGTACGTCCACCTGTACTCGAGTTTCCTGTGAAGACAAACATTCAGAACTGTGCAAGATTGCAACATTGTTATCTAACCTTTGACACACATACAATCCCCTCCAAATATATTGGAAAAGTGAGGAACATTTCTTTATGCCTTTTCTTAAGACTGGAAACATCTGATTCATCAAAGGATGAATAAGAGAAAATCAAAATCACTCTATAGACTAGAACCTTATAAAGTTGGCATTTTAGTAGCTCAAGAGGAAATAGAAGGGAGTAAGCTTGCAGCATTCAGGCTGCGGTGAAAAGAATGTTGGGTGATGTAAACGGGTCGCATTTGCGGCAGAAGGATTTGCGACTAAAATACTAAGTCTTTATCATGGTATTCAACTTTGAAGTCTTTCAGTACTATACTATTTCTCACCAACAAAAGTGGTGTTTAATTATAAATAATGCTAATCTCCTTAAAATAAGCAGATCCAGATGCAAATACGTGCTATTAAATACTGAAATGTTGATCTCTAAACCAAATCTTTGCAGTTTATCGCAGAAATAAAAGACTGACTTCACTGTTCCAAAGCTTTGGTAGAGGACTGTATCCTACAATTGAGAACTCTTCAGGGATGACGAGACAGTCTAAAAATAAAAATAAATAAACTTACTAGAAAGATGCCTTTTGACATTTGCCTGAAAGACAAGGAGGAAACTTAGAATCCTGATGTTTACATTGTTGTCAGACATAAAACCAAAGGTACTTTACCATTTTGCAACATTGACTTTTTTTTTTCCAATTAACTTTTAGGCTCATTCTCTTATCCAAAGCCTTAGAGATCACTAATGCATACTATACCCCTCTGTTGGGTGGCAGGGTAAGAGTCCCAACAGTAGCTTTCAGCTCCTTCTCACAGGCGGCACCGCTGCGGTTGCTGTTGGCTACTGGTCTGATCTGGATTTGGAACTTCTTGGGTTCATCATCAAAATCGGAGTCACTAGAGTAGAAGTTGTTGTCCTTGTCTTTAGAGCAGCGTGATGAGGAGGAGCGTCAAGGAGAACCCTCATAACACATGCTTTAATGCTTGGTTTGGTCCATGTAAGGTTAAAAAAAAAAGTAAAAATACATCTCATAGCATGCACAGAGTACAATGACTGTTGAGCACATGACAATAGATCAAGAAAAAGAACTAGTAAGCTCAGTTTATACTGCCCACGTTCCTGTATTGGGACAGAGGCCTTGGAGAAAAGGAACAAATTAGATTCTCGGCGAGTTTGATTAAATCAGAGAACAGAGAAGATGCAGGAATACAGAGAGGTCATAAAACAGGTGCAGATGAGTAACAGAGGCAATAGCACATCAGAGCATGTGTTGTAGATTTTTTTTTTTTTTTTTTTCAAATACAAACCACTTCCTGTCTCTGTTTTGACTCCTTGTCACATGAGGCTGTACTGTGTCTAATGAGAAAAGGCACAGTGACAAAGACAGCAGTTGTTATCTCAAGACTGTCAGGACAAGGGAGCGTTAACAACGATAAACGGACAGAGATGCCTGGGCATGAGTCAGATTTAGTACACTGTCAATGCTAGCGTGAAGCACTTTGTTTAGAATTTTTCATTTGGATTTAATGATGGTAATGCACACATTAATTTGAGATAATTAGGATCGAAATTTAAGTACCGGTAATTGTTTCACTCAACAGTCAATGAGGGTGTGGCCGTTTTTGTGAATATCTTTACCTCTGACCTCCTAATTGCACTCAATTCGAGACATTTCTATTGAGCCTAGGAGTCTGCTCAGTCAGATGAGGTCTAATTAAGTGAAAACTGCTTGCTGTGTGCGTGTGACGTGTGAGAGTCATGTTTGTGTAATCTCTAAGACACATGGGAAACTATAGGTTTAGTTTGAATGAAATGATTTGTATTTGACAACAAGATCCTGTGCTGTGATATGTTTTGTTTGAATGCGAATTAGGAATGTAGCCACCCATAGAAAACCTACCCCAACCCTAAATACATGTGGACAAAATAGTTGGTACACCCCTGTTAATGAAAGAAAATAAGAACAATAACAAAATGCATAATAATAATCTAATAAAAAATCAAACAATGAAAATCAGACATTGCTTTTGAATTGTGGCTCAACAGAATTATTTTAAAAAGCAAACGCATGAAACAGGCCAGGACAAAAATGATGGAAGCCCTCGAAATGATTGAAAATAATTTTGACCATTGTTGACATGTTCAACTAATTATGTGTCTCCTCTAATCAACATCACGGGTGTCTTCAAACTTGTTAGCAGTCAGTCGGCCTATTTAAAGGGTGACAAGTAGTCACTGTGCTGTTTGGTGACATGCTATGCACGATACTTCACATGAACTGGAGGAAGCAAATGGGAGTTGTCTCATTAGATTAAAAATAAAATTATAGACAAACGCGTTAAAGGTAAAGTCTATAAGACCATCTTTAAGCAGCTTGATGTTACTCCTACTTGAGTTGCACATCTTCAGAAACGTAAGATCAACGGGACGGGAGGAAGAAAATTGAGGACAAATGGAAGAGAAGGATGATACAAATGATAACAAAAGAGCCTAGAACAACTTCCAATGATATTAAAGGTGAACTCCAAGGTCAAGGTACATCAGTGTCAGATGGCACAATCTGTCATTGTTTAAGTCAAAGTAGACTTCATGGGAGATGACCAAGGAGGAAAATAAACCATTTTTTAAAACGCCAAGCTGCATGTTGACAAGCCGCAGGGCTTCTGGGAGAATGCCGTATGGACATACAAGACAAAATTTGAACTTTTCGGAAAGACACATCAGTGTTCAGACACAAAAATGAAGAATTCCAAGAAAAGAACACTATCACAACTATAAAACATGGAGGTGGCTCTGTTATTTTCTGGGGCTGTTTTGTTGTACCTGGCACAGGGTGTCTTAAATCTATGCAGGGTAGAGAGAAATGTGCTGCCCAGTGTCACAAAGCTTGGCCTAGCAGGTCAACAGGATAATGATCCAAACCATCGCAAAAAACACCCAAGAATGGCAGAGCAAAGCAATGGACTATTCTGAAGTGGCCTTTCAGGAGCCCTGATCTACGTAATTCCTATTAATCATCTGTGGAAGGAAGTGAAATATGCTGCCTGGAGAAAGCAACCTTCAAACCTGAGACAAGTGGAAAAGTTTGTTCAAGAAAAGTGGGCCAAAATATCTGCTAAGAGGAGCAGAAGTCTCATTGAAAGTTACATAAACTCAAGGGTACCATCATTTTAGTCCAGAACAGTTTCGTTTTTTTTTGGTTTTTTTTAATAATTCTGTTGAACCAAAATACAAAAGCAATATTTGATTTTCATTGATTAATTTTAGTATTTTTTTAATTTACTATTTGTCCACGTGTATATGAGGAGGACAGGCAAATGTAGGAGCTGGAGCTGACATTTGGACATTTAACCTAAGAAAAAGCATACTTGCTGTTGCTAACCACAACTCGAACGTGCTGCTAAAGAGTAATATTATTAACCACAAGTTGCAATTCCTTGTATGTGTATGCTGAGAGAGCAAAGAAATCATGTGTGTCATCTTCCAAACCGCTTATCCTATACAGGGTCGCGGGGAGGTGCTGGAGCCTATCCCAGCCGTCAACGGGCGAAGGCAGACTACACCTTGAACTGGTCGCCAGCCAGTCGCAGGGCACACACAGACACCGTCACTGAGCGGGAATCGATCCCACGCTGCCCGCACACAACTCAGGCGTGTGTACCACTACACTATCAGTGACCTCGAGAGCAAAGAAATACATTAATAAACTACTCTCAATTAATACTATCTATTACCCTCATATTCAACATCCATCCATTCTCTGTACTGCTTATCCTCACTAGGTTCACTAGGTTGCGGGTGTGCTGGAGCCTATCCCAGCTGACTTGGGGCGAGAGTCAGGGTACACCCTGAACTGATTGCCAGCCCAGATTTGAACCCACGACCTCTGAACTGTGAGGTGGATGTGCTAACCAGCTGTCCACTGTTCCACCCATACACCTATAGTACGATGCAAATACAAACCTGGTGGCTCTGAATCTGATCTGTTCCTTGTCTTAGAAAATATATAATAATAACAATAGTAATAATAATAATAACAACAACAAAATAAAATTAAATAAAATACAAAAAGAATTTTCACCAAGTGAAGCTGGGACATTTGGAGATGCTTTTGCAGAAAAATATTATACTCCAGCATTCACAAAAAATAATTATTGACTCGGCCACATAACAAATTTCTATTTTGAAAAAAATAAAACTTCAATATCTAATATCATTAGTTCATTGCATGTCCAAATTACTGGAGCATTTTGAGCAGAAAAAGGATATCATTCTGAGTGCTGTCGGCTCGGATTACAAATCCTTCGTCATCTACATCAAAAGGTGAATTCTGCAAAACACAATCCAATGAAATTTAAAACAACAGCTTGATAAAAATATAATAAAGCAGAGGTGGGAATAAGTCACATATGTTAAGGTCACAAATAAGTCAAATCAGAGTTTTAAGCAAGTTCCAAGTCACCGTGGGAAGAAAAAAAAAAAAAAATGAATCACGCAATTCAATTCGAGTGCCACCAAATTTGTGTCACCATCAGATTTAAAACTACATTTGTTGTTTTTGATGCCAATCTGTTACCCAAATCTAATTAGTGTGTGTAAATGGGTGAGTGAAAGGCATTCACTTTGGGCACTTTGTAGGTTGTCACTTTTTGAAGTTGAGAGAAGTTGACATGCATTAGTTTGTGGGGGCGCTGCCACATCAAATATGGCAGAGACACTCACCACCAGAAACGTACTCTACATAAAGACTTTATGCCAGAAATCAACTTTTTGAACTCTATGTATTGCAGTGATTTTCGACAGTTTTCCAATTGTTGTTTTAGATCAGTCTTTTCCTACTCTTGGCCGTACGACAATATCAAGCGTATTTGTTTGAGATTATTATTAGAAGTCTTTTAGTCTTTCCCTTGATGTGACACAACCAAAAAAAAAAAAAAGAAATGAGCTCTAACAAAACCGGAAACTACAAGCAATCACGGATGCAGCATGGACGAAGAGGAGACACCAGCAAAAACCCGACACATGAAGGAAAAATTTGAATTGTGGTGAAAAAAAGTGCCTCAAGAATCTAGTTGTAGTTTTGTCAATAGTGACCCTGCAAAATTCACAGTCTTTGTAAAATCTCAGTCTGAGACTAGGCTGTGACTGAAAACTGTATAGCTCATGTTTAAATGCGAGCAAGTGTGAGATGATAATTTTCCAAAGGTCTTTTCCAAAACTTCTCAAAGTCCTCTGATTTAGAGGTAGCTTTTAGTAGCGCTTGCACCAGTTCTTGCACCTAATATTGGCTTGCTCTTCAGCAGTCTTGTGCCGTCCTTGAATGGTAATTTTTATGCACGAGAGCCCTTTGCACTGAAGGGGGGAAAAAACAAAACAGTATGTGGTCATTTTTTGATTGTTCAAACCCTTTGTTGTTGAAGGCTGGATCTTTTATGCATGCATTGAGCAGGAAATATATCAAGATGTGATGTACATTGGTTCAATAAAATCAGGCATATAAACGCATTTTGTCCGTATTTAAAATACGGAGTATTTCTGTCATACATATTACGAAGTACAGTATGTGATCCTAGGTGGCCTCACAGTAGCGCTGATGAAAAATATTGGCCCCCTCCATCATTTGAATTACCCATCCCTGCTATAAAAGAATGAGAGTTTTAGCAGTCAGACTACATTGATATTGTCACTGGGAGCTGCTGTGTTGGCTGTGAGTAAGGTGGAATACTGACCGGTATCTCTGTCACAGCGGAATCCCTGCAAAACAAATATGCGGAGAATCAATTTGCTTTAATTATTCAGTAAAACAAATTGGAGCCAGCAGCAAAAACTACAGCCCATCAAACAAAAAAGACCGGGGCAAAGATTGTGTGTGTGTTTGTAAGTGTCTGTGTGTGTGAGTGTGTGTCCATCTGTTTATGCTCACGTGGAGTCTGGCTCCTTGTCCCTCTTGCCCAGTCCAGGGATCCTGAAGGCTTTTGCCCGACTCTTCTTCCCGCCCTCGGGTGCTGTAGCTGTCATGTAGTCCTCAAAACTAACTACAGCTGCAGCACACGTATATAAGCACTTTTCAATTCATTTGTTAGTCCCATCCCGTACATGGTCAATACAGTGTGCTGTAGTACACACTACTTAAATCCTTCTTGTATTGTAACTGTACTAAAACTGAAAATATGGATTTACTCTCACTTTATTTTGCTAGTATGAATTATTCTGCCATATTAATAATGTGGTCTTGCAAGCTGAATTTGTATGCAGTTAATTGTGTGAGTTAATTACCTGGTCTCTCCTTGCCTGTGCCCTTCAGTTCAGCAAATTTCTGGATGAGGTTATTGATTCCAATGTTTTCTACATTTTGCTTGAATTCTTCATGTACCTGCAGCAGGTAAGCAGAAAAATCATTGTTTCAATATATGGCACAAAAAAAAAGCACGAATAGGTGATATTTGGTCTGAGATGTTACCAGTAGTCCAACATAATGTGTGGCTAAATTTGTCTTTCAGTGTACCGTCAAACATACCTGCCCAACTTGTACATGAGTGTCTTCTATGGAGTGGGAATAACCTTTAATCAACTGTTTCATTTGTTGCAAATGGGCCTCCTCAATTTCCTGAAACCTCTACATAAACACATATGCATATAGACACACAATTAGTCTTTGTTTCTACTGTAATAGTTTATTCAGCGTGTATTAAGAACTTATTTTGAAAATTCTTCTGATTGTCGCTATTGTGTTATGATTCCGACCAAGGTATAATACATGAACATCTGCAATTATTGTTTTCCATAGCACCGTGGGGAACTGCTACGCTTTCTGGGGTTCATTAAATCAACAAATCAAATCAAAAGAACAAGATCTTCTAAAGATATAAAGTACAATAAAATGACAGAGGAAAAAAGAAAACAAAAAGTTATCCACAACGAAATAGCTACTTACATAAGAAAAATAACTTCTGCATATATCAAATATTTAGCAGAAGGCAGTACAAACAATCACATTGCATAATGATCATGCACTTCCAGTTAGTAAGTAACATGTGACAGTCTTAATTTTTGCTGCGTATAATGAAAACCCCATTGGTGAGTTATTTACAGATGCTTTATTCATCTATTCTTAGAGGGGCCATATCATGCTATTTTAAGCTTTCCTATAGACATATAAATGATTGTATATTACCTTTGGCACAATGGCGATCTAATTTCTTATGATATACGAGTTATTTTGGTGGATATTTTTCTAACCCGGAAATAAGGCGCCAGGTTCATTAAAACCCCGCCTCTCCCCAGTTGGTATCACTAGGCAGACTTCTGACACTTTTCCATTAGTTCCAAACAGCCCCACACCACACACCACTCCGAGCTCAATGGCAATTCATTTGGTCGCCCCACCGACTCAACGGTCGGCTTCACTCTGCCGAATCCGAAGCCGGTCAGCGACTGCCCAAAGTTGCCATCTACGAAGCGGGAGCCACAATCATCTGGCTGGGGAAGCGGCGACGCTCCACTATGGAGTCCTCTCATTCGAGTAAATGGAACCAAGTGTGTGAAAGGAGCCAGTTCTCCCGAACTCCGGTGCAAAAATGAAAGCATTTCATTTGTGGCTGCTGTGAGAAAGTGGGCACGTGATAAGTCTGCGGGGGCGGTACGGGAGTTGCTCCTCACTTTGTGACGTATAAAAGTGAAGACCCAGTCGTTTTCTTGAATTTGGGCGGAGTTATTCTTTAGAGAGGAGGGACGAGCAGGAATGCTCAGAGATGGTTGAATGGAGGAAAACACCACTTGGGGTGTTTTTTTTGGTGAGGAATTAGCATTTTAACATGGCGAAAAACAAACAAAAAAAAAGTTGGAAAAAAAAGTTGATTTAGCATAATATGGCCCCTTAAAAGGTTTTCCAATAAGCTTTTAGAAGAGACAATTGTAAACAATGATTCTCAAAATCATTTGAAATGCAAAATAGAGAGGCAGTCATTACGGTTTGTTGATTATCTCCATGGAAGTAGCAGCAGTACCACGGCAATGTGGAGGTAGAGATTAAGGTAACAAGGGTGCAGGTTGTATGATTAGATGGGTATAACTTTTGATTTTTTCGGGGGAAGGCAGTGGCACAATGTTGACTAACATGTTCTGAATTTACAGATCATATGAATCAGGTGGTTAAGAGTATAGTCGGGATATAGATTGTAAATGTAAGGTAGTGGACCAAAAAAAAATAAAACTGGTCTTGGAATCAGAGCTGACCTGAGCAGATTCATTCATCTTCTGTTCAAACTCGCCTCCCACTCTATTGTGCTTTTCAATGTACAGTGCAAATGATTCTGCCGCTTTCTTAGACTTCAGCTCGGCCTGGTGAGAAAAAAATGACAAAAAAAGTTTATGATACCTCATATTATAATTATTCCATTTCCATATTGCTTACAATTACAGGTGATTTTAAAAATAAGTAGTAGCTAACTTTTTCCTGCTCCTTCTGTGGCGCTCCCTCCTTCCTGAGCCGCTCCAGCTCCAAACATTTGGCATGGTAACCCTCTTTGGACTTCTGAAGGTGCCCACTCTGAACGTGCAGTGCCTGCACCGCCTCTACAGTCCCCACCATGTCCTCTTTTGTCTGAATAACATACAACAAATTATATATATATATATATATATATATATATATATATATATATATATATATATATATATATATATATATATATATATATACTGTATATTTGTGCTGTCAATCACATTTGATTAATCACATTTTTTCATAGTTAACTCGTAGTTAATCAAACATTTCATTTATTGTAAAAAAAAAAACCTTGATTTTTCTGTCCCATTATTCTCTTGAATTTTAATACCCTTAACATGAATAAGATGATTGATTTTCTCATGCAAATACTTTATTAAAGTGAAGTCAACCCAAACATATTTTTTTTCAAGAATATGCTCTATGCAAGTCCACTAGTTGAAACAAGGCATTCTGATAAATATTGCGTTTGTGGAATAAGAGTTAATACACATGTTTTTAGCCATCACTGGGGGCGGTCTGTCGACTGAAAATGACATCACAGTTGCTCAGGGCTCAGGTAACGACCAATCACAGCTCACCTGTTTTCTGAAACTGAGCCATGATTGGTTGTTATTTGAGCCCTTAGGGCAGGGGTGTCAAAGTCAATTGGACGGAGGGCCAAATAAAAAAATTTGCGACAAGCCAAGGGCCGGACTGATAGAATGTTCATTGAAATTTTTTAGAATGTCCAGATTGGATCGGGTCCTTCACGCCTGCTGATGATGTCACGCTTTATATTTCTGTAATATATTTCAGCTTCTATGTTTGTCACCCCCCTGGCAGTTGTGTTTTTATGTGCGGAGTTACTAAATAAAAAATAAAATTACATTACTGCTACTTTTGCAAGGCAGCTCGTACGTCACTTCCGCTTATGACCCGAGAAGAAGCCGTTGCCCGTCTTGTGAAACAAGATCAGTGGAACGTTTGCGTTTCTCCTGCAAAACTGGAAACAACTTTCTGGTTGGCTCGGGATGCAAGACTGTATGAACTGTATATAATGTGAAGTAAAACGGAGAGGATCATATGATTGGTATGATGTCTCCAGCTGACTATTTTAGAGTGGTAAGGTATGAATGTGGGTGCTCCTGTCAGAAAACACAGGCCCGTATTCCACTTGACACGTTTATTTATTGTGGTCAGCAAAAACACAAGACATTATCCAATGCGTATCCATTAGTTAACAATATGCCTAAACATTACAATTCACTGTATTAAGCAATTAAACAGCCAAACAATACATACAATACACATTCACACGTTTCATCACTAGAATAGTTACCATACTAGCCGAAATAACTAACTAGTGTTCATCAACGTGACATCACTCACGAGAACATATCTAGGCTATTATGTACAGCAGTTACCTGACACAAACCTAAATTATTAAACTCACCTTTTAACATTTACACACAACAACAAACATGGTGAAACACGGGAAATCTGCAACTACTGACTTTGCTGGCACGAACAAACTACTAGTTGTGTCGAAGGAGGAAAAAGAAAAGAAACCACGTCCCTCCCTATCAACACTTAGCGCTCTGGGAGCGTTCAATGCCTGCTCACAGTGTGGGACATCTCAGCACTACATCGAATCTCAATGAATTTATCAAATGCCAACAATTACTATTAATAAAACAACATGAGATTTCTAACATGAAGTATTTCTTAATAAAGCGTGTTTTACTACGAATAACTTTTCAGTGGCAAACATAGATGCAAAGAAATATATTGCAGAAATAGTGTAACGAATTGAGTTATCTGCGTTGTGGTCGAATTTGTGTCCTGCCAAGTTGTGTTGTTTCCGAGGTTAATGAATGCATCGTGCGGCTCGCTGGATGGGAGGGCATGCGAGCAAGAGGAGCGCAGGACGAAGAGGAGAGCCGTTGCTCTTTTTTTGACTGTATGGTTGTTGTACTGTATTGGCGTCGGCTGTGGCCCACAGTAGCCGGTTGGACTAATACAAATGTGATGATTAAACTACGTCTGTGTTCTTGGAAGACGCTACGATATATTTTAATGCGTGACGTCATCGACAGGCACAAAGGACCCGATCACATCTGCTACCCACACCGGCTTGCTGCGGGCCGGATCTAATAATAAAGCAATATCATCCCAGGGCCCGTAGAAAACCTTCTACAGCTGGCCTGCGGGCCTTGATTTTGATATGAGTGCCTTGGGCATCTGTGATGTCATTTTCAGTCGACAGAAGTGATAAAATGGCCGACCCCTGAGATGGCTAGATTTTGCTGCTCAACTCATATTCCACAAACACAATCTTAATCAGAATGCCTTGTTTCAACTAGTGGGTCTGCAAAGAACATATTCTTGAAAAAAAAATGTTTGGGTTGACTTCAATTGAAAAAACAAGCATTGGATTCAACTCACATAAACAGACCCTCAGCCCTTTCAAACATACACACACACACACGCATCCGCAAACGCACACACCCAATCATTTACATTGGTGTTGTTCTGACATATATATTTATTGCTTCTTGAGGGCGACTTGTTGCTCAAGCTCTGCTTGGTTTTCTGGACTGTGCTTAAAATTGGACTATCAGGATTAAAACTCAGCAGTCAAATGAGCAGTCATTTTTACGGATGTCACTTTTATTGAGCTCTGGCAATGACTTGATCGACTAAAAAGATAATTACTCGCTGTCTAATAAAGGTATTTTGTTTATCAAAACTCTGTTATGTGTATATTTTAATGTACATTGTATCAGATAAATGAATGAGAAACAGTTGGTGGACCGCTGGGATTATCCCGTGCCTCTCTCACGCTGCGTGTGTGCCGTGCTGTTAAAAATACGTTAAAAAAAATGTTCATGGGGGAATTATGTCAACAAGCACCACATAAGCTCATTATTTTATTGATTTCGACCGACTGGTATGTACTACTGCAACACATGATTGATTTAGTTGCCAATTTATATTTTCATTGTTTTATATTAATTTGGGGATCACATATATTATTTTGTATTTATTATTTTTCTAAAATGCTGCAATATTGTTTTGTGAATATATATTTATTTATTTTTATTGTGCTTAAGTATTCATTCCTTTTTGATTTGGTTTGGTACGACGCATTTCCTGAGCGAAGAAGAAATGAGAGAGAGGTGGATTAGAGCGAGGATGTTCATGTTTGAATAAATACACAGCAAAACACTGTCCTGCCGTGTCGGTTGTCTTTAGCAAAGAAGACGCCAGAAGAAATACATAAAACCTATCAAACCTATACTGTAACCTGACATACCACGGCCTCCAAAGATAAGGAAGAACAACGTTTAAGGGTTACACTACCAACCATCACGACTATCACCGCGGGGAAGGGGGACTCAGCCGAGCAATTCATCCTCATCGTCAATATTTTGAAGCAGATGTAATGCCTCCTCTACTCTAAAGCTTTTTTTTTTAATATACATGGATAGATCATGGTGACCAGCAGCCTCTATCAATGCAGCCGCTGGTTGCTATGGAAACCTTAATCACACGATCAAAAAAATTGGCAGCGTCAAAAGGGGGTTGGGTTAACGCCGATAATAACTGACATCCTGAATATAAATATATATATATATATATATATATATATATATATACACACATATATATACACATATATACACATATACATACACACATATACATATATATATACACATATTTATACACATATATATATACATATATATATATACATATATATATATACATATACATACATATATATATATACATATACATACATATATATATACACATATACATATATATACACATATACATACACATACATATACAGTATATATACACTGTACATATACAGTGGGTACAGAAAGTATTCAGACGCCTTGAAATTTTTCACTTAGTCATTGCAGCCATTTGCCAAAATCAAAAAAGTTCATTGTATTTCTCATTAATGTACACTAAGAACCCCATCTTGACTGAAAAAAATCTGAAAAGTAGAAATATTTGCTAATTATGAAAAAAGAAAAACTGAGATATCATATGGTCATAAGTATTCAGACCCTAACGTATTTTATTGAATAGAAGCACCCTTTTGAGCTAGTACAGCCATCAGTCTTCTTAGGAAGGATGCAAGTTTTTCACACCTGGATTTGGGGGTCCTCTGCCATTCTTTCTTGCAAATCCTCTCCAGTTCTGTCGGGTTGGATGGTGAATGGTGGTGGACAGCCATTTTCAGATCTCTCCAGTGTAGGGCTGTCCCGGCTAGTTGCCAAAGTCGGCGTCACTGATGGCGTAAATACGTCGGCCCGCACAACATACCGTCGACGACGAGTGTCGATGACGTTTAATACGTTGGCACGCACATACCGTCGAGTTTCAACGTCAACACGTGCATACCGTCAGTTGTAAACAAGTGCGCACAGCAGAAAAGAAAGGAGAACAGCAGGAATGGGGGCAGCACCGGTTCGCGTGTTCAGGGTGGAGGAGAGGACAGCGGCACCACGAAGCAGCGTACAAGAAAGTCCAAAGTATGGAAATATAAGTATGGTCATCTGTAGCCTTTGTACAGCCGAGTTGGTGCAAAGCCGAGTTATTAACGAACACCTGAAGCGACATCACCCAGGTGCTGCTGGAAGACGATAGAAAGCAAAAAGCTAGAGGATCATAAGTTCATCTAATCAACTACTAACATGACTCGGTTTTACTTAAGTTGCTGTAATGTGCGACGTATTATCAACGTGCATCGTTAAGTTTCATTTCTCGAAGCAGCGGTTTGCAGTCAAAATTACAGTGTTGTGTTTCATCTTGAAAAATTCTCAGGAGTCTGAATACTTTCCGTACCCACTGTATACATACATACACTGCACATATGCAATACATACATAAATACATATGTGTGTGTGTGCGTGTATGTGTCTGCATGTGTTCATGCATGCGTGTGGCACAGATCATCACATGAAAGACAGAACTTCAGAATGTTGGGTTCTCTTTACAATGAGACAAACATGGTCAACCTATACCTTGCGGTGAATTTTGACCTGCTCATCACCATACTTGTTGATGTCCCGAATGAGATCGTTCATCTTTCTCATGAGCTCAAGATGGCAGAGAGCCAGTTTGTCAGAAGACACCCTGAACACATCCCACAGTGGTGCAAATGTCCTGTGGGGGGAGCACAATGCAAATAAGAAGGAATTAGGAAATTCCAGTGCTTCTGGTTAAGTTAGTTAACTTGAATTTTAACAAGAGAGTTTACTTGTAATATTTTTTAGGTCACAATTTTCTTGGCTTTTGACCACTACAATGAAATGAATCCATTTTTAAGCGTAAGTGGCTGTTTAGGCCATGTAATTAAAACACTTCCCCTGGACTTCCTGACATGGTAACAACTAATATGTGGACAAAGTGACCCTCACCTTTGAAATACACAATTTAACCCTTTTCATGCACAGTGGTCACTACAGTGGACAGCTATTTAAAAGTTGCTTTCGCCTATATTTAGTAATAGTAATAGTAGTAGTAATCTAAAAAATATTATATTTATTATATTTAAATATTTATATTTTAAATAATTACATCAAATCATAATTAAAATATATATATTATATAAAATATTTTAAATAAATATTTTAAAATATTTTGAAAAATTTAGATTAATTAATACAGGCGAAAGCAACTTTTAAATAGCTGTCCACTGTAGTGACCACTGTGCATGAAAGGGTTAGGTATACCCAAAGTATAGCAAGGCAAATGAAGAGAGATTGCTCCTTCACTGTAAAAGGATGGACAAACATTTTCCTGCATAAAAGAATAACATATAGTATACAGTACATATGACAATATGGTTTAAGTGCTTGGGTTATTTAAATAGTGCAGAGAGCAGAAAAAAACGATTTAAAAAAGACAAGCAACGAATGTGAACATTTGGTTGTGCAGATGGTACTCATCCATATCTTATACAGAGCCATGGTACTATTTATAATAAAGGATCAACACGCTTCCAATGGTGCACAATTTATTGACAATCTGCATTTCATGTACTCACTCACCCTTGTGGGCTTCCGTTGCTGGCCATCTTAGCCAGTTTGCCCATGGATTTGGAGTAGGTCTCCTCGATTGCAGCTCTGGAAAAAACAACAAACATTAGCAGAATAACACACAGTGGCTCTTATTTAAAAGTAGTTATGGAAACTTGAACAGCAGCACAATTCAGCCCTGTGCACTGTGCACATCTGCAGTGCAAATGGTGCATCAGAATCACCTTTATTCTTCATTCCTATTGACTAACTCAAAAAGCAGTTGCGCGTGACACCATTTTTAAGGCCTCGTATTTTAAATGAGGATGTATATTTATTTAACAGAATGTCAGTGCTAGGTAAATTATAATATACAGTAAGCCATGCTGAAATTATTAATGGACTAATTTAGCAAGGCTGCGCATTAAACTTTAAAAACAAATCTGCAAACCCCAAGGCAGCAATATTGATCCAAATATCCAAAGGGGAAATATAACAACTTGCTTCTGAGGACTGAATTTAATACACACATATGGCGCTGTTCATGAAATATGCTCAAGTTGTGCATTTGTGTGGGCAACAAGTTCTAATATATCTACTTTGCAGTTGTCTGTAGCAGCCAAGACCCACATTCCACCGATACCGATCATGCATGAGTGAGATCGGCCGATACCGATCACATGGAATATCTGTATATTTTTCCATTTATTTATGGTGACTGCTATTATGCAATATTATCTGAAAAAAAAAACAGCCATATTTTTGCCGTAACTTTGACAAAAATCTATATATATTTTCAAAAGCATGAAGAAATACAAAACCGTTGCTGGCACAATACAACAATTACTCAGTCACAAAGATAACTTGAAATTTACCAGCTTTTAGTGACACAGTTTTTAAACAGATCAAAATAATCAGCAGTCTCAAAAGATTTAATTATACAAAAACTCAAATAAATAAGATGCCACCTAAACATTGCATGGTTCAGAATATAATCAAAAGTAGAAAAAATATGCAGGCTTCACTTGAATAAACTATTCAATGAGTTGCTAAATTGAAACGACTCAGGAACTTGGTTTCTTGTTTTGTGCATAGACAAACTATCTTGTGTATTTGTCAAGGAGAAAAGTCACTGTTAACCTTTTTGTGAATTATAAAATGATATAGTGCCCAAAAGTGACCTACAATGCCTGTGGCAATAATGCCACCTATACTGCGCTGTGTCCGCCTTGACTTTATTCAATGCAGTGAGCCTCGTAAACTCACCACAGTCTCCCAATTGCTTGTTCTTCAAATGTCGGATTAAGTTGGTTGTGTTGAAAATTTTGGCCATGCTCCCCGCGCGAGGTACCTTTTCATGGCATATACAGTATTACAAGACGCAAACTCCACACACTCAGCAGACAATGCTATGTTCACACCAACTGCGGTGGTCGGAACATTCGATCAAAGTCTTTTTTTGCTGATCAAAACATCCGATCACCCGCAACTCATGCTTCGCAGCCTTGTGTTGCGTCCCTCCCCTCTGCTCGCAGCGGAGGTGCGGCTGCGTTATGGAGCCTTTCTGGCGGCGCGTTTAAGTTAGAGTCAATGTAGCTCGCGCGGTTGCGTGCAGGGCGGCGCGAGTGATGCTTTTGGACGGAGGGACGTCGTAGCGTATTAAACAAATCAACTTTTTTGCCATTTCGTCTCGCGGCAACCAAGCATGAGCTGCGGGTGATCGGATGTTTTGATCGGCAATAAAAATACAAATTTTCAGATATCGTCATTTTTAACGAAAATCGGCCAATCATGATCGGTGCCCAATCGATTGGAGCATCCCTACTAAAGAGCAGTCCAAAATAACACCATCGTGACAGATGACAAAAACAACAACAGAAAATTGGTCCACAAGGTCTTTTCTTATGTTCTCTTTTTTTAGAAAAGACTTTTGGGAATGCAGAGTCAGATGAAGATGGATGTACTTTATCAGTACCACTGACTCTCTCATCCTGTGGGATCCCACACTTCAATTCTGGACAGCTGATTTGTTGTCTGTCTCAGCAGATATAGTGAATTTTCCCTTGCGAGGAATGTGTACAGGCCCTTAGAATCAATTTCATGATTATATCACTTGCAGTGACACTGCATGTTGTGTGATCCCACCCCCGCCATCCTCCCCCTCCCCGAGGAAGTTCATTCTTGGTCTCAATTTTATCATAGCTATGTTACATTTAATTTGAGTAAGTCTATTATAATAAACCATACACTTCAATAAGACACTTAACCCATTAAAGCCTGAAGCCCCTCGTAAGACATCTCTCTATGGTTGTCTTTGGAGTCACACTTGAAAACCTGACATTTTCGCCACCTACAAAATAATTAATATGTCAGCCCCTGTATCAGATAGAAACATAATTCTAAAAGAATTTGAGAGCTTAGACATATGGCTTTCACACAGGCCCGAGTTTATTCATCTTTACTGTTTTAATCGAAGATGCAAGTGAAGCACTATTTATTTATTTATTATTTATGATAATGAAAATGAAAAAAAACCTGTGGTAATTACCATGCTCTATTCTCTTTTAAAAAGACGTTGAAATCGTCATTATCTACGGACATATAGCTGAACCATATATCATGTTTGGCTGGTTTCACGGCTTTAAAGTCCGCAAGCGCGTTGTCTATATCACTGCTGTGACTTATATCAGAGCTCCCGCAATAGACTGTGCCGCTATTACTCCTCTAAAAAAATCAGGATATCCTCTGACGACTCACGACACCGTCATATGTCTATTCTGTTGCCTTTCATTGGCTAAGCGACCGAGAAATGGATTAAAAAAAGAGAATGACGTCCACGCGCTCCCGGCTTTAAAGGGAGAAACACGCAACAGCGCTCCCAGCTTTAGTGGTAGAAACGCGCTTGTGTGTTCCTGGATTTAATGGGTTAAAAGCGAAATCAACTCAAACATATTTTTTTCAAGAATATGTTCCCAGCGGGCCCACTAGTTGAAACACGACATTCTGATTAATATTACGTTTGAGGAATATGAGTTAAGCAGCAAAATCCACCCGTTAATAGCCATCACAGGGGGCAGCCATTTTGTCATTTCTGTCAACTGAAAATGACATCACAACTACTAAGGGCTCAGGTAACGACCAATCACGGCTTAGCTTCAGAAAACAGATCAGCCGTGATTGGTCTTTACCTGAGCCCTGAGCAGTTGTGATGTCATTTTCAGTCAACAGAAGTGACAAAATGGCCGTCCCCAGAGATGGCTAAAAATAGTGGATCAACTCTTATTCCATAAACGCAAAATTTATCAGAATGCCATGTTTCAACTTGTGGGCTTGCATAGAACATATTCTTGAAAAAAAATATGTTTGGTTTGACTTCCACTTTAAGTGCAACCCTCCTGATTTAAATAATAAAATTGGAACAAATAAGATCAAATAAACCATTGAAGGACATGGGTTGTTCTCCAACACTGGAAATGTAAGTAATCTGCACCAAGGTCAAACTGTCGCCATAATATCATCTTTGTTAACTGTAAAGTGTATAATATACTAAGTGTTATCCCCCGTTTATTAAATCATGTTGAGATCTCGTGAGGTCGACAGTCAGAGCAAAGTGTGTTTGCACTAACACTTTAACAAACCCGTTTCATCAAGAAATATATCGTGATCAATTTGTAAAGATAAAAGCATGAAATCCATGTATGTCTGTTTAGAGCAGCTGAATATTTTGCACACCACTGGCAGAATCTCTTCAACCACTCTAAGCACACGTGTGCAGAGATTCTCATCACTCGCGTTACCTCACTCATAGAATTTCACAAAAACGCACAAACCTCTCCCGAACAAACTCAGCGAGTTCCTTGGTTGCCAGCTGGCCGTGCTTCATATTGTGGTAAAGCACGTCAAAGCCGGCATTCTTTTCCCCCTGCCAAGGCACAAATAACACAAATAGTCTGTTAAAACTCTGCTAGCAAACAGCAAATCAGTATGGCGTTGCAGGTATAAAGAAATCAGCTAGCTCTTTGGTGCCATACTGTACCGTACATCTGTTTCTAGACACAGTTTGTTGATCAACATAACATTGTATTAATTTGCATAGCAACCAGCAGTGGCATTTAACGTTCAATCGTTTTGATATATAATAATTAAAAGAAAACATTCTTGGAATAATTATTTCATTGTGCAAAAACATTCTCTCTTTCGTATTTTGCCATTGGGTAATTACATACAGCAAATCCCCCCACTACAAATCAACATTTTTAATTAGGATTTAAGAAACTGTTCCAGTGGCCTGTCCTTTGTATAAAGTCCATTTTGGCCAGCCATTCTGCTGTGATATTGTAGCATTTTCCTCTGATTTAAAAACTGAAAAAATTGCAAAAAAAACAAAAAAAACAACAACAACAACAAAAGTGGTGCAAATGACTTGGTTGTGCAAATTTCAAAAGGGTGTCATGAGCAGTGTAAAAATGGTAAACATAAAACGAAAACAAACAAAAAAAAATATACCACTGTAGTTCTTTAAGATCAGTTTTATTGATAGTTGTCAAAATTTGAAATTGACCAAATCAACCCCTCATTAAACTTAATGGTACGTACACAACTGGCTGACCTACACTAGTTTTACTAAAATGCCTGCATTGTGTAACAAGCCACATTTTCAATTCACATTCACATTCTCTGTGAACACACTCTAAAAACAATTGGGTTATTTCATGAACCCAATTTTTGGATTGTTTGTGTTGGGTCAAAATTCTGGGTTATTTCTTATAAATTAACCCAATTGTTGTACTACCAACTATATATTGGGTTATATGCCAGTAATGTTTTATGTTGGGTCAAAAATCAACCTTAACAGGCCCATACACAGGTGCCAGATGTACACTTCAATTAAGTATGACTGCCGGCCATGACAGCCACAGGACATACTGTTCATGTCGACACACGCAGCATCGTGGTTAAGTTAAGGACACTTTTGACATTTGGATTTCTTCATTTATCACACTGTTTTGGTAAGTACTTCACACATTGTAATCTTTTGAAAACGAGTTGCTTGTAGCTGAGCTGAGGACGAGTGTTGGAATCGTAAAAAAAAAAAAAAGCATTAGTCTTGCTGCCATTGTAGGATGTGACACTACACAAGAACTTTGCGTTCCCCAAATAATGTTCCCTATCAACTTTATGTGTTTACTGTAATCCACAGGAACATTTCTATGATTGACAGAGCGGTTACCTTGCTTGGAGATCAGAGAGATCACAGCTCATCACAGCCCGTGTGAAAGTGTGATGCAGTTGTCTGGTGATGACCGCAAGGAAGCAATGCTTGGTTTAAAGAACTGAAACAAATTGTATACCATTTTACAAATTTATCTCATGCACTGATTTGCATTTCCTGGCTGACAGCCAATCGAAGTGATTGTCACCGCCACCACTTAGCAGACTGACATTGGTGTCTTATTCATTCAATTCATATCTAAAAAGCACCATGACACAAAATATATGAATTTGCCACAATTCTAATCATTACTTTTTAATTTAGATTTGTTCTCACTTCCGCCATGAATGTGCTGAACATGTATGCATTCTACTTTATGAAACCATGACCGAGGACTGCACAACAAACAATGGCCCTGCCATGTTAACATAAGCATATCACCGAGTAGGGTGAGATGAAATTTTGCGACCACGTCACACGCATGTGGACCGATTAGTGGGCTTGACTAAAATGCACTTCCGCCCTAACTTAATCAAGCCCTTTTTTCAAACGTGTCACCCCTAAAAATGGGTGTCCGGCCGGGCCGGAGGGTCCGACCGGTCCGCCCCCGGGACGGAGTGCCCAGCTCTGACCAAATGTACATCATCCCCTACTGTTATTGTTGTTGAAATTGAGACTAGGTTCACACTGCAGGTCTTAATGCTCAATTCAGATTTTTGGGAAAAAAAATCTGACTTTTTTGTGTAAGCGTTCATATTACATTATAAATGCGACCTCGGTCCAAGACGACATCACTCCCGACGTTGTGTTTGCGGAAGTAAATGGTGTGGTCGAGCGTGTCAGGGTATTTATACAGTGAAGCGATTAGGTAGAAGGTAGAAATAAATACAGTATTTGGGGAAAATCACAAGGCGACACTTTAATAGCTCATTTCATGGAGACATAACTAACGATGACGTCACGTCATAACCGTGCGTAAAAAATGAATCGATCCGAGCCGTGGCTGAATTACTGCGATCGCCATAAATGTAGACTTTATGCTTCATGTTTCAAGTGGGCTTCAATTAAAGTAAAATATAAAGTCAATAGAGTTACTCAAAACAACTGCAGATTCAATCCCCTGCTGCCAGCACTATTCCTCTGCTTGCGCGGAGCGCTTTTTGGGCTCCGGATGACGTCAATGTCGGATATACCGGTATGCGACCTGGCCGTTCAGACCGCAGTCGCATTGAAAAAATTATAATAAATAAAATACGTATCCGATCTAGGACCACATATGAAAGCGACCCAGGTCGCCTTTGAAAAAATCGGAATTGAGCCGACTGTCATAAAAAAATTTTTTTTTTTTTTTAAATCAGATACAGGTCGTCGTATATGGGCAAAAAAAATTGTCGCATTTGCAACCAAAAATTGTTATTTTTGACCCAACTGTTTTTAGAGTGCAAGACGCACAGATTCTCAAGTCTTAAAATACCCTGTCGGAGAAGAACAGAACAATTCCCAGGTACCAGGGGAATGCCTGGAATGGCAAGGAAGGTTTGACCACACACACACACACACACACACACACACACACACACACACACACACGCCCACACACCCCCACACACACACACACACACACACACACACCCCCACACACACACACACACGCGCGCACTCGACACAGCCAGACATGGAGACTGGAGTACTTGACAAAACAAACAGTGAACACTTTAGGGAAATCTGTGTGCAAGCCAGTAACAGGTTTGTCACTTTGACGACTTGTCAGCTCATACATTAAAAAAAAAAAAGAAAGAAAAAAAAAAGACACAAAGCAACTTCTGAGCTGCCTTCATTATCGCTGCAATCACTTCCTTACCAAAATACTTCACATACAATGACTGCTCGTAAGAGTCCTTATAAACAATCAATTACACATAACGATATCAATCAATAAAAAAAGATTATGACTTTTATATATAGATATGTACTGTAAATGAGTAGTGTCTAAAATGGAGAGTATTTACAACTAAAATGACATGTTTATTGTGTTTTCCTTCATGTAAATTACATCTGCTATTCAAATATTTCATCCCACTTAAACTCAATCATTAAACTATAATTTTTTTCCCTCCCAAAAACATGCACCATTTCAGTAGTTTGTGGATTACACTGATGGTGGTAGAAATCAACATGCCACAATTATTTTACATGTATTTTAACGTTTCGTGTGGGAAGTTCTATTCTTTTGTAAACACACAGGACCAGGCTGCCCTTTGAATATTAAAAAAGGAATACTGTATAGGAAATTGGCATAATTCAGCATACAGAAACTAATAGGGATACCCCGATATCCAAATGTCACGATACAATAATGTCACAATATGAACCTCACGATACGATTATTATCACGATATTGTCAGGAGGGTGGCGATTAGGGCTGCCAAGATTAGTCGACTAATCACGACAACGTCGACGATCAAAATTAATTGCCGACGCGTCGTTTTTATGTATATATTTATTTATTTGGCACATTATTTTTCTCTCGAGACTGCCGCGTCTCGCTCTTCTCCCGCTGGCTTTTTTCCTATCTGCAACGCACATGCGCAGTGGTGGTAATCCGGGTCATATGTGATGTAAACAGAAGCATTGTGGGTAAAGCAGTGTAAGGGCTAATTCGTGTTGGCAACAGAGTCCGAAAGTTACGGCGCATTTCACCAAATATACTCAATACAATGCAAACCCGCCTTTCATGGCAGCACGATGGGGATGCCCAATCATTTAAAAAAAGGAAGCAAGTTATGGCTTATGCCTGATTTCATATCTGACATACGCATAGTTGTGTCTAGAAGGTAGCTGCAGTTAGCATACACACGTTACGGTTGTGTTTGATGTAACGCTCCTATTTGGTACGCTAACACGTCGTAGCATCTTCTATGGATTAAGCAGCCATTATTCAGTAAACTCGCGTTGATTAACAACCAAAACTCTGTGTTTATGCCCATGGTGGACATCGAAGCAGGAAGCGCACGCACTCGCGAACGGAGTGATGCGTTCATGAACTAGGAAATATCAGCACTCAACACAAGAACGAAATTTTTGCCACTCATCGCCATCGCATAACAATAAAGCCCATAATTCAGTTTGTTGCAATATATGACGTTATAGTGCAAACAAAAAAGGTCTTCCTTTTTTTGTTTTGCATACCACATTTTGATTGTGTAGATCAATTTACTACTTTTAAATTATGCATACTATTGAAGAAAAACATTTGGATAAAATTTAAATTAAGACTAAATTAAAAACCAAGTGTTTATTTAGTTTTCTTTAGCACATAGCATTTTACCAATTTACTCCTATGATTTCACTACGTTCTATTAAAAAAAAAAGTCCCAAGAAGGTGCCCAAGAAGTGAAATATATATACAAGTACTTATTTTTGTATTCATAGATAATTTCAACGTATTAGTGCACCTCTGCATAGTGCATAGTTTTGGTTCCATTTTAAAATGCACTAAAGAATTACAGCAAAAAATTTTAAGGCCAGAGTATCGCCATCAATTTAAGTCACTCCCTTATTTATAAACATGTCGGGAATGATGGCTTAAGTTGCCAAATTTAATATAAGTTGAATGTACTATTGTCTTAATTGATTTAATGATTAGTTTGTCATAAAGAATTCAATCTGTAAGTGAATGATGGTTATTATAAGAGCAGCAGCTTGCTGCTGCGATTTATACATTATCGACATTATACATTATATTATTATTAGTCGACTAATCGCGACTACGGTTAGTGATTAGTCGACTAGCAAAATAATCGTTTGTGGCAGCTCTATAAAAAGCTCACGATACTGTATAAAAGCTCATGATATTGTAAAAAATAAATAAATAAAAAAATAAAAGAAGGAGCTCATATTAAAAAAAAAAAACAAACAAACATCACAACATGTTACATAACAGCATTCACAAAGAAATAGGCTTGGCCAGTCATGGGCTCTTACTGGCAATTACGTGGGTCATCAAATTAAACTGCACTAATAAACTAACCACCAGAGGGTACTGGAACAGCACAAATGGAAAACAACTTGGACTTATAAACAGATTTGCTGCTATTAATATTGTGACATGACGACGACGATATATTGTGCCAATTCTAATATCACGATATTGCCGATATTGTGATATCCCTAGTAACAAAAAAAAAAAAAAAAAAAAAAAGGTTTTGGTACTTTGCATTTCAGAATTGTGACTAACAGAGGGCAGCTAAAATACACGTAACTAAGAGTGTGCTTTTATAGTTTAATTTATTTAGAACAGAGTTTCTGCACGGAAAGAACACGGTGTCATAAAGGCATAACCTTTGTCCTAACCTGAGCCACCAATATTGCAGACTGATGAAGTAGGGGATCAAGTCTTCAAACTATAAAGGCACTGTGGCCTCAAAATACTACCAGATGGTGTTTGTTGTTGTTGTTTTTAAATAGCGGAGAACTAATAAAATATTGAGGTGCCGTTGTCAGTATCAAATGAGGAAAAGGCTGGAGAGACTGATGATGAAGACTTAAGAATTTATCCTGTTCATGCACTGACTGATGATGAAGACTTAAGAATTTATCCTGTTCATGCAGTTGGCAGGCTTCTGCTGTTGAAACCTGACCCTCACAACAGCTAGGTGAGCTGCCACTCAAACCTAGCAACACACACACACGCCCACACGCACACTCCACAGCACCTGTTCACTGATGCTGGCAGCCTAGTGTCTATCAGCTGAGAAGTCAGTATTAAGGACCGTGAACAGTAAACGTACTTGAAAAAGAAGAAATATGAGCACTTCCACTTTGAGCAACGCACAACATTTGGAAAGGCAAATGTATTCAAATATTAAGTCAAGGCATTGTTGCTTTGCTATAAATGATGGTAGCCTCTTAACATTTTCTGTTTGATGTGATCAGTCTTTAGTTATGAGTTGCTTTTGTGGGAAAGCTGTTGAGAGGTAGGGTTTTTCCTGTGCTGTGTGTAACTCCCTTCATAAGTAGGCAACTTCTACTTTGCCACTTTGATTTCCCTTTCAATTAGTTTGTACAGATTTATTTGTGGTGGGGATTCAATTTAACAACTAGGTTTTTAATAGGCAAGCCATTTGATGTGTACATCAGAAGGTGAGAAGTAGTGATTTATCCACTGTTGCTTCAGCACGGCTTTCTTTTCAGGATTTTGTTGACAACAATGAACACAGATGGTAAATCCTAGGGGGTTGATTTGAAGTGTCATGGCTCATATTTATGAGGCAGACAAAAGGGCCTGCAGTTGCTCTTGATAATATTCCTCCTATTGGAACATAATCCCAGAGGAATATAATATCAGAACTGCAGCTAAAACATATTTACTATAATAGTTGTTAGCTCTAGATCACTGTGCGAGCATATGCAAAAAAATAAAATACTTCAGTCTCATGACAATCCTTTACATGTGAATTATACAAACCCCCTCTTTCCTTGCCCGTTGTCAATCTCAAATTGACCATTTTGGTTACGCACGAGGGAACTCATTAACATCACAATGAAGGGACTGATGGGAGAGAAGAAAGTATGGGGAGGGGGGTTAACAAATGGGAGCAAAACCTAAAGTGTTGAGTTTAGATTTTTGTTGAGTGTATACTGTATATTAGGGCTGCACAATTTATCTAAAAAAAATCGATATCGCAATAATGGCCGAGGCAATATGCATATTGCAAAGACGTGCATTAATTTTCTTATGGAATTGGATGCTTTTATCTGAATTTGACCAGGCAGATGCAAAGTTAAATGTGCATCGCTGCCCAATAGTTGGGACATTATCCAGGGAAATTATCAGAGCTTTACCTAAAAATTGAGTGTCCGTTATTCGTCATCCGTCTGCAGCGTGGGTACCCTTACGTTGTCCGTCATTCACCTTTTTTTCCAGAGGGAAAAAAAACAGGACCCGTCTATGGGCCGGTCTGCCTCTAATTTTAAATGGGCTTTTTTAGTCGGATCAAATCCAATTAAACTTTAACTAGCACCCCCACCCCTGTTGGATGATGTTTGAACTGAAATAGATCACTTCAAACTTTGTAAACAATGTGACGCCATTTATGGGGAGCAGTTTAGCTTGAGGCAAAAACAAGTAGCGCGCTTATTCGAAAACGCCGGTTAGCATATTGCAACAGCATTGTTTACATAGGAATGGACGCAAAAAACAGTCGTTTGAGTGAGTATATAAGTAAACTCACTCTCCACGACCGTAAATCTTACTTTGATGAGTTGACTGACTGACGGTAAATTTTTACCAATCCCTACGCCATCACTCACTGGATGGACGATTTAACAGGATTGCCCACCGTGCCGGACATTTACCTCATAGAAAGACCTATCTCATAGAAAAACCAAGTGTTTACACACTTGCACATGAATGGCCGGGTAATAACAATCGTGAACCCACTTCATGTCATGTCAAGTGGTTAGCATTAGCGCATGTAGGATATAAAAAGAATCCTCCAAATAATGACTAACTTCAAGTAATTTCAGCCATAACCAAGTCTAGCTCGTATCATTTTCAAGGAGTAAACTGATAGTACATTTCATGGTGGTACACTTCATGTTAAATCTTACCTGACATGAAGTGTGCGCTGCAAACACTAGCGTTGTTAATGATATACTCAGCCCAGTCATTTTGCCTAATCGGGTTCAACCACAGCTAACTGCGATTTCTCTGGCTGACGGAGGCGATAAAATTTCAAGTTGTTTTTTTTTGCTTTTATGGTTTTGGCAACCAAAAACACCACAAGATTACATTTTTCCACATAAAAGTAGTGTTTTTTTACTCCTGGCTACTGTTGAGTTGCCTTTAGCATTAGTTTCTTTTGCCTCCAGCTAGGGGTGGGCGATATGACGATATCAGATCGTTAAGGACTTTAACGTGTTGACGATCTCATAACGCCAAAAGATCATTTGATCGTCTACAGGGCACATTCTATACAGTTTAGCTCTATGGCACTGACGCATACCCGACCAACCAATCACAGCACGACAGTACATGACACTCCCCGCCTCCCTGTTTGTTTGTAATAGCCGGAAGCTATAGCGGAAAATCACCACGGAGCAGTTGGTCCAGAAAAGAAACCCCACATCCAGCTTGGTTTGGTTTGGCTTTTCCTCGGAGGAGAAAGCGCAAACCAGTTATTTGCAAAGTTTGCAGAGACTCGGTTCGGAAGTCAGATGGCAACACGACAAACCTGTTTAATCTAGCAGAGACGGCACCCAAAAAATTACGCCGACAGCCAAAGCAAACGGAGATCAGACACATGGTAGCCAGAGGCAGCCGCTAGCTCCAAGCTAACACAACCCACGGTAACACAGTCATTCAACAAGGGCACTCCATATGAAAAAACAAACAAGCAGTGTAAAGAAGTAACTGAGGCAGTGACTTATTACCTTGCTGAAGACATGATTCCCATTAAATCCCGATGCGTAATCCCACGCAGAAGTGCACAGTGAGCAGCAGAGCGGACGCGTGTCGCCGCGGGAGTATAAAGAAGCATTTCGAAATAAGAGGGCAGCTTTAAATCTCAGAAATGTCAATAAATTGGTTTGCCTCAGCGACTGAGGATGAGTAGAGAAGAGGGCTGTCTTTTTTTGTGTTAATAAAGTCAGTTTAAAGGAGGAACACACGACGTGCTGATACACAGCATAGCACAGCGTAGCATCAGCCAATCAAGTTCGTGTGAATTTAAGAGACCACTCGGAAAAACATAAACTCTAAGAATATTACAAGGGCCACATATAAATGTGTACATTACAAGAACACACACACACTTTGTTTGCACACATTTGAAATATTTCTGTCACTGTTCTGAGGCCCTTTTGCATTTTTGTTTTTGTAGTGAATAAAAATAGTCTACTACAGAAAGAAAGTTAATAACTTTAATTTAAATGTTCATCTCATGAGGATTTGTTGTTGTAATAAAAAAAAATATTACATATGAACAGTATGTTGGATGTATATATCCGTCTTGTGTCTTTTATCTTTCCATTACAACAACAATTTACAGAAAAATATGGCATATTTTGCAGATGGTTCGAATTGCGATTAATAATGATCTATTACTTTTTTAAGCTGTGATTAACTCGATTAAAATATTTAATCGTTTGACAGCCCTAATATATATATATATTTTTTTATTTGTTTTTAGATAGATAGATAGATAGATAGATAGATAGATAGATAGATAGATAGATAGATAGATAGATAGATAGATGCGCGCGCACACGCACGCACACGCACGCACGCACCTACACACACACACACACACACACACACACACACACACACACACACACACACACACACACACACACACACACACACACACACACACGCACAGTGAGAGAGAGAGAGATATATAATATATTGTAGTTATTGTGACACTTACCCAGAAGTTGTTCTGAAAGAAAGACATCATCACTCAACAGATAGTCACCATGCTCTGTAATGGAAGCGGAAAGGAAGTATATTTTTTAGAACTTCAGTTCATGTTTTGACATTTCATCTTGTTTTAATTGTCTTTTTCACAGGCAGGTGCAGGTACAGTGAAACACCGCTTACAGTTCATTATAAATTGTGTCTTTTTTTCTGGGGAACCTATTCGTCTGGTATTTGCCAAATAAGTCACCGATTTGTGTTTTTTTGTGCTTTTTCTATAACACCCCAAGATGCCACAAGATGGCGACATATCCCTCGCTAATAAGAAATTAGTAGTTGGCATCAATGAAGTAGGTTCAAGAGATACAGCTTGCCTGAGAGACGAACCTCATTGTACAGTACTAAGTTTAGCATGAGTTGTTAGTGGAAGTTACGGAGAGTCTTCGCCACAAACGGACGTACACACGTCGATGTAAGATGAGTTTAAAATCATATTTAACTGTTCTGGTATATTAGTTTGTGGTAATTGGGCATCAATTATTGTTGTTTTTTTGTCACCTGCGGCAGCCTTAGGTCGTCCAATGTGAACAACAGGGTTTTACCGTGTCATAAAGGCTGTGATCTGAACAAGATAAAACAGGGTTTAGGATAGCAATGTCTTCATGAAAATACACGGAACATGTTCAGTGTAGGAAGGTTGCTCCTGGGGAATAACAAGAGATTTATGGAAGACTTCAGAAGAATATCTCAAGAGGATGTGGCGAGCGAAGGAAAAAGGCTGAGAGGAGGAGTGACTGGAGGGATAGTAGAAGTGGAAAAGCCACCAAGGAGGTGACTGATTGGTGCGTGGGACAACTATACTGTACTTGTGTGGTTCAAACTTGAGTCATCAACTCGATTTAACTGAAAAACTAACACTTACCTTCCACCTGCTTCTATTTATTGTATGGCCATTAAAATTCCTGATCCTTGTAATGTGTTCATGCTAGGGCTGAAAGATTAATTGCATTTGCAATAAAATCACGATTTAAGAAAACGTGATTTTGTAATCGCAGAGGCTGCGGTAAGCGGTCATAACTGTATTGACAGCGGATGGCAGAGTGGGATTCACGGAAGGCTAAGCTAACGCTGCTGCGCTAGCTTTGAGCTGCGCAAGGTTTCAGCTTTCTAACACGGTAGATCCTTTTTACTTCGCATGGTTATAACTTCCCGTGTATGTGGAAAAAAAAAAAATGTGTATGTGTGTTGTCTATTTTCTGATGTTTTGGCTGCGTGACAAAGTGTCTGATGGCTGTCGGATGTGTGCCGCCGTTCCAAGGCAAGGCAGTTTTATTTATATAGCACATTTCATACACAAGGCAACACAATGTGCTTGGTTTGACTTTGATTTACGTGTCTGTGAAGTTTGAGTACACACACATAGTAGATATAATGTGTGGCTACTTGAGCCACGACAAATAAAAATGTATCCATGCAAAGTTGTCAAGCGGTCAAATATTAAAGTCGAAATCAACATAATTTTTTTTCTTTTGAAGAATATGTTCTATTCAGGCCCACTAGTCAAAACAAGGCATTCCCGTTAATATTGTGTTTGTGGAATATGAGTTAAGCAGTAAAATCCACCCATTTTGTCCATCTCAGGGGGCGGCCATTTTGCCACTTGCTGTCGACTGAAAATGACATCACAGTTGCTCAGGGCTAAGGTAACAACCAATTATGGCTCACGCTTCAGAAAACAGGTGAGGCTCACCTGTTTTGGAAAAAAAAGGGTGAATTTTACTACTTAACTCATATTCCACAAACACAATATCAATCAGAATGCAATGTTTAGACATGTGGGGCTGCGTAGAACATATCGTCGCTGGTCTGTGAAAAACACTTTTGTCCATTTTTCATTTTTCTTATTATTATGTGAACGGTGTTTCCGCGTTACAGACATTGCATTAATGTGATTTTTTTTTTAAATTCCAAATTGGACATTTTTCACAGGACAGCGACAATATTCTTGTAAAAAAAATGTGGGGTTGGCTTCCCCTTAATGATTATTTTCCCAAAGAAAAGAGTAGGTAAATGCACATTTTTACCAGTCAACTTCGGGCAAAAGGCAGACCACAACCAGCTTTCGTTTCTGGTCAATCCGTGCAATTGCAAGTGAGCCATTACTTGGGAATCAATCTCACGCCAGCTGCAAAAAAGGTCTGATAGTAAACCACTAGACTAGCAGTTAAAAATCGCTCCAAGCTAAGCGATGAAGATTTGAAAAACACAGTTCTGTACACAGGATCATGTCAGAAAAAAATACAGTGGATCAGCCAGAAAGACAAAGCAAGTGATCTATCAGCGGAGACATTCCAAATTATTACCTAATCGCAGAACATAGTCAAACTTGGACAATCTAACATCACACAGATTGCCACCATCAAAAAATTGTCTGGAGGACAGATGGGGAAGGATGAATGAAATCTCACACTCTGAAAACATAAGCAGACAACCGAATTACAACACAAAACAAACAGAACATCTTCTCATCCCAATGTGAACATGTTTTTCCACCCCCACAAAACCCAGGGCACTCGCAGATGTCTCGAACAAAGAAATGAAGGTCAACCAACTCACACCTCCTGAACACCTACTGAACATGGTCTCCTCCCTCTGTAACATTGCTATGAGAGGTGGAACAGGTGTTACTCTGAGGCACAAAAAGCTCCACAAGAGCAGGGCAAAATTGGATTCAATTCAATTCAATCCACTGGCATTGCTGAGCTAAGTAATGAAAGTTAAAGGACAAAAAAAACGGTCATAAAGACAAATAGAAAGCAGACAAAACTACATGGCTAAATCACAGCCACGAATGCATGAATTTTTGACATTTTTGAAAATGCCTCTTATTTCCAAATTTATCTGAAACCATGACAAAGTTTTCACTGAGGAGCAAGTAGCTTCTAACCTGACAGTTGGCTGGTTCCTTTCTGTGAGGAGTTTGCGTTCTCTTTCCATGTCTTGTCCAAGATAATTCAACACTGTAATAATTGCAGTTAAGTGGAAACCTTCACTGCGCATTGACTCACCTGTCCCTCAGTTTGGCAAAGCATGGAGAGGAGACCATATTGTGTCAGGCTTTATTTCTCAGTGAGCTACAATTTCCTAACATGCGTACAAGTGCAACGGATGCCATCTTGTGCTGTGCAGGTGTACGTTAGTGAAACCTCACACCTCTGAGCCTTAAAAGAGGAAACTGACCAATGAGTTGGCGGGTCGGGCTTTGAGCTCAACGGTCAGCGCACTTTGCTTCCAGGCCAGTGATATGGTTGGCACTTCAGGTTCGAACCACGAGTAGGTGTGGGATGGACATGCATGCACTTAAAATGCACTAAACACTTACAGCTAAAAAAAAAAAAAATTAAGGGCACAATATCGCCTTCAATTTCAATTACTCCATCATTGAGAAACATGTCAGGAATGTTGGGACAGGCTGCAAAGTTTAATACAAGTTGAATTTACTTTCATCTTAATTGTCTTTACTATTCATTTGTGCATACCATAAAGAATTCTAGCTGTAAACTACTGGTGCAATTATGCCAGGATTTACATATGATCTGATTAGTCTACTATACGTGACTACTGTTGGTGATTACGGTAGTCGACTAGCAAAATAATAGATTGTGGCAGCCCTACTTGACCCGCTTGCACCAAACAACATTGCGTATTGCGTTTGTGGATGGCTGCAGCAGCACACTTGCGTACAGAAACAAGGATGCGAGTTTTAAAAAAAATCAAATTGAATCGAAAATCGGGAACTGAAAATCGAGAATCGAATCGGGGCTTGAGTGAATCGTTACATCCCTACCAACTACACATAAAATGCAGTTTTTAAAGTAGGAGACAACCCAAACATTTTTTTTTTCAAGGATATGTTCTATGCAGGCCCACCAGTTGTAACACGGCATTCTGATTAATATTGTGTTTGTGGAATATGAGTTAAGCAGTTACGTTTTTAGCCATCTCAGGGGGCGACCAACGACCAATCATGGCTCAGCTTCAGAAAACAGGTGATCTGTGATTGGTCGCTAGCTGAGCCCTGAGCATTTGTGATGTCATTTGCAGTCGACAGAAGTGACAAAATGGCCGCCCCCAGGGATGGCTAAAAACGGGTGGATTAACTCTTATTCCACAAACGCAATATTTATCAGAATGCCTTGTTTCAACTAGTGGGCCTGTATAGAACATATTCTTGAAAACAATCTGTTTGGGTTGACCTCCCCTTCAAGCTGTGATTTTAGTCAAAAGTAAAAAAATAATTAAAAAAAAAACAAAGAACGAAAGAAGGAAACGGGTTAGGCTGCCAACAAACACACAGAGACATAGGAAGCAATGATGCCATTTCCTACATTTGAAAACAGCCTCTTACATACCAATGCTATTTTCTTCCAAATAAAATACATTTACGATTGGCTATCAAGGTGTGCCATGCTGATGGGCAGATTAGGTCATAATAAAAACTTAACCAAAGTTTTGGTTGTGTATATTTCTGCATTTCTCTTCCTATATTTTCAGGGGTTTTTTTTTATATGCAATTTTCCAATTGATGTGTAATGGTGTTTTTTCCACATGAATTAACAATAATCATTTATTGTTGTCTAGCTGACCACAACATCAGCGTTGGGTGGACCTTGTAAATACATTAACATTAACGTCTGAATCCTACTACATATATTAATCCTGCAAACCACAACCACACAACAATGTTTAGCACATAAAGACAAATCAAACATTACCAAGGCGGTGACATAACCTGCATTTGATGACAAGGCAAAAAAAAGAGCACAGCACAGAAAAGCCATTACAGTACTTTGCTTTTACTGACTAAGAGAGGATATATGGGAAAAATCCGAGTGCTCAACATAGGTCAGGCAGTCTCCCCATTGTCCTAGCCTGAATGCAGTTTTGTCAAGGCAGCATTACTGCAGTCTGTGACCATGTGCCAGGCAAGCATCGCTTGCGTGAGCAGCTGCGTGAGCATACATTATTCTGCCACAGAAAACACTCTTCACAATCTAACAAGGAGGACCACACAAACTCTCAGTGAACTAAGGTCGTGTTTCCATGAGTAGCCATTTACTATATTTAATAACTCACATTGTATGCTATTTTTTTGCTTGAAATATCAAGTGATATTTTAGCAGTAAACTATTACATCAACACTAGTTAACACATAGATGGGGAGACGACAAGAAATCAAAGGTGAGTGATTCAAGTACGAGAAGACATTTATTACACGGAGCTCTGAAAGCAGCACCATGACAACATTTACCAAAATTAGTCTGTCAAAATGCTGAATGTGATTGGAATGGCCACTTACGTTCAACCTGAGTACAATGCGACAAGAATTTTGAAAGTTCCAGAACGAGTGAGGTTTTGTATCAGAAAAAAATGGCTAGTTAGCGCCTATAGGAAAATCTGGTCAAAAACCACGTTCAAATTTGAGTGAAAACAAAATTTCTTGATTATTTAACATATCTCCTCGACCCTTTCAGTGAAAAATATCCACCAATAAGCATTTAGCGGCGAAAATTCATAATTCTACGCATGAAATTTACCATGACGTTTCAAACAGCCTCACTCGCCCTCAAACAGGAGTCTCCAACCGTAGGCTGCTCCCAAGATTACTGCGAAAGGTAGGGTGGGATGAGGGGGGAGCATGTTGAGAGGTCTGTGTGTGTGCGCGTTTTATTATTATTATATATATTTTTGTGTTAGTGTAAGCTACGACCTTTAAATAGGCTGTTGCACTCATTTTTGCTCACTGGTCAGCCCTCAGTGCTCTCAAACGGAAGACCGAAGATGGCGGTGTGGGTTGGATCCCACAAAAACGCCACGGGTTACACATATGCGTATCCGCAACATCTTCCCCCTCCACTAATTGACATGTTGATGAGCCACAACACCACTAGCTACTACAGAACATATCCAACGCTGTATGAACAAAATACTGTGTAATTCTGAATGATTCAAAATCAACAAACCACAAAATACAAAATTCAATCATGAATATTTACAAAGGACAATTAGGACAATCACTGCTTAACTCAAGCTGTTGTTTTTGTTTGTTTTTACAAAAAAAAAAAATACATGTTGATCATTGCACACAGCCAGGCAGTAAATGAACTACTAACCCAGAAACAGAGCCAGGACCAGACTGCCCCAGGATCCTTCCATCTGTGGAGGAGAGGCACCTTGGCTGGACACATTCACAGCCTCAAGCACAGGCCTTGAATGAGGCGCTAAAACAGTATTTCTTAGCAAGACTAAACTGCATGTCGACACATTTTAGGGCCGCCGCACACAGAGACACACGACCGAATGCAAATTAACTGTCGTGCAGTGTGCGGGCTTTTGCAACAAATTTTATTGAATGGCTAAAAAATTGGCAAGTATATTTTTGCTGCAATTGCCGTTGCAAGTTTGCAAATGTAACGCCCAATGAAAAATGCCATGCATCAAGTTTACAACGACAAATATGACGTTTCTGGGTATGAAGTCAAATCCAGCCGGCCAATACAATATATTTAGTACATATATTGTGTTTTACAATAATACTAAACTACAGGATTAAATAAGTAATAGAGGCTAAAAAGCAAAGCATGGATAGTCTCTCTCTGCCCAAAAGCACAAGCATAGTCATTGACTACGTTTACATGCTGTCAATGCAGTATTCGGATTAAGGTCAAAAGTCTGATTTCTGAGTCATTGGGAATAACCCTTTTAACATGTCTTGTGCGGAGACTGAGAGAGTTAGCCCCGGTAATTAAATAACCCGATTGAAATGCCGACGCATGGACGGCATGACGCAATTTACGTCATCTCCGCTTGTTACTTGTTTCCGTCAATAAAACACATTATATTCATATCACTCACCGCACGAATGAAACAGACGGTTTCCTCTGTCGCTTTAAAAGTGTGGTGTCGTACTTAGTCTAGCTTTTGCCATGTTTTCTTTATTATTAAACGTGTATTTCCGGTTTTTTAAAAGGTTTATTGGCTGCATGTAAACACAGTCAATGAATAAGACTATCACTGCCAACGGCCTCTCAAATATCCACACGCTTGCCTTTCATTGTCGCCCTTTTCCTCTCTTTTTATTATTATATCGCTACAGTGGCCACTGGCCAGGGCAATCTACTTCTTCCTAAACAATTGTTCCATCTTGTTTGTGGTTAAAAAAAATAATAATTCAGTACTGTATATTCATCTGTCATCTGATTTGACGAAAAGTTGTGTGTTTGTAAACAAGTATGCTGACGTGGCATCCTTTTTTGCTGATTTTAGTTGAAGTTTGCTGGGAATCAGATTTTTTCCAGCCCCAGCACCGAAAAATGTAAACAAGTAAAGGCATTGCTTATAAGTACTGTACACAATTTGCTGAAAGAACTTCACCATACTAGTCATTTATGTAAAGTCAACTGACTGAGAATGGATTAGAGACCGGGCCAATTATCGGGGCCGATATTTAGCATTTTGGTGATTATCAGCATCGGCCTTTTTCATTAATCCGTCGGCCGATATGCGAACAACTGGGACAGGGAAATAAGAAGTGAGTGAGTGCATGTGCCTGTATGTGTCTGTAAGCCACCATAAAGCTGGTGCAGAAGTTCATAGATCACTGCAACTGAAAGTCAATAATGGCTGTGCTTGTTTCACTACGTTCTAACACAGAAAGCCAGTACGTCGAAGACAGCAGCTGCATATGGGACATACAAAAATCAAGGAACACCCACAAAAAACAATGGAGAAAAGACGCGTTGATGAGATGCTTATTTCGCTAATGGCCGGTTGCAGCCTTGAGGGTACACTTTTTGGTTTTTGAACTTTAAAACAAAGATAATAATTGATACGTGAAAGATGAATATTTGTATTACAGTATATTGAATTTGGGGTTTCCCAGCGAGTTGTCGATGTCTCCAACCTCCAACAAAACTGATTCAAATCATCAGGATCATTATCAGGCTTCTCAGAGCAGAATCAGGTTTGTTGGAAGAGGGAGACATCTAAAACTAGCTAAATAGGGGCTCTTGAGGACCGGACGTGGGCACCCCTGCCATAGGGTTTTTGTGTGCAACCAAATTCAGTGTGTAATGCCCAATGAGCTCAAATCAAATGCAGCATTCAGATTCTCCTGTGACAGCAATTTTTCAAGGTCAGTGAGGGCCAACCTTTCCAGCACCATTTGCACATTATGCCTTAATGGTTCTGGCGTTGTATTCTGAAATTTTGTAGCAAAACATCTTGGGCCGTTGTGGAGGAATTGCACTTTGAGGTTAATAGTTTGATCACAGGATTTTCCATTTGACTTTAGGTAATATCCGTAAAAAAACAAGAGGTGATTGCATAAACTTCGAATTTCTGGACTGGCTTGATCAAATTTGACAAATGAGGTATCATTTTTTTTTTTTTTAAATAGTGGTGCATTTGATGAAACCATTTTAAATGTGATTTAATCATTTTGAAAAACATGCCCAAGTCACTAAATGAAGTGGAACTGGACCAACAAACTTGCAGCCAGCCCAGAAACCCAATATTGAGTTTATAAACTTGAAAGAAGCATTTGCAAGCAGCAATTTGTGCAAGAGTGACAGCTGAACGTAAAACTATTTGGGCGACACCGAACAAGTCACAAGACATCACATATAAGAAATGAAAAGACAAATTGTGTTAGAGCACATTCGCTGCCACGAGAGCATGAAAAGTATTTAACTGTGTAAATTTAGGAATTTACATCATAAGACCTTTAAAATAGTTGCACTGAAACCAGTCTGGAAAATGTGAAGAAGACACAATTCTTACTCAGTACTGACATAAAGTAAAAGAGTTGGGTAAAGTTAGCATCTATTTTATCTATAAATTGTTACAAGACCCTGACGATATCTGTACACCACAATGAATTATACACGTTTATATTACAGAAAAGATAACTAAGCTTTCAACTGTGGTTCCATATTTACATACATTTTGTAACTAGTACTTAAGTTTCTTCAGGTGAACCGCACCTTTGCTGCGTTAGCTTGTGACAAATAACCGTGTCAACAATAGTGCTGTCACAGCCATACAACCCAAACCGCGCCTTCACAAATAAAATGTGTTGTACGTGACGGTGGTTGAACAGACGTAAATTGAAATAAAGAGTAATTTATGACCTGTGTAGACTTCTCCGGAGACGTTTATATAGCATGGTCTTTCCCGAGTGTTCCAGCAGCCTCCATCCGACCGTCTCGTAGGTAACCACAGCAGTATAGCTTGCTTACTGTAGTAGAAATGAACGACGCTTTCCAGTGTGCAGTGCCCGCTCACACCCTGCGCAACGACGATTGGCTACCTAGCCTGTCACTCATAGAGAAGAGTGGAGTAGGCATAGCAACCGTGAAGAGGCGTGTTTAAAAGTGAATACTAGTATCTTATTGGTTGATTAATTACATACGAACCCCCATCGTTGGCTTTTCTGGAGAAACTAGATAGCATTCGTCATCTGATGGAGACTTCTTTTCCTGGAACTTGAAACGAATATTGCCAATGAAGAAACGTAAACGAAATGTAATTATTTTCGGATTGATACCACTCCACACACTGTACTCGCAGTTAATGTTATTTGGTGTTGGCGCTTTTAACTAGTGCTACTTTATTTTAAGTCACTACACAAACGTAATTAGCAAGCTATAGCGCCCTCACCTGGGTGAGGACACCAACTACATCAACAAATACGTGTCTGAGACGCTTCTTCGCCAGTGTTTCCTAATCTTAGGGAACAAATACTGAAATGATGATGATCTCGTCTCTATTTACCTTAATGTACTTAGTGTGATCTGGGCCTGTTTAACTAAACATAAATGTCACATGCTTGCCATGACTTAACTATGTTGTATGAATGGCAATAGGTGTATGCAGGTGTATTGTACCTTCTGCAAACAGGAAGACGTTTCCCTTTGTAGTTCAATAGTTCAATCCCAAATGCAGGGTTGCAAATAAAATACTTGATTTCATTGAGAACGCTAATGAGTCCGGTGCTGTGACTCTAGCTTGTATCGAGCAGTCAAAGTTGTTTTATTATTTAATCAAATCACAGTGCTTAATTCAGACAATACAATGTGAATTATGGAATTCATAACTCTGTCTTGGCCAACTTGAAAAAGAAACAGAAAGATCTCCTCCAAGGAAACTGTACTGGACATTGCACATTGTACACAACACAGTGAGGCAGGCTCTTGACAATCCCAGTGTTGCTGTGGAAAACATTGTGTTGAAAGTCTGTGTCTTCTTTTCCGTACCTGCCAAAAGGAGAGAAAGACGTAAAAAGTTGTGTAGGTTTTGTGATGACGCTTACATGCTGAAAACACAAATAAAAATGTAACACTGCTACGATTGCTCCATCCACATGGACCGCTCAGTCTCGTGAGACTATGCTGATGAACTGTGATGCTACTAGTACTAGTAGTGACATTATACATTTTTATTAGTAAACATCTATAGTGCTTTACTATAAAATTCTACTAGTTAACATCTACGTAGCTCTTGACAAACAGTACTAATACCACAAAGACGTCACCTTGTGAACGGTTGTTGTCCTACTACAACTTGTATCCCTAAGTGGTAGTGTGCAGAAATGTCATACAGTGGTGGAAGGCAGTAGTGGAAAAAAACGTTACTAATAAGACACAGTCTTACTAATGCTGTTGTTCTAGTAGTGCTTGTACTGATTGTCTTACTAGTGAGGACAAAGGGCCTACTAGTACATGGACTATGGCGGATAAGCAAATTTGAAAATCAATGTTCTTTTGTTATTATTGTCCTACAGTACATCACTAGTAGTGAGTATGTCATTCCATGGGAAATTAAGTACCTGTGTTGAGCCACACTAGCTCTGAGATATGGATACACTGTGACTTTTCACGGGGATGATGATTCGTTTTTAGTATTTTTCTTGAAACAACTCTTAAACCATCCCCCTTTGGACTGTTTTTTGTTTTTTTCTTTGTCTTCGGCCTCGTGCCTCCTTTGTAGGATACTTGTGCGACTTATCTGTGACAATAGTGCTTGCACCTCATTGTCTTTTTTATCCTCCGTTCCTCGGTGGCGTTCCCCCTCCCTGTCTTTTTCCTCCTCCGTTCTTCGGTGGCGTTCACCCTCCCTGTCTTTTTCCTCTTCCGTTCCTCGATGGCGTTCAACCTTTCTGTATTTTTCCTTCTCTGTTCGTTTGTGATGTTCAACCTCTCTGTCTTTTTCCTCCTCTGTTCCTCGATGGTGCGCAAACACTTTAGCATTTTCATTATCTGTTGAATTGTTGTGTTCAGCAGGTCGGCCCGCACTGGTTTGGAACTCCTTCATGCTCCTGGTGGCAGCTTTGAGGGACTCAAACGAGCTGGACACCTCCACTTCAGACCAATTTTTCTGTCTCTCCAATTCCTTTTGTGCCTGAGTCGATGCAACCTGCCCGATAATCATCTGGCGCAGATTGGAGGCCTTGCGTTGTTGAAGCTTAAAATCTAATTCTCTTTTCCGTTGTTCTATCTGTTGTTGGAAATAGAGGTCTTTGGAGGGAAAGTTCTTAAACTTCTGTGTGAACGGAGTTGTGAGCGATGCAGATGTCGTACTCGTTCGAGTCCCTCCAGTTACTTTAAAATCATCATCAGCTGATGCAAGGGTTTTCGCAGACCAAGGTCTATCAGTGGATTCTTGTTTTGTAAATGCTGCTGTGGCTTCCTCCTCATCCTGCTCATAATCTGCCTCCTCCCAGGGTGTATCAGTGGTTTCATCCTTGCACTTTTTTTCTTGAAGCACACCGGTGGGTTCCTCCTGCTCCTCTTCCCAGGGTGCATCAGTTGCCTCATCGTCAGAAGCATCACTCGCGTTCTGCACCATAAATCGCGTAGACAACTTAACCTCATAGGTTGAGTGAGTTATATATTGCTCCATAGGTGCTGTATGCAGAAGTTAACAGATGAAGCACCTTTCGGATATGTGGCTTTTATACGGTTTCATCGTGCATAGTGCACAAACCATAAAAACTCACGCAGTCCAGCCTTCTTTTAACGTAATCAGGAATAATAACGTTCTGTATTTATCGTGTCTTCTCACGCGTCAGATGGCGTCATAAAAACAAAAGCGCGTCCACGACCGCACGCCTTGAAATTCACAAACGGTGGTTGACGAAGGTGCATCGAGTTTTATGGATCTTCTATGTACGCGCACATTGTTATTAGAGGGGGTGGGGGTTCTACTAGAAGACTCACTGGGCACAGACTAGAAAAAAATTATACATACAACTTGTTGCAAGATAGCACAGACCACGCGTGCGTAACAACAAATATGCTATACGGTAAGCCTCTAAGTAATTAACTACACTTTTTGGCATTTACACACAACAATAAACATTAGGCAAATCGGTTGACTTCATGACGCATAAACAGCGGCGTCGGGAGAGAAACCAAACAAAATATATTATTCAATTCCCTTTGGATTTTGCCTCCGTATTAGGTGCGTTCAGTGACCATCATCAGAATAGGATATTTAAAATTCAGATAGGGAAACACAATTGAATGACAACAAACGTGAATAATACGGGCCATTCCAAAAGCCGCCTCTCGGGGCCCACCAGCCAATAAAAGCTAGTAAGGCCTTAATGCGGGGCTTCTGACAGTAACATGTTCAGTTACAGTGCTTTGTCATTGGTATGGGCCTATGCCAGTCGTTGCCTTCAGTTTTGTGTCAGTTGGGTTATTTCATGAACCCAATTTTTTGATTTTTTGTGTTGGGTCCAAATTCTGGGTTATTTCTTATAAATTAACCCAATTGTTGGTTCAAATTAACTATATATTGGGTTATATGCCAGTAATGTTTTATGTTGGGTCAAAAATCAACATGCCCATACACAGATGCCAGATGTACACTTGAATTAAGTATGACTGGCGGCCATGACAGCCACCGACATACTGTTCATGTCTACACACGCAGCATCGTGGTCAACTCAACGACACTTATGACATTTGGATTTCTTCATGTACTTCACACATTGTAATCTTTTGAATTCTCGCACAACTCTCCTCAAGAGGTCAATATATCTCAACACACTTTTCAAGATGGACCCACAGCTCATCACAGCCCGTGTGAAAGTGTGAGGCAGTTGTCTGGTGATGACCGCAAGGAAGCAATGCTTGGTTTAAAGAACTGAAATAAATTGTATATCATTTTACAAATTTATCTCATGCACTGATTTGCATTTCCTGGCTGACAGCCAATCAGAGTGATTGTCACTGACAATACTTTGCAGACTGCCGATGGTGTCTTATTCATTCAATTCATACAGCACCAAGACACAAAATTTATGATTTTGCCATAATTCTAAACACTACTTTTTCATTTAGATTTGTTCTCACTTCCACCATGAATGTGCTGAACAAAATTCTGGACACGTATAGGCGTGATAGACCGGGTGGTGGTATTTCGCAGATGTGCACAAGTTGCCGGTTGAAAAAAAAGGCGGTATGCACACGTTGTGAGTGTGAACACTCAACAGCTCTATTCGCCGCCGATCAAAACAGCTCCTCTCATTAACTTTGAGAGCTGGGCATTCCATCTATTTGACGGACCAGTCCGTCTATCCGCCTATGACAGACGCCCGTTTTGCTGACAGTTGAAGAATGATGGGAAAACATTTAAAATAGCATAGTCGGAAGCCCATGTATTTAATCCGTATTTCGTCTGTAGTCCCGTCTTCAGTCTATTTTTCGCCGTGAGGCGTCGATGGCCGCGGCGAGGAACAATAGTGAGTTGTTGTTACTTGGGGGACAGATTTGAGTGATAGTCCAGGCTGTGAAAGCATTGAGTCACTCTTTCTGTGGGTTGTGTGCACCAAGTTCCACAATCTGGAGATCTTGTACGGGAAGTCCTCAATTTACAAACAAGTTTCGAACACGAATTTCCATGTGTGTCGGATTTCACCGTTAAAATCGAAATTCACGTCAAAACACTGTGTGTAAAAAAATGAAAATACATTCAAATAAAAAGCATAAGATGCTGTACTTAGCATTACTGCTGAGAGGTGGATGGAGAAGAAGGCGAGGAGGGCAAAAAAGGCAAAGATACTGCCAGCACGCAAACATAACGATTCGGGGACACTGCGCATGCTCAACCGCAAGGAATGCTGGTCTTCATAGTACAGGAAGTGCTTGAAGGCGGAAGTGCGGTGATTGCCGCGCAACCACCGCAAATACCCACGCAGAGGTAAACAAGCTCAGAGACCCAGCACAAAAGCACACTTTTGGAGCAAGGTGGAAACCGGCTGCTTCATTCATTTGGTGAATGACATGAATATCAAGTGTTTTATTGACGGTTGAAAGTAACAAGCGGAAATGACGTCCATTTGAGTCATGACGCCGTGTCTCGCCGTATACAGTGGGTTATTCAAATGCCGGAGCAACTCTGTCCGCTCAATCATGTGAACGGGTTATTCAGAATGTTTCAGAAATCAAAATTTTTACTTTAACCCGAATATTGACTCTGCCAGCAAATTGTCATTCCGCCGGGCGTGTCTTTTAAGGATAAATCCTGGCTATATACCAGAATGCCCAGCATGGCAAAAACCCTTGTCTGCCAAATTGGCAAGCAGCAGGCACAGTGAGCCTTGCGCTTGGTTAAAAATCAGCATTTCTGCATGCGCCGTCTACTGTAAAGAGCCCTCAAACTTGATCGAACTGTGGAAAGGAGAGTTCAATCCTTGCGTGAATATATCACGAGTATAATAATTCATAAATATAGTTACTCAGGGTGGCGACCAGTTCAGGGTGTACCCTGCTAGACTGGAAATCCAGAAACGCCCAAAGTCAGCTGGGATTGACTCCAGCACACCGGCGACCCTTGTGAGTCAGTAAAAGGATGGATAGTTATCTACATGAATGCACCCCATAAATTGAAAGATAGCACTTGAAGATAACTTAATACGGCCTAAAGATTCTCTGTGTTGCTTCAGTCTGACTCGGTGGTGTCCAATCCAATTATGAAAATCAAACTATGACGTCCAAAGTTAATTACACCCTGTGAAATAACATGTAAGTATAGGTTAGTGTTTACTGTAGATTTTCTGTCAAACTGAAGGTACACAATCGAGCAAATGCTGTAAATTTGGTTGTTTTTCAAGCAATATGTAAAACCTGATCCTGATGAAAAGTAATTATCCACAGTGTGACCACTAGAGAGCGCACTGGGCCCACTTTTAAACTTGTTCCACCCTACTGTGAGGAATAGAATGAATGGCTTAAAAGTATTATTGAATATTTAGAATGGATTAAAATCGACCTTTTGTGTATTGTCATCGTAGCATAATTGAACAAGTCACTCTTAAATTACTGTCACAATATCAGTTAAAAAAAACAAAACAATATGCTTCACACATTCAATTGTCAATAATATGACAATGTTGTTTTAGCACACCTGGAATAACTGTCTTTTATCTAACGTGAGGGAGACGCATGCCTGTACTGGAGAAACAAAAAACATGATGAAAAGGTCACTTCAATAGCTGAATAGCTCACTGAACCATCCCAAATGGAGCAAATTTGTTTTTGTTCCAGCCATTTTCAGATCTCTCCAGAGATGTTCGATGGGATTCAAGTCAGGGCTCTGGTTGGGCCACTCAAGGACAGTTGACCTGAAGCCACTCCTTCATCGTCTTGTCAGTGTGCTTCGGGTCATTAGTTGTCCTGTTGTAAGGTCAACTTTCGCTCCGGTCTGACGACCTGGGAACTCTGGAGCAGGTTTTCATCCAGGATGTCACTGCACATTGACGCATTCATCTTTCCCTCAATCTTCCTACTGCCAAAAAACATCCTCAGAGGATGATGCTGCCGCCACCATAGTTCACGGGAGGGATTGGTATTGGTCAAGTGATGAGTGGTGCCTGGTTTCCTCCAAACATGACACCTGCCATAATGCCAAAGAGTTCAATCTTTGTCTCATCAGACCAGAGAATTTTCTTTCACCTGGCCCAAGAGTGCTTCAGATACCTTTTGGCAAACTCCTGGTGACCTGCCATGTGCATTTATTGAGGTGGTTGTCCTACTGAAAGGTTCTGCCTAGCTCTGACATATTGACCATCGGGTTCTTGGTCACCTCCTTGACTGAGGCCCTTCTCCCCCACGGCCAGCTCCAGGAAGAATCCTGCTGGTTCAGAACTCCTCTCATTTATGGATGATGGAAGCCACTGTGCTCCCTGGAACCTTCAAAGCAGCAGATTTTTTTTCTGTACGTTTCCCCAGATTTTGTGTCTCAAGATAATCCTGTCTCAGCGCTGTACAGAAAATTCCTTGCACTTCATGTTTGGGGTGTGCTCTGACATGCACTGTCACATGTGGGACCTTAAATAGACAGCTGTATGCCTTTCCAAATCATGCCTAATCAGCTTTTGGGAGCCTCTCAGTGATGATCAGTGGAAACATGATGCACTTGAGCGCAATTTTGAGCTTTGTGGCAAACGCTGTGAAGATTTAATGTGATTTCTTTGTTTTTTAGTTTGAATACATTTGTAAAAATACAACTTTTTCTCATGTTGTTATTATGGGGCGTTGTGTGTAGAATTTTGAGGGGAAAATGCATTTATTCCATTTTGGAATGTGGCTGTACCGTAAAATGTGGAAAAAGTGAAGCGTTGTGAATACTTTCCGGATGCACTGTATGTGTGGCTCATACAAAGTTGATGTTTTCAGAAGTCTGCCTGGCACAGATGTGTGTCGGCGTACTTCCAGGTGTTTGTGAGGAAATACGGTGTCTGAATGAGAAGACCCTCCCCAGTAGCCTGTGAGGTCATTTCGACGAAAGAACGGATCTGCCAATTATGACGCCGTTAGCCGGCCGGCCTCAGCCTATAAAAGCAGCACAAGTTCAAAGTTAAACAGGATTGACACAGAGCCTGTTGCTTGGTAGGGATAGTTTTGTGTGCAGTTTCAGTTATTTACACTACAAAAAAATGGAAGAAAAAAACATTTCACTATTTAATGTGCTTACTTTCAGGTACAAAAGAGAATGTCTTGGACTCCTCTATGTTCACTTATTCTGCTGGCTTGTGCCTTGACTCCAATTGTCAGCCAAAGTGAGTATAATGCTTTAGTGAAATGGTGACTTTTGGGAGCATGCTAAACAAATCATTTATCACGTGTGTTTGTTGTACTCATTTATGTTTACCGTGGTGGTAATTATTTACCAGACAGGGAGTCCTCTGTGTGTCATCTCTTCTCCTCTCTGTTTTCCCATAACTGAATGCTCTCTTCCCTTAAACAGCCAGCTGCAGAGGAAGATGTGGTAATGAGTACTACCGAGGTTACCTGTGCCAATGTGACTATAACTGCATGGCCTATGGCGAATGCTGCCTCGACTTTGAATCTCTATGCACCACAAGTGAGTGAATACTGTACTTCCCCTTGTACCTCAGTATTGTTGAACCCTTAATAATGGTAGAGTAAGTGGATATTTGAGCAAAGTCTCAGCGTTCAACAGATGAAGCAAGCAATGATTCATTTAAAAGCTTTAAAGGGGAAGTCAATATGTTCTATGCAGGCCCACTAGTTGAAACACGTTTATGGAATATAGCAAAATCCACCGGTTTTAGCCATCTCAGGGGGCGGCCATTTTGTCACTTCTGTCGACTGAAGATATCACAGATGCTCAGGGCTCAGGTAACGACCAATCACAGCTCACCTGTTTTCTGGAGCTGAGACGTGATTGGTCGTTACCTGAGCCCTGAGCAGTTGTGTTGTCATTTTCAGCCAACAGAAGTGACAAAATGGCCGCCCCCTGAGATGGCTAAAAACGGGTGGATTCATTCTTATTCCACAAATGGAATATTTATCAGAATGCCTTGTTTCAACTAGTGGGCCTGCATAGAACATTTTCCTGAAAAAAATGTTTGGGTGGATTTCTCCTTTAAACAGTATACATGCGCTCAAATGTAGTCTCACTGGCCATGATATTGGCCATGGTATAAAAAAAAAAAAATCAACATTTGTAAATGTGTTATGTTTCATTGTCATCCTTGTAAAGTCAGCTATTTATATTTTATAGAAATGACAGTAATGGATTTCATTGGTCTGCTGGTGTACCTAAAGCAGGGGTCTCAAACTTAAAATATATGTGGGCCACTGGAGATAGAGTATGGGTGTGTCCGGGCCACATCAAGTATTTCACAAAAAAAGGGGTTTAGGTACAGCAGTTGACACTCCAGATTCCGTGTAAACCCAAAGAATTCTAAAAAACAAAACAAAAACAAAAAAAAACACTGATAAACACTAAAAACTGGTGGAAAATGGAGGAAATCAAATCCTGGGATTTTTTTTTGTGTGTGAAAACAATTAACCTGGGATTAACAGAGATTTAATTTTTAGGCAATATCGCCCATCCCTACCTGTTAATTGGCACACTTCAAAGCATGTCTTGTTGAGTAATGACATCTGATTTCTTGAGCACCGTAACTTTCACTGCGCATTCAAGACATGTTGGGGTGCCTCCTATGCTCAACAAAAACATCCTGTCTCCTGTATTATATATTGGCTGTTGTCGTCACCAACATGTCTCTTTTGGGTTCGGGTTTTAAAAAAAGACATGACTGGGACTCGGTACCAGGGTATCTTTTCCTTTCACTTGGTGTCACTTCAAAATTATATTACGCCGAAAGCTATTATGAGTCTGAGCTATGGTAGCCCATAAGTGATTAAAAAAAAGAAACAAAAAATATACAGGGCAACAATATGGCAAAAAACATGGGGGACACACTAACATATCATCCCAAAATATCATCCCACGGCCCACAAATAGCCCCCGGGCCGCAAATTTGAGACCACTGACCAAAGGTGTCCGATGTTGGGTAAAAAAAAAACAAACAATGTCACCGTATATGTACTACAGTCATTTGGTGTAGCTCATTGCAGGTTTGTCACATATCTGCCACAGAAAACTCCTGTAGAGGTCGATGTGGGGAATCATTCAAGAGAGGCCAACTGTGTAGCTGTGACTCGGATTGTGTTAAATTCAAGCAGTGTTGTCCAGATTACAAGATCTACTGTGATGCCGAAGGCAAGCTTTGTCCATCATATTCAGCATGACCAGTGTAGTATTTCTCACAAAGACACAGCAGAAAGTACAGTGCTTTGGCTGTCTTAATGACTTTGAGAACAATTAACTTGCATGAACAACACGATAAAGAAGTAGGGCAGGCAGAAATGTTGGAAATAGTAGTGCAGTATAAAATAGTCCTGCATGACAACAAGCATGTAGCATGCAATGCATGCAGGAATCTACACCAACACATCGGGTTGATGCTATTTTCTGTTTGAACGATTACCACAGAGGAAAACAATGGAGCATCCAATGCATCAGCACCAGGGGCGAGTAGTTCATGCGATAATATAGATGCTAAAAACCCCAAAGGTACCTTGACAAAAGGCTTGATTGGAACAAAATTTACATCATATCATGTGTGTTATGTAAATATATTATTTATAGTACTGCTTATGGTGATCTCGCTAATATTTTTTTTCATCAATCTTCCAACAGACGAAACTGTAAATGAAACAGAACAGCCGATTTTGGCACTCGGTGGGGGAAACGATGAAGGTAACTATTTGAAATTTTGTCCAATATCAGTGGTAAATCTGTGCTTTGGCCTTCCTGTGTGGCGTATGCATGTTCTCTCCTTGTTTGGGTTTTCCCTGAGTTCTCAGGCTTCCTCACACATTCAAGAAAACATTCATGCTTCCATATGCAGTTATGAGTTGAGAATGGTTGCTTGTCTACATGTGACTGGCAGCCAGCACAGAGAGTTCTCTGCCTCTCACCAAAAAAGATGTAGTTTTTTTTTTTGAATGAAAAAAAAACACAGGAACCCTAATGAATTCACGTTCTACAGTTCATGGAGGGATGGATGGATCCCAGCAGTGGTCCAAGGTCGTCCAAAATATGCTTGAGCTCATCTGTTTTTACTATGAGCAAGACTTTAATTATCATAACAATATTCTTGAGCAATTGTGGTTCTGTTGGTGTGGTTTTGGTCGCCATGCAGAACGGGCCAAGAAGCGCACGCTTGAGTGGCCAACAGTAACACAAGAGAGCAGTGCTGTCATAATGTGGGAGGCTAATGGGGCACAGCTTCACTCCCATGAGGGAAAGAAAAAGAGGATGGCAGGACAAAAGTATTGGAACACACCTCATAGTCTGATAACTGGTAATCAAGCAATCAGAGAGGGATCAGACCACTAGTTTTGCGGAGGGACTTTTCTTTTCCAGCATGACTCCGCCACCAGCATGCAATGCAAGGCCCCATATGGAATCCTTGGATGTTTTCGGTGTGGAATTCGCACAGGACCCTGAAAATTTAAGATTGTGAACCCAACTCTGTTTCAGGTCCAATATCAGTAAACGCTGCCCTCACAAATGTTGTGGATGAATGGAGCAAATTTTCCACAGACATACTGTATGTTCTTCCATGTTTTACTCCCATAAATCTAATGGCCTTGGAGTTCCATTACATGTTCCTCAGTATGAATGTATTTTGAAAGTATTCATGCGGGTATAGAAGTGTAGACATCTGTATCATTTCTTTCATATTTTCCTATGACAGATGAGAATGAAGTTCCGCTGGAGAGTCCAACATCGTTTCCACAAGATGATACCATTGATGGTGAGCTGTTTTATGGAAACAAACGACATTTTTCGCTTGTAGTCTTTCATGAAATTGACATGGAAGTGTAGCAGTCATTTCACACAATAACATTGTGGCTATAGGTATGGACACCGAGACCTTTCCCAGTGATGGCCAGTCCTATACTGAAGATCCGGAGGAAAGTCAGTCGCCAGAGAGCACTAGCGGATATGGGTCATCTCCAGCTGAGCCACTGGATGCGATCTCCACTCAAGCCACCTTGATCGCAGAAACTCCACAGGCGAGCACAGAGACAGTTCCATTGGCGACAACACTTTCAGAAAATGAGGGCAAGTCAACCACCATTAACATGGCTGAAGGAGTCTCTTCCACTGAGAGTGCAGGTGTGTTAAGATTCCGCAAGGATGGGCGCTGTAACTTGAGGTTGAGTTTGATCTTTAAAGTGAAAGAAAGACAAGATGGATTTGGACCTAGACTGATGAAGGTAGAGAAACTCTAGTGAAACTCAGTTAGTTTGGTTGAATTTCTAATTATCCTTATATTCCAAACTTGGTAGGTCAGGTCAAGATCTGTATGGAATCTTTGAAATTGAATTAGGGAACCATTGAAACTTTACATGTCAGAAGTTCCACTATATTTGAGTTACTGGACCGACAGATGAGTCCTTCTGATTCTTCTGCTGTTCCTGCTCTTCCAGATAGCAGTGATGCTACCACTTTACCAGACTCGGGAACAACATCTCCACAAGCCACCACGGCAGCTGAGCAAGTTTCCAACCAACCCAGTCCGACTTCATCTCCTCAATCGGAACTTTCTCCCACAGCTGACACAACATCCCGGGCACAGACCGATGTTCCGACTCAACCTGGTCCTGCAAATACAGCCGGCACACCCTCATTTTCCACAACAGTTCTCAACGTTGCTGCAACTTCAGAAGCCTCAAAGGAACCATCCACAACTTTAGCCCTACAAGAACCCTCACAAGAGTCTTCCACATCTTCAGCCTCGCAAGAACTACCACAAGAGTCTTCCACATCTTCAATACCGCCAACTGAAACCTCACAAGAGTCATCCACACCTTCAGTCCCACAAGAACCCTTTCAAGACTCATCCACACCTGCATTGCCATCAGAACACACACAGGAGTCATCCACACTTTCAGTATCACCGGATCCTTCGCAAGGGTCTACTACACCTTCATCAGAAACAACACAACAGTTGTCCACAACTTCAGCACCCCAAAAGCCGACACCAGATTCCTCCATAGACGCGGAAAGCTCTGAGGCACCTATCATCCCTGATTCGACGACGACAGTCCCACCATCAATCCCAACCACTTTAGTTGTTACAACAGGCCGCCCTTCCTCTCCGCCAGGCGAGGAGAATTCCTCCACTCGTGTATCTCCGGTGGGATCGGACGTCGCCATCATGACGACCGTTAATCCCTCGCCCACAGGTACATTGCAGGGTGATTCTACAGACCAGGTTACAACAGCAGAACCTTCCATCGCTCCAGTAACAGAAAACCAGAAACCCACCGGTCCTGAATCATCGGAATCCACCCCAAAACCTACGGACAAGCCAAACCCTTCCAGTCCACTGATAACGACAGCCCCTGTGGATAAACCCACTGCCAAACCTGGAATTAAGCCAGTGGAAGCAGTGCTGACTGTGGATGGCTCCAGAAACTACCAAGCAGGTAAATAAACACTTGTTTTGAATATCAGGACAACATTCGAAGAAAACAAGTAGAAAGGAAGTCTGGGAATAGTTTTCTAGTTGAGTTGAACCTCAAGTTTGTCTTTATAGGTCTCCCGAAGGAGAAAATTGTCTTGGAGCAAGGAACTGGTGCACACATGAGAACAAACACACATCAACAACATATGAGCACCACACATTACATGAATGTAATACATCTTGTCATCCCCAGCCATCCATATCTCATCCTATTGGTTAATTAAATTGATTAGTTTAAATGAAGGAGTTAATGAGTTTTTCTGTTGTATTTGAGTAGTGGTACCTTGTATTTTCTGCCAGATTTTAATAGTTGAGAACTCAGACTACGGTGCATGCGGAGAGTAAGCATATTTCAATTTCTGTTGCTCAAATATTACCTGAGGGATTTTCGGAGGTGTGGTTTTACCCATGGCCTTTGCTTTGACACATTTTTTTTTAATTCATCTAAAAATCAGATTTATTCATTTTAGTAATTTTCTTTCACTCTACTGTTGAATGCAAATTGCCATGAAGTACACTTGTAAGTGTTAAAAGCGTTTGTGGTTTCCCACATGATGAATGGAGGTAACAGTTCAAACAATTTGCCTCCCCCACAAAACAATCAGTACAATGGCCAGAACCACCCACCTTCAGATGAAATTGCGGTTATAATATTTGTTTTCGCTTTTCCCCACAGTGATGTTTTCATTAACGCTGTCTTCATTTCCAGATGACAGCAATGACACAAACTTGTGCAGCGGGCGTCCTGCCAGTGCAGTCACCACACTGAGGAACGGCACAATAGCTGTCTTCAGAGGTTGGTGCCAGAAATGATTTTGATGAGGAAAACATTACATAAAGTACAGATGTTAAGTCAGCGTGATTCCGAAAATGTAATTTGTTTTGAAAATTCTTGGAGCTCCTAGCACACTGCATAAAAACATAGCACCAATCAACTATAGAATTTAGAACATTTGATGTGCCTGTATTGAAAAACAATACATTTTTGGACATCAAACCTTTTGTGAAAACATTGAAACTCGCCAGTATTTTTAAATCAACAATTTGCCACTCTCTTCTGCCAATCCCAGCCGGGAGAATAAATATTTTTGTGGTATTTTACATGTCAGAAAGGACACTCCTTTTAAGTATGCATACTGCAGCATACTCATCTGTTGTCTTAAGACAACATATTTTCCTGAATATGTACAATTTTTCTTGAGGGTTCTCATATACAGGTGGACCAATCTAATATGTGTTCACGTTCTGGTCCACAGGTCATTACTACTGGTTTTTGGACAGAAATAGGGTGCCAGGTCCAGCCCGTGATATCACACAAGCGTGGGGCGTCCCGTCCCCCATCGACACTGTGTTCACCCGTTGCAATTGTCAGGGGAAAACGTACATCTTCAAGGTCATTTGTGTGACAGTCAAATTTATTAAAAAAAAGAAAAAAGAAAAACAAAGAAAAGATATTTTATGAGTTCCGTGTGGTCTGCAGGGAAACCAGTACTGGAGATTTGAGAACTCTAATTTGGACCCAGGCTATCCAAAGGTTGTTGAAACAGGCTTTGATGGACTTCGAGGTCACATCACAGCTGCTCTGTCTGTGCCTCAGTACCGCAGGAGGAGAGAATCTGTCTATTTCTTTAAGAGAGGTGACCCACATGTCAATTATCACCAAAATATTACATTTGGACACATTCATGTATGAACTCACGGCAACTGTCTGTTGATTCAACCAGGTGGATTGATGCAGAAATACTCATATCAGTTTGGCACCAGTCCATCATGTAACAAGAAACCTCATTATGCTATTTACACAGTCCGTAACCGAGTGGCTCGACAAGCAGGTAGGAAAAACACAACTACACAACTGATTGAGGGGGGAGACATTTTGATAAAACTACAATGGCCAAAGTGCACTTCAGTTGGGTGTCACCCCAACAATTAAGCTTGTGGTAGCTATTTTTATTTATTTTTTTTAAAAAGGGGGTCAACCCCAAACAAATCTTTGCAGTATTTTCTATACACATTGACTAGTCAAAACATGGTATTCTGATTAATATTGCGTTTGTGCAACATGTGTCAAACAGCAAAATCCACTCGTTTTTAGCCATCTCAGGGGTCGGCCATTTTGGCACTTCTGTCGACTAAAAATGACTAAACATGACTAATCATGGCCCACCTGTTTTCTGAAGCTGAGCCATGATTGGTCATTATCTGAGTACTGATCAACTGGGATGTCATTTTCAGTCGATACAAGTGACAAAATGGCCGCCCCCTGAGATGGCTCAAAAGGGGTGGAATTTGCTGCTTAACTTATATTCCACAAACGCAATATTAATCAGAATGCCGTGTTTCAACTAGTGGCCCTGTTGGGAACATATTTTTGTCTTTAGGGATTTTGTCACATTTTGACGTTTCTACGATTTGAACATGAGGTCTTTAAACAGGCTTTGTTCAGGGTGTCTGCTGGCTGGGAAGAGCGAGTGGGTTCTGAAAGGATGTTTGTAGGCATTGTGTGGCTTTCTTCGGAAAGGCTGGGTTAAATTAACCTCACCAGTATCAAATCTGTGATTATTACCTTTAAGAATTCTTGCAATCGGAATTTGTGTGTTAAATGTCACGGTGGGCGTGAGTAGAGCAATAACACTTGGTGAACTCACGCAGGCCACTTTTGAGTTCCAACAAAGCGCTCTGGAACTCTGGAAAATGAATCATGCTTTAACTGAAAAGGACAACCTGATCCTGTGAGATTTAACACACGGGAAAGGGCCTCAGCACCATTTACGAGAAACCTTAGGAGTGAACTGTTAACAAATTGTTTTTGACAAAGCCGATTGGTTTCCAGCGTCTCTTTTGGGACCCACAATCAACATCCGAACGACCTGGCGAGGATTCCCCACCACCATCACTTCAGCTGTGTCTGTCCCCAGTTACAGGGAACCAGAGGGCTACAGATACTATGTCTTCTCCAGAAGTAAGTAACAGTAGAGTGTCACCTAAAAACCACATTTTAAACTCATTTATGAGGAGTCTAAATAAGGGACCATCTGTGTTTGGGCGTGCCACACAGTGGATGTAAGAAACTAAAAACAGAACACGTTCATTACAGTTGTGGCTGCGGTCAAAGTTCCATTACAGTGCAAGTATAGCTTAGCATAAGGATGTTGTAACGTGAATTGTGAATAGTAGCTCATTTTTTTTTGTATTCCCACACTCCAAAAAACATGTTAAGTAGTTCTCGTGATTGTGTCTTGCAGCTAAATCCTACAATATTAGGATGGACGGTGAGCGGCCCGTTGTCACATCCCCGAGAGAAAACCCATCAGCTCAGAACAACTTCATCAATTGTCCAAAATCACTCTGATGACCAGAGACCACTTCAAGAAGCTTTCAATGTTGGACTTGTTTAACACTTTTAATAACATTTTTCAGAAAGCACATAACTTCAGCATAGACTGTCAACAAAACTTGATTTATGTGTAAGATATAAAAGCAAAAAGCTTCACAATAAGTGAACAAGATCAATAACATATTGAGTCAAGGAGACTGTCAGGATGTCCGTGTGGGAGCTTCATCTTGCGATGCGTCTACCATGGACTCCTCGGGAAGGAAATGGTTGACCTGTTGGAATACACAGTGCAGGTTTAAACATTACATACAGTGGCTGAGTAAACTGCACATCTGAAATCTACAAATTAAAACACACAACTTTAAAAAGCATGCAAACAAATATTCATGTTAGAATCAATACACTCTGTAACTGTATATTTAAAATGCAATAAAGATTGTCTAGTTGGAAGCATGGTTCTTTTCTTACAACTTTGAAAGTGCAGCACTGCAGGTCTATTTACAAGTGAATAATCAATAAATATCAGGGAATGAAAAATTTCAGGATTTTCTACATTTTGATGATAACAGCTACCAAACCCCCCAGATTTACCTTTTAAGAAATTTGAATGTTACAGAAATAATCCAAATTATTCTTATGTAGAAATGGGGTAGGAAATGGTCTTCTGAGAAGTAATTCCCAATGTGTATAATCAGTGAGTTTCACTTTTTGAATTGAACTGCTGAAATAAATTTGCTAATTTATTTAGATGCACTTTTTTTTTTTTAAACCTTAATTTCTACATCTATTTACAAAGCACTATCTGCAGGCTTAAGGATTCAACATTTATTGGTAAATGTAAGATTTCTCATTAAATATGAGCACTGCAAGTAGGCAATATGTAGTAATGACATCATGTTGATATGTATTTTAGCATGTGTATTTGACTCTATGGGACGGGAAGAGCTGAAAGGTTACCTCCTCTCTTGGCGCGCCCACCGCGGCTACCTGGCCAACGCTGCAGTTGTCTGCTTGGTGCAGCCCTGGATGGAGCACTGCTCGTATCTGCCATGCATCATTCAAAAGGACTGTTTGAGTTACATGTCTTAAAAATGTCAGGTCACCACGTTAGATCACCAAGTGTACCTGCAGAGCTGGACGAAGGCTCCTGGCTGGTGGAAGGTAGGCTGGCTGTGTCGGAAGGCTGACTGGGCTCCACCAAATCATCCTGAGATACCACAGCATCTACCGAACTCTCAGCACTGGGTCTGGAACTAATGTGGAATATACCTTTAGCGTTTTTCATTTGAGTGTAACACATTATTTTACTATAATCAAGGGTTTCCCCAAATATTTCAGCTCAAAACCTACAGTCCCCCCCAAACGTATCTGACCGGCGAGGCCAATTCCTTTCTTTTCGTTGTACTGTATACGCAAGACATTTTAGTTTCAGATCAAATGATGACTATCAAACAAAAGTTCATAATTCCAGCCTTTATTTCATGGTATTTACATCTAGATGTGTTAAACAACTCAGGACGGAGCACCTTTTGTTTGAAGCCAACCACTTTTGAAGTGAGCAAAAATATTGGAACAGACATTACTAAATTAACGAGGAAGTGAACCCAAACATATTTTTCAAAATGTTCCCAGCAGGCCCACTAGTTGAAACAAGGCATTCTGATAAATATTGCGTTTGTGGAATAAGAGTTTTAATCCACTCATTTTTAGCCATCTCTGGGGGCGGCCATTTTGTCACTTCTGTCGACTGAAAATGACATCACAACTGCTCAGGATTCAGGTAACGACCAATCACAGCTGACCTGTTTTCTGAAGCTGAGCCGTACATTTTTTATTTTTCACTTAAAATATTTCATTTTGGTTTTTTGAAACAATTGAGGTGTATATGCTATAGCTCAAATTAATGGTAAACAAAGTTTTTAAATGATTTACCTGGGTCTCATTTATTTACATCACCACAAAAGCCCGATATTTTAACGGGGGTTTGACAGTGTTGACTTTTTATATCCACTGTATTTGCGAAAACCCTAAAGTATTGTTACGGTCATACAATAAAGTTATGTTAAAAGCAGCAATTTTGTGGCAAAGTACAAATTGCTGTCATAAAATTGACAATGGTGATATAAAATGAAATGTCATTTATTTGGCAACCGACCTTCAGTTGATATAAAACAATCAATTCCTGACTAAGCGGTCAGTCAGCTCAAGTCCTGAGCAAGTGGATCTGTTTATTCTCTCAAGTACTTCTCAAGCACTTTAGAGCGCTTTATGAAACATTCAAGTAAACTTTTGAAAATGCAACAATGAAGCACTTAAAAATTCGAGCGCCAGTTGAAATATACTGTTTAACCTTGCTCTCATTGGTCTGACAAATAACAGCATGGACAGCATCTTACTTATCAGGGTCTGACTCCAGGAAGACGTCATCTCTTTCCTCGCTCGTGCTGGCTGTGAAAGGACCGGCAAGTATGCCGGGAGTGGACGTGCTCACCATAGGAACCGACTGAGAGGCCTGCTCTGCCGTGTCTGATGGAACCACCTCAGAGAAGACTACCAGTTGGAGAAGGGTCAGTATAAATATATACACTGATTCTTTGGGTGTGTGCTCCTTGTTCAGTATTCCAATGAAAACTAAGCGATACCTGGAGCCGCCATTTGTAGTGGTGTGGTGGGAACACTACGCCCGCCAGATTCTTCTTCATGAGATGTGAGGAACAAGGGGCTGTCAAACATCCCAAGGCCTGAAGAGGGTCACAATGACATTAAATGTTTTGCCATTTAAAGTGGGTTCAGATAAACGACATAACCGCTAGTGGGCGTCTACCTCCTTGGGCTGCAAGCTGGCCGAGATCTGAGCTGGTCTGTGGCACTTCGTCCGATTGGCCAAAACGGAAGGTCCTTGCAGCCACTTGGGGAGAACTGCTGAAGGAAACACAGGAATTACCAGGGAACATTTGTTGGCAGACGCATTGGGAGAGGAGACCTAAGTTGATTGAACACACACATGGTTTTGTGTTTTTTTAGCTATGCTCGACTCCACATGACAAAAATAATGGATGAATGAATAAATAAAATAAAATAAAAATACGGATCTGCGCTTTCTTCCCCTTTAGTGTGTGGTGTACTCAAGTGAAGTTTAGTCGGAATTACAGACGGAAGCCAGTTCAAAATTAGAGGCGGACAGGCCTATAGAGTAGACGGGTACTATTTTTTCCCGCAGGAAAAAAGGCGAATGACGGACGACGGAAGGCTACCCACGCTACAGACTGATGGTGAATAATGGACACTCAATTTGTAGCAAAATGCCCAGCACTGCATGTGTTGGATATGAGTTAAGCAGCAAAATTCACCGATTTTTATCCATTTTAGGGTGCGGCCATTTTGCCACTTGCTGTTGACTGAAAATGTCATCACAGTTACCGGGTACTCAGGGCTCAGATAACGACCAATCACGGCACTGTTTTCTGAAGCTGAGCCATGATTGCTTGTTACGTGAGCCCCGAGCAATTCTGATGTCATTTTCAGTCAACAGAGATTGACAAAATGCCCCCCCCCCCCAGATGGACAAAAACAGATGGATTTTACTGCTCAACTCATGTTCCACAAACATAATATTAATTAACATGCTGTGTTTAGACTAGTGGGGCTACATAGAACATAGTATAGCAAAGACATTTTTGGGGTTGACTTCGTATTTAAGACACTTCATATATATTTCACAGCCATAAAGTAAAAAACAAAATCCATGAAATTGTGGTAATTTATTTCTCGAACGTGAAAATGCGGAATGTGTGCACGTCGTGAGAATGGAGCGAATTGAGTAAGCTACTCTCGCGACACCACCGCAGCACATATACAGACCAAAGACAACAGGCCATTCCTAGAATTAAAAAGGTCTGCATGTGTGAGACTTACTGGACAGCCTGGTCAAAACTATCAGAGCGGTGTGGCACCACCAGTGTGGGAGCGCTAGGTACCATCCGGTCCTCTTCATCAATGAGGTGCTGCTGCAAAGAGTACCAGTTAGTCAAATAGTGTCGTGTTATGTGCTGTGTGCACACTTGGCTCTGGCACATGAATAAAATATTGCGGATGAGACTTACAGCACTGCTGGGGACCCCAGAGAGCTGAGGGACCCTGCCCACCGACTGGCGACGAACAGGGATGCGCTGGGACATCTAATAGAAACACAATGGTATATTTTTCCACTTAAGCTGCATGACCAAATGATAAAAATGTGCTTCTTTGTGGGTTCAAAAACGATGTGATATCTTTAATTAATGATGAGCAGTGGATGACAAATTAATTGAAATCTGATCTATAGTGTATATCTTACTTTATGGCGCACAAAGCTGAGTTTCATATTATTAGAGGAAGAGGATTTTATTATCACCTTGTGATATGATCTGTGCTATGTGCTACATACCTGAGTGGGGGTTAGTGGATGTGTTGGTCTCCTTGGTGATTGGGGCATACGTATACCAGAGCTTGTGATGGGTTGTTCGGTAGAGAAGGCCTCCATTGTCGTGGCCTCAACTAAAACATTTGGAGACGTGATCATGTCAATGGAGGGAGGACTGTCATTCATTGCAGTACATTACAGTCGTCTTATCATTCTGGTAAAGAGTGCCCGTCGGCATATTAGAGATTTTGTTTTTAGGTAGCAACACTGTAGGGAGGACTACAACAGAGAATGCACAACCGTTTTTGCCACCCTCTCCTTCAGACAGACAACAACATTACAACTGTTCGAGTCACGGTGAAGCATTTGATAACTAATTAGATGACGGGACAGGTTGTGAGAACATTGGGCGAGTCCAAGGTGGAGTTACACGTGTGCATTAATAAGATTTCCTGGATCTTACAGCTGGCCGTCTGGGAATCTGCTGGCCTCTGGGTGGAGTCGGACGCCCCCAAACTCTCCTCTGTCTCTGTCCCTGGGTCGGTTACGTCAGCTCCCTGAGAAGAGGAAGGGGCAGAAAAAAGATATTGTAAGAAGAAAACTCCATAAGCAAACAAGTTCTGAAGAAAACAAGTTGTAACAATGTCAAAACTTGGAACTTTTAAGGGAAGCAGAATATGGAAATGGACAGAAAATGGTTGGAAAAAACAAAAGCATGGTATAGATGCTAAACACAGATCACCTCATTCACACATAATCAGAAAGCCAAGCTACATTTTCAATTTTTACAATGTAGGCTGTGAAACTGAATCACAGCACCCTTCAGAGAAGGGGACAAGAATGTTTAAAAAACTACTGTTGGGGAACTCTCAAATGTGCCTCATACATCTCAATGTGGATTTAAAAGCTCCAGCGAAATAACCTGTTCTGTGGCCTTTTCTAACTAACTTAGCTTTATTACTCGCTTTTTATGCTGCCGTCAGACCGAACATAAGCTGATATACCGAGTGGCACGGCTGAAATAAAAATGTTGCTTCTTCGCCCATTCTGCCGGGGTTTGTAAATAAACTTTTTGTGGCGCTGTGTCGCCAACAGCCGATGGGCATCGAGAATGTACTTACTATATCACTCGCAGCAGCAGTACAAGCAAAAACAGACACAGCATGGTGAAAGAAAAATTCGGTGGTCTGAGGGGCCGAGAGGTATGCATCACAGCTCCCTTCCAACAGCAGGTGGGACTGAGCCAAAAAGGAGCAGGCTTGGAATATAGGGGACAAGGAAGTTGGAATATCTGGGAAATGGATTGACTTGTTTACTGTTGTTGAACTGTCAACCAAGATAGCAATTAGCAGACGAAGTACACAACCACCGGTCACCAGACTGACTAGCAGTTTGTTTGTTTTTTCTGTCAGAGGAGGAGGAGCCCATCCTCTTCTCCACTTGAAGCACGCAGAGTAACGCGATATTTCATGTCCGGTCTGAACCTAACTTAGTTCAACTGTTTACTAAGTCATCCTACCTCGGTGGTCGCTTCAGTCATTTAGAGCCAACTGGCAAGTGTTTTTTTTTCCAGCAAAGGTTGTTAACAGTCGAGATTTTATTACATAACTCCTGAGTTCCACAAAAACAACATGGGTAGCAATTTAAAGATCATCAGACGAGTCTCAGTCAAGCGGATCACAAGTGGCACAACAAATTGGCGATGTGAAGTCACTGACTCATCCTGAAGCCTGGACGTGCAAGAAACGCGTAAACGGTCAACTAGTGAATTAAACACTCTGAGACAGCAACTTGTGCCACAGACGTCAAATTCAGCTGGGCTAAGAGTGGAAAACTTGAGTTGCTGAGCTGGAAAGAGCAGAGGACCTGTGTGGGAAGGGTTAACGTCTACTGGAAATGACAAGTGTGTGGGTGAGTGTACGCAGGCACACGATAGGTGTGCTAATCAAACCTCTGTGTCATCTCCTTCGTAGGCTTCATTGCCTTCCCCACTCCCTTCGTTACTCTCCTCTCCGTCTTCTATCCCCCCGTCATCTTCCTCCTCCTCTTCCTCCACCTCCTCCTCCTCATCTTCCTCCTCATCGCCCTCATCGTAGTCCTACAGAAGATAAACATCAGCAGGGTCATGGAGACTCTTGAGCCTGTACCAGCTGACTTGGGGTGAGAGGTGAGGTACACCTTGGACTGGTCACGAGTCAATTACATGACTGACACAGAGACGGAGCGACAGCCTTTGTGGAAGAGAATTCAATCGCACTGGGCTGAAATACCAGTTCAAAGGTGGTAGAAGTTGGTCTACTTAGTGCAAAACAAGACAGGATTTCAGGTATCAGAAACAATGGTTATACAACTAAAGTAGTTAAGGGATTATAAGTAAATATTTTTTTCCAACAGCCTAATTCTTCAATTGCATTTAGAGCACGGATGGACAATTCTTTATGCCATAGGGTCACATTAGAATTAATAAATAAATAAACAATTATTTAGGTATAGGGAAGAAAACCTATTATCAAGATTTTGACGTTTACTTGGTTTTTCACAACTTGCAGCAATTATTCAAAACAAGTGTATGTGTTCTTTGACTGTGTACCATACAAACATAAAAAAAAAACCACACAAATAGGCCAGAGCTGAGATTCAATGCCAGGAGGCAATATTGCAAACACCTGACCCCACTGTGCTGTCTAAATAAACCATATTTCTTCTTTTTTTACTTTACCTGCTCATCCTCCTCTTCGTCCCCATCTTCTGGGTTTTCCTCACTCTCTGTATCAGTTACTATGACTATTACTTCTAGCTGCTGCTCAGGAGTTTCACTCTGCGCAAGAGAGACTTCTTGGTGCATGGTGGTAGATTGCGAAGCTGCACTCTCATCATCATCATCCAGCGCCGCAAGCTCTTCAGTCTACAGGGCCAAACAACCAATGCAGTTTAACAACATAAAAACTACGTTACTCTAGTGACTCTTTTTGACAATGTAATTAGGTGGATTTTAGGTACCATTACCAAATCTTCTGTCATTTATTACATTATGACCAAACCTGAGCATGTCCAAGGGTAAATTTACCTGCGCTTCATTGATGTATCATTATCTGTGTTGTATGTCGGCATACCTGACTGGCTTCTACAATCTCTTGACTGTCTGTTGGTACCACGCCCTCAGCCTCAGCACTGTCATCGGCCATTACTTCCTCCTGAAAGAACCACATGCCACCAGTGTCTTTAATACGGTTCCAGATAACTAATAAAGATCTGCAAGCCGTGTAACCTCCTCACCTCTGGACCCACTCTTTGGATAATGCGCAGCTTCTTTGGAATGGGAGCCCTGGAGGTGTCATCCTGGGGGGCCTCAGTATCTGTGACCACAGTGCCACTACTTTCATCTTCTTCACGGGGCCTTTTGGACAATGAAGATGATGATGATGATCCTGGTGTCGCTGAAACTAGACAAAGCGTGGCTTTTATTTGGACAAATCTTAGATAGTGAGGTTGAACATTGGTATTTGCGATACAGGCTTCCCAATAACAAATGACATGGCTTAAAGTGATAATCTCCTGTCTGTCATTTTTTCCCCTCTGTGTACGATACTGAACTAATCGGCATGGTACCAGGAGAAATCGGTCGCCAACTCTTCTACTCCCGCAAAAAGCAAGGATGTGCTTAGGTACCGGAAGATACCAGATTTTATGTGAATCGGTACTTGGGAGTAACCAAAAGAAGTACCAACTTCTTATCAGTATATATGGCGTAGGGTTGGCCATTGTTTGAATTTGAAAGATTCCAGTTCTGATTCCTCCCTTTCGATTCAGGTCCCAAACGATTCTTGACTCCGGTTCTTTTAGGGGGAGGGTGAAACAAAAACAAAAAAAAGTTTGCATGGTTTAAATTGGGGGTGTCCAAACTACAGCCGTCCATTTTATATTATTTTTTGCAGTCCCCAGCATAGACGAAAATGAACGTTTGACACGGTCCATGTCGTTTGCCTGCATTGTACTGCAGAACTTACTTTCTACTCTGGGTGGCAAGCCAGGAAAAGAGAAGTAGTATGTTTTTATCTGTGAATTTCTTGTTTTCAACCAAACATCAATCAAACGTTTGGCCGCAGCAGGTCACTTATTTTGGGATACAATTGACTGAACTCGAATATGAATTTCAATGATAAACTTTTTTGAACGTTTATTCTTTATTCGTTTTTTAACAAGTATTAATATCAAGTCTGTGAAATTACATTTATTTCATGAAAAAAAATAAGTCACAGGAGTAAAGGTTACTCTCACTAGACCGCTTTATTTTTGAAAACCTCAAAAATAATCTACCTATTCAGGCAATGTGCCTGCAGCGTTGTGGCCACAGCTATGGTGTGGAAAGCACTTAGGATGACACATACACCCCCCCCCCCCACACACGGCGGGTCTTGTCAGAAAAAAATAAAAAATTCCTACGCCGGAATTACAGCACTATGCGAGAGTACTTTAAGCCATGCATATTGTACTTTTCTAAACAAAGTGATAGATGATTCCTTTTCTTCTCACCAGTTCCAAACACAGCAGAGGTAGAGGATGTTGAAGGCCATTCCACCTGGGAGCTCTGAGTTGCCTCAATAATCACAGGCGGCAGCTCCTGAGTGACTGGCTCAGCATGGGTGACACTCTGCTGTTGAGTTGGCTGGACAAAGGCTGTGGCCTGTGTTTGGGTTTGCTGCACAGTCAGCATGGGGCTGGCTAAGGTGGTCTGGATGTTGGGGCTTGCTGAGCGCACAGAACCACTGGCACTCCCATACACAGTCACATGCTCCACTGGCGGACCCTCTGTAGTCTGCATGGCTGCAGAGAAAGATAGGTCATTAGGTAAAATTCATTTAATGAACATCTCATAATGCCTTGGCAGTTGACATTCCTTAAAAAACTTCAGACTCAACTAGATAGGAGCTAAATAACTGACCTGTTGGATGCCATTAGATTGGCCACAACCATTATTTTAGAACGTTCAATCTTCTACATGCCAATATGAAGATTTACCTTCCTGGCTCTCGACTTGTGTTGTGGGCATGACAGTAGCGGTGGGTGTTGGAGTGGGCACAGTGGCTGGGGTGATCATGGGCCTGATGCTTGCCCTTGGAGTGGGTTTGTTCCCTGGGTTGACAGCTTGCTTGCTGGCTGTGGCTACTACAGGTGTTGGCTTTATGTTGGCAGTTGGAGGCTCAGAGGTACTGGCACTGAAAGCAAAGACGGCAAAAAAATGTCAGTTTGCTCCTCTAGGACCCTGTTGGACTCGATAAACGTTTCCCCGGGGCATCATACCTGCCCCTGTCTGCAGCTGGGGTAGACTTCAGACTGATCTGTCTCTGTTCTGTGCTTCGCTGCTGCTCCTGAGGCTAGAACCATAACAGACACCGAGTCATAGACTTATTGGATTTCTTTGTGTAGAGAACAGACATTTTTAAATGAAAAAACTCGGAGCGGAGACTCACTTTACTTGGACCTGCCTCAGCAGGCTCATCTCTTTGCTCTTGTCTTTCTTGCTGACCTCGAAGTTCTCTCAGCTCTCTCTCCTGTCGATTAAACCGTCCCTCGTACTGAGACTTTATAGCGCTTACGCGCACCTCTAACTCCTCGTTCAGCTGCTTTTGCTCCTCAAAACGCTGCTTTAGCTCCTCATTTTCCTTCTGCAGCTCGTCTTTGGCGCCTGGACGTGATGTGCATATTCAAGATTAAAATGAATACAAAGAACAACAAAATTGCAGTGCAACTTGAGACAGTAACGGGGAGAACAAGATTGTAAGAAGACTTGTGTTTTTCCTGTGATTTTATTATTCGTGTCTGATTTGAGTACGTTGTTGGGATGTCGCAATAATCGGCAATATCATGATATCGTGAAATTAAAATTACCACGATGTCACGATATCAACAGCAGCAAATCTGTTTAAAAGCTCAAGTTGTTTCCCATTTGTGCAGTTCCAGCATCCTCTGGTGGTTACTTTATTAGTGCAGTTTAATTTGATGTATGTTTTATGAAGGGAAACATAACACTCTTAAGTTACTCCACAAATTGACCCAAGTCACAATGTGAGCGTCCATTAGCAAGTAAGTGCCTCAATATTAGGTGTTTGGTCGTTGTAAGTCATTTATATACCGTACATTGAGGTTAATGTTAACTGTACGATTTGAACTATATGGATAACTAGGGCCACAGCTAATTAGCATTGTGTAGAGACATTTACATGCAGCTGCTCATGTTTATTTTATTTGTATTTCGTGTTCTACAGAAACAATACACACACCAACGCTACCAAATTAAACAGAGTATTGCTCACATGAACAAAACTATGTTCATACCAGACAATATTTTTCAACATCTCCATTGGCCCGCTTCAGCCAAACACAGCATTGTGAACTACATAGACCATGATACGTTGAACTGCTGAGCCAATAGGAGCGCATGACTGGCCAAGCCTGTTTCTTTGTGAATGCTGTTATGTACAAAAACAGAATATTGTGATGTTTTTTTTATAGGACCCCCCCTTTTATTTAACAATATCATGAATTTTTATACAGCATTGTGAGCTTTTTATACATCGCCAACGTCCCCGCAATACCGTGATAATTATCGTACCGCGAGGTTCATCGTGATATCGTATCGTGACATTTGGATATCGTGACATCCCGAGTACTTTGCGTTTGCGTTTTTCTGTTGTGCAGCTTTTTATGATGATTCAGTGACTTCAATTAGTTTTAAAACAGTCTTAGCTTTTTAGTTTAGCACACAAACATACTTGTAAAATAAAAGTACTTCTTTTGAGCACTTAGAGCATTGTACAAAAATGAAAACTGCATTACAAACTAAATATCAGCATCATCATCATGCTCATGATTGTAGGTGATTGTGGGCAATGGGGAAATGTGCTCTTACTTATGAGCTGGCTGATCCTTTGCTTGGCAAAAACAATGGCCTTCCTGGTCTTTTCCACCTTGTCTGCCATCTGTTGTTTCAGTGTGTCCTCTTTCTCCTGCAGCTCTTGCCTTAGCCTGCCCAGCTCTGTCTGCAGCTTGGTTGACTGTTCCTGAGCATTGTGCGCCTCATTTTCACGCTCTGCAACCACCTTTACAAAGAGCAAATGCCAATTAAAAAATGGCAAACGTGTTCGCAGTCAAATCGTATAATTTCAGTAACGACAAACGTATGGCCATAGACTGTTTTACAATAATCAAGAGCAAGGAAGGACATATTAGATGTTTCACCTTGTTGATGCTCTCCAGCTGTCCCTCCAGGTCTTTAATTCTTGTGTCAGCTTGGCTCAGAGAGTCCCGAAGTCCCTGCAGTTCCTGAACCGAGGCTTGACGAGCCTCTTCTTCTTTCGATGGCCCTGCAGTCTCAGCTACAATCTAGAAGAAGTACAGACAAGACTTAATCAGGGCACAAATGAGATAGTAGACAATTAGGGCACACTTACCTTGTCATGTTGTACTTTGAGCTCATCATACTGAGTCTTGTAGCGACGCCCAAGCTTTTTGACCTGGGTGATCGTCTTTACCTTCTCCTGAATTTCAAGACTCTTTGCAACGACCTCTTCTTTGAGCAAATTTCTGTCTTCGGTTATCTTACTCAAATTATCCAGCAAGTTTTGTATTTGGCTTTGCTGGGATGTTGTAAGATTGCTGGTCCTAAAAACAGATGTTCAGAGAACACAATTAAATGTTATGAAAGGACATGGTTAACTTTAGGCTGCCGCATTACTGATCACTCGTGTAGTGTACGGGGGTTCTGCCACATGATTGGTGTAGCCAAGTCTCGGCCATTGTTTTTTTTTTATTGCACTTGCACAATGCAGTGACATTGCAAATTATAACGAATCAAAATGCACAGGAGCCTTCACACAGTCGAAATATAAATTTCCAAGAGACACAGCTGTCCGCTGCACGTCGCCAAGTGACAGAAATTTTGGACTATAATGCTAACTGTTTTTTTTTTTTCTTCATAGTTTGGCTGGTCCTGCAATTTGTAGTCAAGTTCAACTTAAAATTTGAGCTAGAGGCCTGCCTAAAATTAATGTACAAGGAAACCCCCATGAATTCCCAGTGATAGGGACAGAGACAAAATCCGTACAGAAAACGCCGATACTCAAATATAAAATATTTTACCATGGAGGAGAGAGAAAAAAGTCAAGAAATATGCAACTCGACTTCATATACAAAAAACAATTACAATTTCTCACCTGGTAACCTCTGCTTTGATCCGGTTGTTCTCGTCAATGAGCTGCTGTATACGTTTAAGGTGTACTTCCTTCTCTAAATGCAGACGCTTGTATTCATCTGGATCTGAATCTTTTTGCTGACTCACCAAATGCTAAAAAAAAAGAAAAAAAAAAGAAAATTATAAAGCAGGGGCATTAAAGCAAAATCTACATGTTACTGGAAGCTCATGTACTGCACATTCCCAGTAATGTATATATATTCAGGGATGCACATAAACGGTACACCAGTGAGCATGACCACTGCAAGTTGAATAACGTGGTCCAGTTCAAGTCTCTCACCGTGCTTTTGCGCACTAGAATAACGCAGCTCAGTCATTCGGCTTGACTGCGGTCAGGCTATGCAGCCTCAATTCGAAGTCAAGTCTTCCGCCGCAATGATTGGTAACTTCAAAATTAAAGCCTAGTGGGCATTGATATCTATGTACACAATGGTACTTCTTGTGTTTTTATTCTGAAGCTGATCCTTGCGGCAGCGTATCAACAACAGTTGTTGTGGCAGCTGCCCTGAGTCAACTGGCTCTGGCGCTAACAACTACTTCATATATTTGCCGAAATAGACTGTGGCCAAACACGTCGTAGGAGAGCTGCCGGAGGGGCGCACATCTCCGTGTCGCTCCTTGCTCCGTAGTGCAAAAAAAGATTGGGCATTGGACCGCTGGCCTAGAGAAGTATGCTAAGATAGCTAGCCAGGGTCCTGGGTGCCAGAGGTGGACAATTGATTTTTCGAACAGGTCATGCAACTCACTTGTGTTAAAGAGCAATCACGGATCAGATTCAGAAGATAATTCAGCCGTGATAGGTCATTGTGAGCAGTTGTGATGTCATTTTCAATCAACAGAAGACAAAATGGCCGCCCCCAGAGATGGCTAAAAACGAGTGCATTTTGCTGCTTGATTTATATTCCCACTAGTGTTTCAACTAGTGGGCCTGCTGGGAACATATTCTTGAAAAAAAATATGTTTGTGTTGACTTCCGCTTTAAGTATGAATTTAATGTATTTTTTTTTTTTCCTTTTATAAAAGCAGTACATTCTGTAGGTTTAATAAGCTGACATTATGCAGCCTTGGTATGTTGTTGTAATTTTGAAATAAAAAGAGAAAACTGAAAAAACAAATACAGAAAAAGGTTATTCAGTTATATCAAAATGACATCTACACCTACTAACGATAAACCTTTCCCAAGTGTGTACAAAAGTTCTATGCAGCCTTGGTATGTTGTCGTAATTTTGAAATAAAAAGAGAAAACTGAAAAAACAAATACAGAAAAAGGTTATTCAGTTATATCAAAATGACATCTACACCTACTAACGATAAACCTTTCCCAAGTGTGTACAAAAGTTCATCCATGGGGTTGGGGAAAAAATGAGCACAAAACAACAACCTGGTACTCATTTGAGGACCATGCCAAAATTTTTATGTGCACCCCTGTACATATTATTAGTTTACTTGCAACTGCTTAATGCAATCTCTCACTGCCTTGTTCTCGCATACTGTACAGTGCAGTTTAACTAGACAAATATGCAAGATGATTGGGGGTACAACAGCAAATGAATAAGAGTTCTGCTCAGGGGCAGAAGGGAAAGCGCTGTCGAATCTGTAGTGCCACAGCTGCCCCCTGGAGAACAAAAATGGCACTGCTGAAGCTGTTTAACACTGCCAGAGCGCTGTCTTCATGTACAGTACATGCAGCACTTACTGGTTTTAGGACGGCCCATAGGCTACATTTTGTGCATGGCACCAATGATATTAGCGCGGTTGGCCAGGCTTTCAACTAACCTGTGTCCGAGCCTTCCAGCGCTTGATTTCCTCGTCCAGTATTTTTTTCTCCATTTGTAGCATGCCACTCTTCTCACTCAGCTCCGTGTTTGCCTGTTTCAGTGGCAAAAGGTCTGACTCCAACTTTTGCACCTGGAATATTAACGAGATGATTAATTTGGACCGATTAGTATGTTCCAAACGTGTGTTTTTGGCATGCCCAACTTCTGGGTGACTTCGTTGTTTATATCCACGGAGCGTAGTGTAGTTTTGAGAAGTATGTTAAGTAAAGTGTTCTGTGATATATCCTGTACAATTCCCTTTCTTCAGCAACACAAGGCCAACTTTTGCTGCTCACCACATCACGAGTGGAGTTGTCCCAAAATGGTTTGGCGTGAACAAGACCCATAAAAAAACAAACATGTCTTACCAAAGTTGTGTTATGTATAAAAGCTGGTTCCCCAGATGTCAAGAACAAGTAGATTTACCAAAGCAAGTCTATTTCCCCAAAGGCGGATTTTCCGGCACATATCCGGGACCTTTTTTTGTCTTTGCTTTCGTAAACTCATGTAAGAGGGCTTCAAGCAACATAAGAAAACTTCTCTTTGCACAAAAAAAACTATGTCCGAACACAAGAAATCCCGATCTATGAAACTTCTATACGGTTAAAATACTGTACTGTACTTCAATTTTTGAGAGTGGAAACAAGCAAATCAGGGGACCGTATAATGTAAGAGTGCAGAGAATTTTTTTTTTTTTTTATGAAGGGCACACACCCACACCCAGATAGACAAAACTTACCTTAGCTTGGGTTTGCTGCAGCTCTTTTTCCAATTTATCTTTCTCCTCTCGCAGCATCTTGTTTGTCTCCATTAGGATGCTCATAGTTTCTGTCTTTTTCATCAGTTCATCATGCTGGGCTAGGGTCTTTGCAGTCACCTGACATACAAGCATTTATGATTTGGGTCACAAACTATTGTTTAAGTCAATCACTATATTTGTTTTTCATAATTAACTTCATAAGGTCAAACTGCATGTCACAAAATGTTCTTCTACATTCATTAGGGCACAATCATTCAATGGCATGATCAAGTGTGTCTGAACGTTTGGCAAGTGCCATATATGTCTTGCAACAAAACGTCAAAGTGGGGGGAAAAAAAAGACAGGTTCCCACCTACTGAGGCCTAAGCATTACTATTAACTGTGGGTTTTCGGGCAACAAACCTACCTGCATCCTCTGTCGAGCAGCGCTCAAGCTGTCCTGAACCTCTTTTAGCTCTTGCTCCAGGTGTTCAACCCTTAGGCGGTAACGCAAACTCTCCCCTTGAGCAAACTCAAAACGAGACTCTGCAATCTCTTTTTCACGACGCACAAACCTATGACAAATAATGGTAAGAAGTTTGTAATTGTATAGTACCTTACACCTTCATATTATTCAAATCAGCTTGTCCAAATACTCTAATTTCAGCCGCTCAACAATACCTACTCTTTGATTTCTACAGTTTTTCATAAAAGCGGACTGATATCTTTTGTTTAATTAAAATGAGACATTTGCAAACATCTGCTTTTACTTTGGAAAACAATGAATGAATCAGTTTCAAAAAGGTTGATTGGTACATCAATCCCTCTTGTGTGGTATTGCTTAATTGTTCTTTAGTTAATCACTAAATAATACCAATAATAATTGGTTAATAATCATGAAAAAACAGTTTTGGTAATACACTTTAAAGCAAATTAAAGTGCAATCTGATTATTCTATTAATTGATGGGATAATCAATACTAAACATATTCAATAGTAACAGGGCTACACCAGACCTATGACAAGGGACACGGGTACAGAAGACAATGCTTTTTTTTTTTTTGGTACGAACTGATTGGGGTTGGTTCCACCGAGCAACAATTCAAGCAAAATCAAAACGGAACCATGTTTTGGTTCCAAAACCAGTCCTTATTAAATGTTACTGTGGGGCGGTGGGCGGTCTTGTTTTAAATTCATTGTGTTTTGTTATTTTTCAAACTTTATGTATGAAAAAATGTTAAATTGATTTTTTAAAAAATCTTATTGGTAAATATATTAACATTTATTAGCACAAATACCAGCACCAAAAATTGGTACCGTTCAGTAATGGTATGGATTCCCAGGTACCGGGAATTGGAACCGAACCAGTTCAAAAGCGAAAGGTACCCATGACACCAAATTTAACCGAATGACGATTCAGAAGGTAAGTCCATCAGGTTAGCGATGCATATCAACTGTTATTTTATAGCGAAAACCATTTTTTTTCCCTGTGTAAACGTCCTACCTTAGAATCTCCAGGACCTGTTCTTGAGATTTGCCTTCTTCAGTCAGGGAGATGTTAAGTGGACTCTCACTTGCAGCAGCACGCTGCAAATTCTCAGCCATCTTGCTACTCATTGCCTGAATCTGTTCATGCAAGAGACTATTCTGCCTCTGCAGCTCTTCAAAGCTGCTTTCTATCTTGGACATTTGCTCCTGTGAGATTACAGAATTGAATGAAAGGAGACGCACATAATCCAGTGTGGTCTTCTATGAAATTGTCGAAAAATCTAAAAACTAACCTTGAGGATCTTTTCCTGCTCCCCCCAGGAGATCCTGGCCTCCATTAGCTCAGCACTGGCTCTTTGGGCTCTCTCCTCTAGCTGATGTCTGAGCTCAACTGCTTGCACGGCCTGAGCCTTAGCATCCTGCATCGCCTTCACATCTGCAGCATGCAGCATCATCTCCTGCTCATACTTGTCTTGTGCTTCAGCTGCCAGTTTAGCCTTAAAAAATTGATAGAAAGTTAACCTGGGCTATGATATGTTGAGGGCAGTATAAAATGGAGGAAAAAAAACATCTGTAGGTAAATGGCTATCATTGACAGACTGTTTACCTGCTCTCGGCTGTCTTGTAAAGCCTGCAGCTGCTGGGATTCAGCTGTTGACATACGCTGTAGTGCCATTTGGTGTTCTGCCTGGGAGCTGCTCAGATTCCTTTTGAGTCCATCTATCTGATAAGGTCCGGATGAAGAGATTCAGATTATTCTTTTAAACCTATTTCAGGGTGGATGCATTAAAAAACGTTTAAAAAGAAAATGCAACTACCTGCTCATTCAGGGAGACAATAGCCTTCTTATTTTGTTCTTCCATATTCCGTTTCTCTTTCTCTGCATCCAGAAGCTTCTCTTCAAGCCTGCGGTGCTGCTCCTCAGCCTCCTTCACACGAGTTTCAATGGAGGCACGGGCTTGCTCCGTTACCTGTACATTAGAAATATGATCCAAAAAGAAAATCTCAATGTTTTCAAAAGAAACATAGCACAACAATAGAAAAGCTGGGATTACTGTATTTAAATGAGCCAAAAATCTGTCCTTATATATAAAGTTAACATGATACAGTATGTGCATGGTTTTATTTCCTTAGAAGTGGACTCCACCTGCTTCTCTTTGTCCAGGGATTCCTCCAGACTCTGAGCCATGGCTCGGTACTGTTCCATGCTGGAAGTGGCTGCTTTAAGGCTCTCTGCCAGCTGCTCTGCCCGTGTTTCAGCCTGTTGCAAGCGACCTTGAAGATCCTCCCGCTCTTGATTTGAAACTTCCAAGCCGGAGAGAAGGAACAATTTAATGACATGGTTTAAACAGTACTCTTAAGTGGGTCTTGTATCACATGGATGACTAGAACTAACGACTAGATGCAGTTAAAGCTCGTCAAGTGAATATTTGGTTCAGAAATGGGACAATCAACTACCTGCAATCAACTAGACTGGTAGTAGTCACTTCAGTAAACAATAAACAGTCCTTAGTGCAACTAATTCAATGTAAATCAGTATGTATGTGCGCATGTTTCTTTGATCCAACCTCTAGTTTTAGGCGTCGAGGGGGAGCCCAGGATGTGACGTTGTTCGCTGCTACCTTGCTGCACCCTGAGGGAGTCGAGTTCCACCTCGGCAGCATTCAGCAGCTCTTTAGTCTTCTGGTGTAAAGCCACTTGCGTCTCCAGTTGCCGCTTTGCTTCCATTACTTGTATCTTCGCAGAGGAAGGACAATTATTATATGGTTATTATTTTTCTGCTTCCAGTGGTTCACTGTTTTTACAATTGTGCAGTCTTTGTAGGGGCGAAACGCCTCAATGAGCTATCTCTTGTTTTAAATTGACAGTTGACATGCTAGGTCCCATTGCCTTGATGTAAACAAAAATGTGTGGTGGCCAAGAACAGACAAAGAGCTCAAATTGAGTTCCTACTTCTTGGTTTCTGCTCAGCAAATACCGCTGTTCCACTTCTTGCTCCAACCTCTTCTGCAGGTGAGAGATCTCTCGCTCTTGCTTCTCGATCTGGCTGTTAAGATGCTGACGTGTGCCAGCATCTGAACGCTCGAGTGTAGCCTATAAAACACAATACCTCATGTTGAGAATGGGAACCAATAGTGAGGCAGAGACTCCAGATAATCAAATTCACCTGAATAGCCTGAAGGTTGGTCATCAAAAGGTTCTGACTCTGTTGTTGGCTCAGGACCATATCCTTCTCTTGATTCAACCTAGACTCAACCAGTTTCAACATGTCTCTCTCTTTACGCAGACCCTCAGAAAGACCCTGAAAACAAAGATGACTCTACTCAAATATTTTTTTTTACAAATAGCAGCAAATTATCGTATTGCAAAATACCTCTGCCAGTGAAAGTTTTTCCTGTGCAGCTCGTAGATCCTCATTTAATGTGTTGATTGTCTGCTCATGCTTCTGTGTGGCAGAGGCCATTTTCTGCTCTCTCTCTCTGAGGGAAGCAATCTCTTTCCTGTAGCCCTCAACATTGTCCTGCAACATCTCATACCTGCCATTGTTGAAAGAAAGCTTTTTACTCCTAATGAGTCAAAAATGCAAAAAACACAACTTCAACACAACAATCTTCGGAAAAACATGTTACAATCTGGTTCATGCCAAAAATTCACAAGGTCATTCAGTTTTGTTCACTTTGGATTCTTTTGGATTAAGTTACCAGTAAAGCAGTAGTAGAGAAGTAGTGATTGTTAAATTGTGTATGTCAAATTCTAATTTCAAAACCACTAAGATGGTAGAATTAGCAGTTTGACCCACATGTTTGTCATAATAGAGAGCCTATCATTGTTTTGCTGGCTATATGTGATGACGTTAAGCCAGGAGGCTGAATGAGCTGTGTGAACATAGTAAACTAGAGCTGTAGAGACTGTAGCAACAATTTGACTCTAGATAGACAGATACAAAATAAATGATCAATGATTGAAATGATTTCTTAAGACATTTTTATATATTAGAAGGAACAAGAGGGTGACCAGAATCACAGAATGGTTTGGTTCTCCCTTAGAGGCTCCACAGAAATTCAGAGATACAGTACAGCAAATGGTCCTGGTTTTGAAGACGGAACAGACCTCTTGGAGGCAAACTCCAACTGTGTTGCCGTCTTGGCATTCTGGGAGCGAAGATCGGAAAGCTGCTCCAGGAGTTTGTCATTCTGCTCAGTCAGTGCCTTGTCACTCTCCAATCGTTCCTTCTTATAGGAGGAAAACACCTCCTGCAACTGCATATGTAAGAATACACGTCTTACTTCAACATGTATAAAAAGCTTCAGTTCAACATACATCTTAGGAGTATGTTAGGAGGAGAAATTGAGGAGAAATTGAGACCAATTTCACTCATTCCAATAACTTTGTAAACATTTACAAATTACAATGCAGTAGTAGTAGTATATCTAGTATATAGTAGTACAGTATATAAGAACCTGACAAATCACAACAACTGCATCATGATTTTGGTAGCGTGCTTTTATACAGTAGTTTTAGCATTATTTTTCCACCTACTACTTAGAAATCTGGGAAATTAGTTATACAGATCTATTTTTCATATCAACATTTTATGAGTCTGGGGCACATTTGTCTATTTGGTATGACAGACAACAGTCGACCAAACAACAACAATAGCAACAACAACAACAAGATGGTGACAAAAGCAAGGAGCAGCAGCAGCCTGAAGTGAGTGCACTTTCTATTTTTAAACTTGAAGTTTAGGGTCATTTTGGATTTCGCTGTAAATTTGCAAATCAACTGCCACCAAGCTCTGTTGGTGCACAGAAGATAATAGAGTCTCTGGCTGCATTCATATGAAAGAACCTTTGACCTTAGAGTGTTATGGAATACCTGCGGTTTAAAAGGTTTATAGTCCAGAAAATACGGTATTCATCGTTATACACAACTTTCAGAATTTTTACTTTACTGTACGCCATTTGCTAAAGTTGCGTGCAAATTTTTATTTTATTTATTGCTAAAAAATGTTATGTGACATGCCACATGTTTACATGGCATGGTAAATACAATTAAAATGGTAAAAATGTACTCCTATTTGTCTATTTTTACTTCTTAATATTGCAGTATTTTAATTGATATCAAATCATATTGAATCACAACCTACAGGATTAAACCCAAATCAAATTGTGAGGTTCTTAATGGCCACCTCTATCTCTGTGCATCAACAATGCAATTGCGATGTTGACATACCTGTCTCAAGGCTGCCTTGGCCTCCAATGCTTCAGCAGTGTCAGTTGCCATGGAGACGAGTGCACTGGGTGTCCCAGTGGTGGGAGTGGCTGCAGGTGAACGGCGGGGGGTGGACGTGAGGGTAAGCTCCTCAGGTGATGTACCTTAAACAGAAAAATGAGCTATATAGGAACCCTAACATTGCAGCTTTGCCTACATGTAGCCGGGGTTTTTAAACAACCCAATATTCCGCCTCGCCTGTGTAGGACTACACATCCAAAAAAAAACATCTACATCAAAGCGCCGAAGTGTGGTTTCAAACACATTTACCATTTACAAGCATGCCAAGCCTCTAGGTGGCAGCAGTTAGCTCCGTGGAATATAGTGTTAGGCTCGCATAGTAACTACGTAAATCTCCGGTTCCGACTGTCCACAGCCAAACGTGGGTCTGGAAGGTATACGCAAACCTCCACTGTGGCCAGAGTTTTCGCTTTTCAATGAAAAAACCTCCAGGGACGTGTGGATGACAGGGCAAACCGCAGGCTAATATCCGCGATTTGCAACCCCCCCCGGCTAAGTGTAGACAAGGCCTGCATTTGATTCGACAGTATTTTTTTGCGTGGAAGATTATATTCAATGTTTAACATTTTTTTCATGCACAATGAACAGATTCTTCATGATTTGCATTGTAAGTGGTACCTTGATGAGGGAAGCTGACTCCTGTTGCCTGAGCTAACAGCACACGGTACATGTCTCTTTGCCTCATGATGGACTCTGTCATCTTTACGTGCTGGCTGCGTTGCTCCCTTAGAGACTCCACCTCAGCCAGAGTGGTCTCCAAACTGTGCTCCATTTCACCCCTCCTGTGAAAGATCATCCTGATTAGCCCAATTCTTCATATCATATAGGCTGGATTTACATTACACTGTTAAAGTGAAAAGATTCCATTTTGGTTCGCTCCCAAATGGTAATGGGGTGGTCGAGAATGCATGAAATCACATATCCTCAGGTCTGAAAGTATTGCCCATTAAAAATGCTGTAAATATAATACAATGATGTGCATAGCCCATTGATTAAGGATAGTGTAATTGCCAACAAAGACCAGTAGAGTAATGCAGAGGTTACTCGAGCTTAAACCAATGGCAGAAAGTGCAGCCCAACTAAACGTACCAACTAATGCAACGTTAACATGTTTACTATTATTTATATTTATTTATCCGTGTTGTTGATGCTTGTTCTATTGTAAGAAGTTGTTTGCATTATGAACAACTGCAAGTGGCTTGTTTTAGGTATTCGGTAAATGTAAATAATGGGTCGTGAATGTTGGATATCTGTCACTTGAAAAATAAATTTAAATAAATTGCATAGAAGAACCAAGTTGAAATTGGAGCGGTATCCAATCGGCCATGTAAGAATAAAAGAGGAAACGAACATCTGGTGACACCGGAACTCATACACGTCCAGTGTCATCCAGGTGTCACAGGTGACTAATTTGGTATGCATACTCGAACTGCGCATGAGCAAAGGGAACATTCAGTGCTTTAAAGCACCGCCCCCTAGTGGTCAGAAGGGATGAAATAGAACGCGTCTTAAAATAAATGACATTAACATACTTGAAGCCAGAGGCTTCCAACTCTTCTTTCTCTTGGGCATCACTGAGATCCCTGAGGGCCACCAGAAGACGCTGATTCTGCTTTTGCAGCTCTTCCACACTTCGGAAGGTCACCAGGTGTTGACTAATTACTTCTGAGGTACTGCTGACATCCGCAGAGCTCAACTCTTCCTCAATAAACACGTGATTTCCTCTGGCTTCCTCGAGCTCAATAAGGAGCACGCGCACCTAAAAAAAAAAAAAAAAAAAAAAAAAAAAAAGAATCTTCGCTTATATTCTCCTGTTTTTAAAATACAGCTACAACAACTTTTCACATCTAATCAGAAGAACCTACCTGCTGAGCCATGTCTGCAAGCTGCAATTCAAGCCTTTTATTTTCCCTTTCGACAACAGAAGAACGCTTGTTGGCTTCATCAGCCTCATTTTGCAGGCAGTGCACCTCCTGAAACACACACATATGAGCAAACACTGAAATCTGCTAACATTAAATGACAAGGGTAAAATGCTGTCAACCATAGAAGAAATAGGATGTATTGTACAACCTGCCAGACACAAATAAAGGGGCAAACCAAAAATCCAATGATTGAAGGTAATTAATGACAATTAGGACTCATGCCCCTCATCCAAGGTCAAATGAAGCACCACTCAATACAACTTGAGTTTACACATTACAGCTATGACATTTTACATAGTTTACCTACATTTAATTTTAAACAAGTGAGAAAGAGATGTCGCATTGCAGAAGAGAAAGACAAGGAAAATATGCTATTTCTCATAAGTAGACCTTGCTTGCTTAGCAGTGTTGATATAAAACAGTGCAGTCTAGACACGACTAACTTTTGAATGAAGTTTTATGATTTTTTGAGTGTAAAAAAAATAATGTTGATATTTAAAGCAAGTATGTTTTTGACCTTAATAAAATATTTTCATAACTCTTCTAATGAAACAACTTAAAACTGGTTGAATGGTACCTTTGTCATGGCCTGATGGGGTCTGTTTAGCTTTTACTGCCACTAAGCAACTTTAAGGAGGGTGGCACCAACCTTGCCACACAAAAAACTACAAATGCTGACTGATTTACGGCATACGTCACTTCCCCCTCTTTCCCCATTCATTACAAAGACCGTAGTCCATTCTCACATCCACGCGCAATTGCTGATGTCAAGGCAGAATCTGAAAAAACACCAAAGAAACAAAAAGTTTTGTCTGAAGAGACAAAAAAGAAGAAAAAAAAAAAAAAAAAAAAAAAAAGGGAGTCTATCCGGATAAAAGAACGTTCAAGGATCACTTTTGGCACGGCTTTCACTTGCTGGCGTGAGCTCAAAGATGAGGAGCACTGCACTTCAACGAACTGTAGCCGTTTGTATTCCATCAAGTATTACTTATAACAGTAAAGACAGTGCAGTGTTATAGCGTTTGCTATCCACTAGGGGTGGGAACAATAATCGTTTTATTTGATGCATCGTTCGGCGTATTAAAAATATTCTGAATCGATTCATAGGTATTATAATAGTTGAGTGCAGTGAAAAGTGGACCGTCTGAGAAACAATGACTCTGCCAAGTGCTCTCGCAAAACTTCCCCCAAACTCTGAAAGAGAAAGAAAAATTACCAAATTCATTACAGAGTATATTACATCAGATCTGCACCCTTAATTGGTTGTGGAAGGAATGGGGTTTTGCGGCATGCTACAGACACTGGATCTACGGTATAACATTCCTGTCGCGTAGTAAAACACAATACAACTTTATATAGCGCATTTCATAACAGCTACAGCGGTAACAAAGCACTTTACATTACAATAACAAAGACCTAGAATATGCACACCTTCTGCAAGCTTAGCAGTTGAATGTCTGTTATTTATTACAAAGTATGCTGTTGGTTTATATTTTGAATAATAAAGCTGTTTTGCTTGATGGCAATTTCTCAGGGCTTAATTGTCAGGTTAAATAAACGCAGCGTTCATTGCTAAGTTACACAGTAATGTCAATCCGATGCTGCATATTGTACTTTCAAGTACAGTATTAAAATACAGGTTACGCTAAATCAGATTGTTTAAATGTTTTTATAAATGTTTTGTTATAGGAGAAGTTACAGACAAAATGGTGCCAATGGCACTATTTGAAATTTGTGTTGACTTGTAAACGATGTTGCCATGCCACTTTAATAAAAGTCAAAGTGTGAAATATAAAGCCTTGCTCTTCCTTGAGTTCTGCAATTGTTTTAAAAAAGGTACGAGTGTTTTAGATGAACTATAAAATATAAGCCTTTTTAGTGATACATCGGAAATCAATCAAACTGTGGGGGGAGCAGTTAGCGATGGGGGGAGGTGAGGGAGGAAGAAAGAAGAGAGAGAGCAATTGACTTTTGCTTTCGATTAATGTGAAGTGTTCTTAAAAATTAAAAAAAAAAAAAAAAAAAAAAAAAAAAAACACTGATACCGCAAAAGGTTTTGCTCACATTGTCATATCATCCGAATGTAAAATCGGCCCATGCCTCAATGCACTTACTGTATATTAAATACAAACTAGTACCTGTCAATCACATTAAGCATCTGTAACTATTTCAAGCACTTTGGGGAGCACTGGAACATGCATATGACTGCATACCTTTACAGCCTGCTCCAGTTTGGCTGAAAGACTGGCTACAGATTTCTGCATGCGCTCGTGCTCATCCCTCTGCCGTTTCAGAATGGGAGCCTTTGCCTCCACTTCTTGCACTATGTCATCGAGATACTTGTTGATGCGCTTGTTCTCCAGGCGCTCCAACTGCAGCTGCTCCTGGCTTTCTACATAGGCTGTATACAACTGCAAAAAACAACCGGAACAAATCACAAAACACAGAGAGGAGACAAATTAAAATAACACAGTGAGAACAAAAACATTTTTAAAATTCTGAAATACTAAATTAACTTGGGCGATGGTGGTGTCAGCAAGGAATAAACATGAGCTTTAGCATCGTGGTGTTTGTCAGTGGCCTCAAATTGCGTGCTCCTTCAATTCATCAGAAGTAAAATCATGCAAGCTCCATGAGGGCTAATAATACGAATTTGAGAATTGAGACCTCAGTGAGCTTCATTCCAGGTTTAATCTTTGCCACAGCAGCGGCTGTCGGAGACACAGTTGTCATTTGCACCTCTGTGAGCACAGATGTTGAGCCAACTGGACCTGAACACACAAAATGGGTAAAAAGACATACAATGAATGAATGAGAACAGAAAAGGGAATTTAAGGAAAGGTCTGTTTTTGTTGGGTCGCTAATGGTCAGTAAAATGTAAACTGGTTCACTATCAATAAATAGCAATCATTACACAGTGACACCCTGCAACCAAGGGAACAACATAACCCAATTACCTCTCAGTTTAGAGTTAGAAAGGAGCTCATTGGCATTGTCCAGTTCCTTCTCAAGCACTTGGATCCTCTCCTTTAGCTCTGCAACAGTCTTATCCGAAGCAGCATTGGCCACTTGCGAAGTCTCCTCAAGAGCTTTGTTAGCTGCAGCCAAAGGAGAAAACAGAGCACCAAAACGGAGTGGTAACAGGGCAGTTATAAGGGAATCAAAAAGAGAGTTCCAATAGTCTTCCTTCAGGGACAAATGTGAAATTATTTTTAGTTATAGCCTCATACCTTCCCCTGCCTCTTGCAGCAGTTTATGCAACTCTTCAACAGCTCGGCTCAGCTCTTCACCTTTGGCCTCAGAATCAGCTGCTGCTCCCTGCAATGACAATAACACATTAGCATCTACGAAGCTTCCAATTTGAAGCAATCAAGTACCAAATGTTGATGTGTTGTTGGAATACACCATCTCACACAACATACCTTATATAAGTTGGAGAGCTTAATGTTGGCATTCAGCTCATTTCTGAACTTTTCTTCTATAGTGGTCTGTTGCTCCTTGGCCTTAAATAAACATTGTAAAATTAATCATATGGTATTTTTCTGACTAAGTCACTCTTTTTTCATAGTTTGGCTGGTCCTGCAACTTATACTCAAGTGCGACTTGTATGTCGTCGCTGTCACATGAAAAACACTGATCTCCATTTTTTTCTTTTTTTTAAAAAATTTTTTTAGGCGAATGGTGTTTCCGCGTTACAGACATCGCATTAACGTGCAAATTAAAAATGTTTCCAAAAGTGGACATAAATGTTTTTCACAGGACAGCGACGGTATATTAACCCATTGAGGATGGGAGTGCATAACCGTCTTTCTACCCTTAAAGCCTGGAGAGCATATACGTCATTTTCTTTTTTTTTTTATCCAATTTTTGTTCTTAACCAATGAAATATATCAGAGTATACACGTGATGGTGTCGTGAGCCCGCAGATGATGTTCTGGAATTCTTTCGAGTCATAATGCCGGACGCCAACGATCACGGGGGCTTTGAAATGAGTAATGGCAGTGGTATAGGCGATGCACTTGAGGACTTTGAACCAGTAGAACCAGTCGAAAGTGATATATATCTAAGATATGTTTGTAGACAATGACAATATCGAAAAATAGAGGATGGTAAATGCCAACCGATTTTTAAAATTAAAAATAGTGCTTCTCTTACACTGACACTTTATTTTTACATCTTCGATTGAAACAGTAAGGGCCTGTGTGCAAGCCACATGTCTAAGGTCTCAAAATCTTTTGGAATTATGTTGCTATTATGTCTGCTACATGGGCTAAGATATTCATTATTTTGTAGGTGTTGAATGTCTTGGAAAAGTTCAGGTTTTCAAGGGTAAGTCCAAAGACGAGCGCCGGTTTTGGGGAGCTGTTGAGCCAGGTGCTTTAGGCTTTAATGGGTTAAAATTAGAGCTTGGACTGACACCCAAAATACCCATTCGCGAATCGTGTTGACTGTCTTTTGGCGGATGGCAAATACCTTTGGTGCATTACTACCGTTGGCACCAAAAGTATTCATTCATTAATACAGTATTTGCCAACCGCCAAATGCAAGTAGAAGAAGAAAGGGAAGAAGACCTTGAAGAAGAAGAAAAAGAAATGTTACAAATAGTAGTGCTTTTAGTAGAAGCTTAGCATGCTAAAGAATCCGGCCACCAACGGTAATGCATAGTACTAGAACCACTACTTCTTCCATTACTTTTTCTTCTTCCACTTCTTCTCCTTAAATTTGGCAGTTAGCAATTTGCTTGTTGGCAATTTGCTTTAACTCGTTCGCTGCCATCAACACGGGGTGCGTTCGGAAACACACTCTGATGCCCTGAGTGCGTGTGTTCGGAGAGCATTACCCTCCTATTACTTTCTGAATGCAGCCTACATTATACGGCATTCAGCAGCCTGTGCTTGAACTGTTTCCATCTGTACGGCATAACATATTGGGCTCTGGCACTCTTTTTTTATTTGTATTATTTCTTTTAAAGCACTCTGAAAAAAAAAAACAATGGCACATTTGTACAACGCTTTGAATTGCAGAATGGTTAGAGTAAAGCTGTGCGCACTAGGAGCGCATTTCTGGACGCATCCACAATTAGGGAACGGGGATTTTGTGTGCGAGCCTGAGCTCTCCTGATTTTATAAAATACATTTCCCCCCAAAATGTGACTTATACCCCAGATACTCCCGAAAATACAGTAATTTCCATCTACAACAACAAAAATAAAATGAAAAACATCAAGTGTGTTGCACATACTTCTTTCAGTTTGTGGATTAAGTCCTCATTCTGTTTTTGGTGGCTTTCATTTAATGTTTTCAGACTGGCCACTTCTTCCTGGACTCTGTTAAACTACAAAATTCACAGACAAATTATTAAATTCATATATATAATGCTATCACAGTTAACATATCAATGAAGGAATAAAACATGCCTCGTCTACTTTATTCTCCAGGCTGCATTTCAGTTCCAGGATTTCTTTACCCTTCTGCCGGGACAGGCTCAAAAGTTCGTCACTCTTCGCCTTCAACTCTGCATTCAGCCAAGATGTTTGTCCATGCAGCAACTCTTTTTCTTGTTCCATACGCTTCTCCTTGTACTGGAATGGCGATTCATCACAAGTCATGTTAGTTTACCATTTGCTAGTTGTTAATAATTGCTAATAAACCTAATTATACAATTTTACACTAAATGGGCTGTCACTTATATAGCGCTTTTCTACCTTGGGTACTCAAAGCGCTTTACAAAGTACCTCATCTACCTACTGATGACGCAGCATCAGGAGCAATTGGGGGTTCAGTATCTTGCTCAAGGATACTTCGACATGGCCGGGGATCGAACCCACAACCTACGGGTGGGGAAACGACCACTCTACCACTGAGCATATACATACATATACATACATATATATACACATGTACACGTACATACATATATACACACACATACATACACACACATACATACATACATACATACATACATACATATACACACATACATACATACATATACACAAACACACACACACATATGTATACAAATCTACTTTGTGGGTGAATATTAATCTAATCAATATGAAGCAAATATTCTATTAACTTACTTTGATGTTGACTTCCACTGCTTCAAGTTCATCCAACCTCATCTGCTGAGACATTTTGGAGGCACTGACCTCCACCAACTTATCATTCAGTTGCCTCAAGTCATCTAGTGGGACAATGGACAAAAAAAATAGCTTTTACATTTTTATTTTTGGGGAGAACAAAAATAGACTACAGGGAAAAATTGTAGTTGAAGAGCATTCTGGATGGATTAAGGTACCATACCATACCATTTAAATGTTCAAGTTCCAAGCTTCTCCTCTCAAGTGTGCGCACAAGTTCAAGCTTTTGTGTTTCCAGTTCTTCCTTGGCTTTTGAAAGCATGGTCTAAAATTAAGTGAATAAATATGATTGGTCAAACTGTAGGTGGTGTCAGAGAAGGAACTTTGACAATCTCAATTACTTGGTTATCTTCAGTGAGCAAAGCAACCAACTAACTAACCAACGTAGTGAATGAACAACTTACCTGATCTGAAAATGACTTTTCTTGAGCATGTTCATACTGCTGGTTCTTCTCACGGACACTTTTGAGCTCATCCGCTATATAAAAAGGAAGCATCACATAAAAATTTAGCATAAAGAGTCAAGGGACGTGATAAATTAGGATCTCAAAGTTCACCGTTACCGATTTTCTCCAACTCCTCTTTAAGTTTACTGTGCTCTTGTGTCTCTCTGAGAAAGTCTTCCTGACACTGGGCTAGCTGTTTCACTTTGTCAAAGAAATGTTGCTCTGGAAGAGAAGAGGGAATCGCAAGCACAGTGACAAAGTGTTTACGTTATTGCTAGCTTACGCAATTTAGCTAACTATAGTTTAAAACAACATAGGAAATGGCGACGGTGAATTGATCGCCACAGCAGTTGCGAAATAAAATGCAAAGTAACCAACCGCAAGAGCCAGCTTTAAGTAAAATTAAAGCCGAACTGTCCATTGTAGCAACGAACTGTTTACCAACTGTGTGCATGGTGAGTGAAGCCGAACATTTTAGCACCGCTAGCTATCTAAATAACGGCACATATCTTACCACTGTCAACTCTGAATTGCTCCCGCTGGGCTTTGAGGGTATCAATTTCATGATGCTGATCCGATAAAATCGTTTCGAGTTTGTTAAGCGTCGCTTTTGACAACCTAGACAGCTCAGAGCTATCCAAGTCTTGCAGCAAGAGTGCCGCCATTTTTTTCCCAAGGGCGATATGCGCAGGCGCACAGCTGCGATTTGTGGTTGTCAACGCATGGTGCATTGTGGGAGACGTTTTAATTTAACAACGGGCAAAACAAATAAGTGAACGACAAATTTGTGGACATTCGGAAAAAATTTTCACGATGGTACACTTGGCCCATCAGAATCCCATTTAAATTCACGTTTGGCCCTCTATGTGGTTTGATGTTTTAATTTCGTAGACAGCGATCACCAGCAGGTGGTACTAACAGAAAGTAAAAGGTGAGTTGTACTTCATTCGATGTTGTATGTCCAGCGGTAGTCCATCCATCCATTATCTGTACCGCTTCTCCTCACAAGGGTCGCGGGGCGTGCTGGAGCCTATCCCAGCTGTCTTTGGGCAGTAGGCGGGGGACACCCTGAACTGGTTGCCAGCCAATCGCAGGGCACACAGAGACAAACATCCGCACTCACAATCACACCTAGGGGCAATTTAGAGTATCCAATCAACTTACCATGCATGTTTTTGGACTGTGGGAGGAAACCGGAGTGCCCGGAGAAAACCCACGCAGGCACGGGGAGAACATGCAAACTCCACACAGGGAGGCCGGAGCCGGGATCGAACCCGCGACCTCTGAACTGTGAGGCGGACGTGCTAACCAGTCGACCACCGTGCCGCCCTCCAGCGGTAGTATCTGTTAAAAAAAAAAAACTTCGTGATGGTAATTTGTAAAATTACCCAAACCAAACATATTTGTTAAATGAGGAATTGCAGCTTTTTAACTATTTAATACTTTAAGCAAAGATGAGCACAATCTGTAAATACCTTTATTCAGTAGAAATATATCACACTGATTGTCCCATAGTTCAACCATTAAAGAGGAAGTCTACCCAAACATGTTTTTTCAAGAATATGTTCTTTGCAAACCCACTAGTTGAAACAAGGCATTCTGATAAATATTACGTTTGTAGAATCAGACTTAATCCACCCGTGTTGAAACACGGCATTCTGATTAATATTACTTTTGTGGAATATGAGTTAAGATGCAAAATAGACCCCTTTTTAGCTATCTGTGGGGACGGCCATTTTGTCACTTCTGTCGACTGAAAATGACATCACAAAACATTCAATGAAAGTCAGTTGATCGTTACCTGAGCCCTGAGCAGTCATTTTCAGTCGAACGAAGTGACAAAATGTCCGCCCCCTGAGATGGCTAAAAAGGGGTCTATTTTGCATCTTAACTCATATTCCACAAAAGTAATATTAATCAGAATGCCGTGTTTCAACTAGAGGGCTTGCATAATATGGGAACATATTCTTGAAAAAAATATGTTTGGGTTGATTTCCAATTTCAAGGCCTTGTAAAGTGAAAATAAGAAATTTAACTAAACACATTGAAGTGTTTTGTTAACAACTTGTTTTTAATTTAAACAATAAAAAAATATACCAAATACATAAAATGAGGCTTCAAACTGTAGGGAAAAAAAGCAACCCCTTATCTTCACTCTCAAATGCTGTGGGCATATCTGCCGAATGTGTAAAACCACATCTGTGGAAAAATGGATGCTACATTGTCCAGAAACTTTCTTATCCCTCATTCCTACATGTAGCAATGTGACAAGTGGCCACCATCTTTGTGGAATTTTCTAAAAATCAAAGAGTGTGCAGGTCAAAGGTCTCTAAAATTAACCATAACAAATACATTTGGGAAGAATCAATTGATTATTTAAGTACACCACCGATTCTTCTGCTCACACTACTTTTCTTACGAATAATGTTCGTTTTGCCCTATTCAAGTCATGCTGTTAGAGCAGGTGACGCCATTTGAATTGTCACGGTAATTTCGGCACATCAACTTTGAAAACCCCTCGGAATTTTGGCCCATAACAGCTTATTGGTGGATATTTTAACGGAAACCTGTTAGCCAATCATAGAAGGCGTTCCCCGAGTAGTGAATGAAATGGAAGGGTTGAGAAGATACAAGCTGTGTCTAAGTTCATAGGCTGCGTCCTTCGAAGGCTCTTCCTCATGTAGCCTCCGTGGACTGCATAAACTTTGGTGAATTTGGACAGGCCTAGCGACTCTCACTTGACTGTCTTCTGTGCTGCCGCAAGATGGCGGCACTATACTCTGTTGGTATGAGAGACGTTGTGGTGTAGAAGAGCGGAGCAATGTAGGCTACGAAAGTGTGCTCAGAGATGTCTTTGCTTAAGGCCTGTCTCCATGGAAAAAAAGGCCAGATTTGAAGGCTACGTGAATTTTGACACTGGCGTGCGGTTGAGTCGCGTGGGAAGTTACGTCAGCCTTTACAGGACGCACCCTATGAATTTGGACACAGCCACAATATGTTGAGAAACACTGAGTCATACTGTTTTACATTAATTTGAAGACATTTTTGACTAGCGTTTCTATAGGTGTTTTTATGACTACATTCAGCGCATCTTAATGACGCCCATTAATTGTAGGCACGGACAGCTTTTGTTCACATATCAGCCTGACTACGGGCTTGTTCCAAAATTCATCCTGATGCCCGTGCACTAATCTGATTGCGTGTGTGTTCGGAGAGGCAGAGTGCGCTCCACTCCCAGTAATTTCCGAACGCACCGTTTGTTCTTAACCAATCAGCAGCTCGTGCTTGAAATGGTTCCATTTGTGATACTTGATGCATTGGCACACCGTGTCCGAGTCGGAGCGCCTAGTGCGCGCACTGGCACTCCATTTTTGGTGCACTCTGAATTTCCGAACGGCAAATTTGAGTAACTTAAGACTGGCTCACACGGCAGGTTAATCGGCCCGATTTTAGCCCCAAATCTCCCCTCCCGATAATCGAAGGCCAGGGCCGACTCTCGTAATGGCTCCAAACATAATCTTATCAGATAATCCTGCCGTGTGTGGTGTGCTCAGACTGATCTCGCCCGCCCAGAAGGACGTCCGACCTCAAACATTCAACTTGTTTTTTTTTTGGGCCGACTTCATTCACACCATGTATGTTGTGCCCCGAGGACAAAACAGCACGCAGCCGGTTGCCAGTGACGTCGTATAGCCAATCAGAAAGCGAGGTGAAGGGGCGGCGAAGAAGCGCGGTGGGAATCCAAAATGAAAAGAGTCATGGCGCAACAGAACCCAACATCTTTTCATTTTGTGTCACTTTTTTTACACTAAAAATAATTCACAAACTAGCACCGCCATCTAGACACGACCTGAGACCCCTTTTGCCTTTTCATCCGCCATGTTTGTTCACTCCGAAGTCTCGTTTAATCTCGAGGGGTTTTGCGAGATTTTCCGTCTGACGTGCGAATATCTATGAATGAATGTGGTTCGTGTGTGATGTCTTGATCTTGCCGTGTGACTGCACACCACACACGGTGCGTCCAAAACTGCAATATGCATGATTTTTTTCTAGTCCCGTGTGAGGGCCCCTCCAAGTTTGGAAGTTGGCCGACAATTTTAAAATTGTGCCATGTGAACCAGACTGAATTTCCGAACGTTCGGAATGAACCAGTGCGCACTGTGAGCGTATTTCCAAACTGGCCCAACGCCATTGAACGAAGGAGGCAGTTATTGTAATATTGTTCCTTGGCTTGCTTTTTCAGGTTCTGTTGTCACCTAGTGTCTGAAAACGGTAAGCAATCGTCACCAAAATTCATGTGCACAGCTCTACTCATGTCCACTTTAACCTGTTAAATTATCAACGTGAGCGACACAATGTTTTGGATAATATTGACATTAAATGTGAGCTCCTATGAGGAAAATCCATTATCACCCCCACACAATCAGAAAAATTGCGCTGATCATTCTTATATTTTTACAGGTTGAATTGGACAATAGTAGTATTGTGCATATGATTTTTGACGGCGATTGGTCGTAGTTTTCAGACATTTAGCTACACTCAAGTTTTTTTGACTCCATAGGCATCCAGCCAGCCCTGGCAGCTAGCTCCTGCAGCTAACTAACTAACACCACTGCAGTTAGCGTTCGGCCGCCAATGTTAGCGGGACAAAATTGGCGCCTTACCACAGTCAGCTGAACACCACTTGTGCAGCCAAAGTTAGCAGTGCGAACGCTGGATTCTATCCATCCAGAAATGGAGCTCCACTTTGCAATGTGGCAATAGCTTGGTGAAGTGGTTGCTCGATTGCGTCAAGTTTGTGTAGGCAGCTGCGCGGCAACCCCCGAAGGTTGTCTTGGCTGGCTCCTTAAGGTGTATCATTTTCGAATATGCGGTGGGCGGCCGTAGTCCCTTGAGGTGGACTTGGAAAAAAAGTAAGTCAAGCTAACCCTTATAGATTGACATTTAAAATGTAACAACTCACAAACAATTGAGCTAATGAAAAGCCTCTGGAAAGTATTGTGTTTGGTCTTGGGATCATAGCAAAGAAAACCGATCTGCATTTAAGCTTACAAGAGTAAGTGAGCCATGGAGTAGCTAATCCTTGTGATATTTTCAGAGGTTGAAGTGGGTATAAAGAGGGAGCTCTACATACATTTTGGTGTCGATTAATTGTGTTTTTTTGACATTAGTTGTGTATATACAATCATTTTGAGTGGGCAAATTGTGTCAGGTTCCTCCGCTGACTCCCGCCAAGACGTGGGACAACGAAGGGGGGCGTGGCTATATTGCTGACCAGAAAGGGGCGTTTTGAGAGTAGTTATTTACTGGTTTCTCCTACACAAATTGATAAAATTAAAAATGCAAGCTAATATCATTTTCAAGATAAAAAAAAAAAAATACAAAGAGTTATTGAGTGAGAATTCCTCGGTGGACAGTTCTTTTAAATACGCTGCTGGAAATTCACGGGATTCATGTAGTGAATGTTAATCTCAATGAATAGCTTTTTTTAATCATTTAATGTAAGATAAATTGCTTGCCTTCTCAGTGAAATACATCTAGTGGTACAGAAAATATTCATTTGTTTCATCATCAGCTCAACTAAAAATGTGAACTTGAGAGGAATGAAGGGAGAGGTTTGCCTCCAGGCAGCGGAACTATTTTAAACCCAACTGTTACACCTGGTTACCAACATGTGCGCCAAACATATTTTCAAGAATCTGAGCAGTACAAACTTTATGAAGATACAAATAAGGTGTTGACGGAAGGTTTCAATATTTCACATTTCAGCCACAACAGAAATTTGCACAAACAAGATTAAGGAGTAACATTTGCCTTGCGTGACAAACATTTGAGATTGGCCTAAAGGTGAATGTGGGGCTGTTGCAGCTTGAGCGCTACATGTGTTGTGTTGCAGGGACGTGCAGAGACTCCCCTCCCCTGCATGTGGAGAGGATAAAACAACAACAACAAAATGATCATTATTACATTAATATATTTTCCATTTTAGTTCTCTTGCCTGTCCTTTGCATTGATTTTCTTTTCAATCCAATAATGTCAATGATTTCATCATTAAAATAGCTGAATTTACGTACTGCCTATTCAAATACACGGGCCAGAAGGGAAGAGCGACTGCGAGAGGTATTTTGTGCCCTAAGAGCCTCAGTTATTGAACGTGGCCTCACACAAGATACATTGTTGTTTCTCTTCATATCTGCAATATACATGTTTTATCACACAAGTATGGCGCATGCTGATGTTCAACAGTCTGTACAGTATTTAATGAATGTGTGTGACTTTATTTTTGTCTTTTTGATTGGCCAGCAATGTGAGTGAATGTACCGCATTGCTGAGCTCCTGTTGTGTTGCAATTGTTCTGATGACCATTCTGTACCTCTTTACTCCTCAGTTAGATGTGTAGCAGCTTGAACTGTAACATTCCTTTCCTTGAAAAGCAGTCATTTATTGTATCTTAACAGGGGATAACCACTTTATCACTTCTAAAATGAAGTTCACCTTCGATGTGTTTATATTTTTATTCATGATGTTATGTAATATCCTTGACACCCATTGTCCATATTTGGTGAGAGTGAGTGAACAGCAAGAGTGTGTTGTATAGCACAATCATGACATCATCACGGTGACATTTTTTTATGTGGGTGAACTAGAGCGTGCCAGCTGGACTCTCACAAGTCCAAACAAAAGACGAAAACATCCTTTAATTAGTGAATCTGTATAATCAATTGGAAAAGTATAATAATATTGGATATGGGGGTGGGGTCATGTGACCAATGTAGAGCCAAACATTCATTGTTCATTATAATAATAATCATAATAATCATAATAATAATAAATGTTTTAATATCCATGAATTAAGAGTTAGGTTTTTCTGAAATGTCAGCAATACATTACAATGCGTGGTAAAATCCGTATTGCTCACGCTTTTATTGGTCAAACCAAAAAACAAAAATGTAAATGTCTGAACAACCTGTGGTGCTAGAAAAAGAAGTAAAGATGTTTTTTTTAAATCAGCATCCAAAATACATTTAGGACCACATAAAGCCATCTCTGATTAAGATTTACTGTTGACCAGTGTCAGAAAAAGACAAAACAAATAAAACAGAATATTAGTGACCCTGGAGACAAAATATAACAAAATCTAAAACTTTCCACCATTCTATTTTCTATCCTGCTGTCCCATCTGACTTCAAGCAAGAGGAGGTGTACAATCCTGACTGATCGACAGCTAACAAGTGAAAACAACCATTTTCACAGACGGACAATTTAAAGTCTTCAGTTGACCTAACATGCATGTTTTTGGAATGTGGGAGGTTGCCAGAGAGGTAGAATCCAGAACCTCTCAACAGTGAGGCACAAGTGCTAACCACCGCCCCACCCTGTTGTAGTATTAAAACTTACTGAAAACAAATCCAATAAGCTAAACATTTAAAACTTTAACATGCCTACAGTCAACATGTTTTGTTTACCACGTGCTTCAACATAATGGGTCTCTATCACAACATTTGCAAAACACTACAATGTTATCTTTTCTGCACAGAGTGCCCATGTAGATAATTGTAAAAGATTCACAATTTTAGATGGATGTGATTGGAGTAAATAAACCAAAACAGAAACTTCATGCTGTTTTATTGTTTAGAATTAAGGGCAAATTATAATTATGACCATATATGCTGTACTTGACAAAATGTGATGATTATGCAGATCATTTTGTACTTTTACTAAATATTGTACTGTATACACACAATTGAAAATAGTACTGTATGTTCAAATACATTCATATCTCATTCATCCAAATGTGGTTACAACTGTATCCACATCCACACTTCTTTGGTAAGTTTAACAAGAAACAGCCCTTTGGTCAACTATCGAAACAATTTGAAGGACCTTATAGTATAAATTCAGGATTTATAAATCAATCCAGTCAAGTGCTAAAACACTTAAATATTGCATTATGCACTTCTAACATTGCAAAACAAAATATTACCTTATTGGTTAAAGTTAGATTAACATTAAATGGGTTTGCCTTTTGTTTAAGTGATGGCGCTATTATAATTTAGTATATAAATCCAGTTTAATTAAGCCAAACCAGTTTTGAGTGCAACAACGTCTGAGAAACCTTCGCTAATGGGATCTTAATGAGCCTCTCAGAGAGCTCTTCTCAAACACAAATTTAATCATCCAAATAATGCTCATTAACTCTACATACGACCAGGCGGGCAACATTTTTGTTCCTCAGCAGCCAGAAATGATTATTTACTCCACATCATTTTCCTCTTCATCATCCATCATAGGCATCTCTTTCTCTGGAAGCAAACCATAGCTGTTGAGGAAGGCCTCGACATCTGTAGCAAAGAACTCCTCGTTTAAGTGCTGTGTGCAGGCCAAGAAGTTCCCCAGCAGTTCACCTGCCTTGTAGACCAAAAGCGTAGGCAACACCTCATCTGAGAATCTCTCAGCAGCACCTGAGGAAACGGCGTCAATCCTGCAGAACTTAACAGTGGCATACTCTGCGGCCAGACAATTGAGGCAGTTGTTGAGCTCTTCACAGCCTTTGACTCCACTCTTGTAGATGTGGACTACGACCACTGTGCTGTGATGTTCCTTCTCGATGACTTCAAGGAACGCCTCCCCGCTGTCCAAGTCGTGCACGCCTTCAAACTTCGGCCCAAAGCTAAGCTTGTCATGCATCTCCTGCATGCACCGCTTTCTGTATTTCTTAAGACAGCCCTCATCCTCCTCCTTAAGCAGTTCATACTCTTGTACACTCATCTGAAAATAATTTGAGATGTATTTTTTGATTAGCTCTGAATGTTCAGTGTGATTTTGCATGGAAAAACTACCACAACCAGGAACACTACTATAGAATTTTCAAATGTATATGGCAACGACCCACAGCAATATACTAAACAACAAAAACAAACACACATGATTCATTGTGAAATAGGTGCAGCAATGTACATTAACATAATTTGTGGGGAACATCATTTATGCCCCAATGCACAATTAAGAAATTGATATATGTCGTTATACTGGCATATACTGACACTATTGTTTGTGACTATTTCATTCACTACTGTACTCCGTTTGAAGAGGAAGTCAACCCAAACATTTACCAGAATATGTTCTATGCAGGCCCACTCGTCTAAACACAGCATTAATCTCAAGCATTTGTGGAATATGAGAAATCCACCCGTTTTTAGCTAGCTCAAGGGGCGGCCATCTTGTCACTTCTGTCGACTGGCAGCCATCTTGTCACTTCTGTCGACTGAAGATGTCATTGAAGTTGCCCTGGGCTCAGATGATGACTAATCATGGCTCAACTTCAGAAAACGGGTGAAAACTGCTTAATGTACCGTATTTTCCAGACTATAAACCGGAACCTTTTTCCTAGATTTTGAGCCATGCGGCTTGTAGTCCGGTGCGGCTAGTCTGTGGATTTTTCTTCCACCGCTCGGGGCGCTCTAACCGGAATGACAGCACAATTCAATACATTACATTTCCCATAAACTGGATGTGACTGCAGGTGGAGGAGTTCAACAAGCGGGGGCGCCATAGACTAGGTTATTGCATTAGGTGCTGTAATGCTTTGATTTTATGTTTTCCTAGAGGTGCCTGAAGTGCACATGAATGCGATTGGCTGATGTTACGTCTGTTCTGTTGTTTCGATGTGAAATGCTATTGTTGATTTAGCACGTCAAGTGTTAGATTGGCTGACTTTATTAACATAAAACAAGAAAGGTGCATATGTAGAATGTAGTTGAACAATAGATGGCGGACATTAGCTGACAAACTGGAGCGGCAGTTGGCAGTGAAATGAAGATAAGTACTGTTTATTTTGTCTTGGTTCTCTTCTTTTTTAATCAGCAACGTTGCTGCAGTGTTAAAAGGCACTGTTAGGAAAGAATGTGCTCAGGTACATACAGGTACATTTACAGTTCATAATTGTTCTGTAAATGCAGTAAATATAAAAGTTTTCAACATAGATGGGTGTGGCTTATACAGTATAAAGGTGCGGCTTATTTAAGGTTTTTTCAAAAATGTTCTAAAAATAGAGTGGGTGCGGCTTATATAACGGTGCGGCTTATAGCCTGGAAAATACGGTATATTCCACAAACGCAATATCAATCAGAATGCTGTATTCAACTAGCGGGCCTTCAGAGAACATATTCTTGAAAAAAAATGTTTGGGTTGACTCCCACTTTAAGCTTTTTTTCATCACAGCACAATCTGCTGGAATTGGTGGGGAGTTACCTCATCTACCTTAATGCGTAGCTTAATGGCTGCTTGATATGTTATGACTCACACATTATTTAACCTGCTTATCCTTAATAAATCATGGACTTTTTCATTTTGTTTAACTACAGACTTCCTGTTTATCTATTAATCTGTTGTCCAATAATGAACCAGCATTTATTGTTGAAATTACAAATATGGGCAACAGCCCTCAGGTTGGATTTTTAACATAACGCTTGGTGTTAAAAATGACAATAACCAAAGGGTCATCTTTGGAACTCTTCAAAGTAAATATAAATACAAAGTAAATATATACCTTGCGATTAAGATTTGTTCGCGAATCGTCGTTTTTCCGATGAGGGGATGACATTTGTCTGAGCAGTTCACGTTTTGCAGGTGGCAGGTTTTCCTGCTCCATGCTCTCCAACTTAAACCTCCTCCAGTCATTGATAACACCCTTGGGACCTTTTGAAATATTGACAAATAGTAGTTAGTTGGGTTTGTGCGGCATTCTCAAAATGTACTAACTAATACATTGGTATTCGGGATTATATTGAAATGATGAAGTAGTGTTTCAGATATTAAGGCTTCATGGCAATCTCAAGAAAGCCTACCAATTGTAGTGAAGTGCTAAATGCATAAAATAAAAAAGATTATCGCTCCGCTTGGCTGTTATCTAACATGCCTTGTAAACAATCTATAGTTTACATTAACTAGCCATGGAAAATGTTCAGAGGATTTACACAGTCACATTCAGTTTTAATCATACTTGACACACACCATTTGAGTGAAGCCCACCCCCAATGTTTTAAAATTAAAGTGGTGTCAACATTGATTCACTCACCCGTGTGGGTTGCCGTTTCTTCCAGGTCGATCTGGTCACACATGTTTCTGCGTAAAGCAGAATTGGAATAAATTATGGGGAATTTTGCAAATTATGGGATGGTGGTTGTAACAATAATAGCTACCGATATGTTTCATATGCAAGACCATATTGCATCTACTGTAAAGTTTTATAACTCCAGATCTGTTTACAAAGTGATTCCGCTGGTATTCAATTAAATTAATGCTGTCTAAGAGGATTAGTTGACTGTAGCGGGTCTCTCGTGGCTTTGTCAGTCCTTATAGATACTGTTTTTAAAAAGAACATTCTGTGTGTCCAATAGCTTTTTCAAATGAATAAAAACAATATATGCATACATTTTGCATGAATATTACCTTGAATGACATTGAATTCAAGTCATCCCGTTGTTTCACAGTTTGCTATTATGTGAAATGAAAACGTATGAAACGTAGTTGCAATATAGCCAATGTTGCAAACACGCTTGCATTGTATTGACTTGGTGGATCTTAGATTTTAACATCACAATTTGACCAGTAGATCAGTTTGCACAATTAAAACCTCACTGGATCAAATTGTCAATCGCCAGTGTTTCACTTAGTATCGTCTTCCTTTTTGGGTGCAGCCATAAAGCTGATCTGGGCTGATGGGCTTTGTCGGTGGGGGAGATTTGTCTTCATTAGTTCTAGCTGTAACACGTGCCCAAGTCTTGTATAAATGTTTCATTGTTTAATATCCGGATATGCATGTGTGTTTGAAAGCGAGAGATACACACTGAGTTCTTTGTGGAAAGATGGACCCATGACACAGTAGCAAAATAAATTGCTCTTTGTCATTAGATTTTGTTGAAGACTGTACTTTCAAACTAATCTTACACAATTTATGGGTTATTTAAGTCTCTCTGTTTGATACTCAAGTGAAGTCCACTCTAAATTTGAAATATAAAGTGGTTGAATAATTGAGGGGGAAATCGCATTCATGCTCCCCAGAATAAAAGTAAACATGTTAAATACAAACCATGTACAGTAAAAACATGCATTAACAATCCAAGTTGTACAATAATGCGTGAGTAGAATTCTCAATATTTTTTTCTTACCTTTCACAACGATATCTTGAAGTTGTGTACACTAACTTCACACTGGTCTGCACTCGATTTACTTCGCAGAATTGTCTGTTGCTGTTGCTGCTTGGTGTGTGATTTTGCGTGCATGCGTAGGTTCTATCCAGCCAATGAGCAGGGTCTAATGGAGATTTCAAAAAAGACGCTATGGACCAAACGGAAATAGATCCTAAGAGGATTTCACTTCAGGAATTAGAAGCCTCTACTTGATATAGGCCCAACTTACCCAGCAGAGAGAGAGAGAGAGATTCATTAATATTTTCCTCAATACTGCAGCTGAGTTGGTGTTGCCTTTCAGTCTTCCCCTCTGGTCCTAAAACAGAACAAGTCACAAGGGTTCACTGAAGCAAGAACTACAGTACACAGTATGTCTTCAAGTTTTAAATGAATGTTTTGTTTGTAATTCAATCAAGTGTCTCCCAGGCGTTCCAACATTCAGAGGAAATAAACACGTGTTGGCAATCTTACATAAAGCACCTCTAGCTCAGGATGCTTCATCACATGGCTTATCAACACAGAAATCAAACTGTTGTCCCTGAGCTGTATCGAATGGTTTCGACTCGCAAAATATTAGACAGCTCTCATTACGATGCGTGTAATGTGCTACTCCGATGGACTATTTGCTATGGAAAGATGGACTATTTAACATTTGACCGCACCGGATATGGTTATGTTGTGCAAGATGTCAAAATGATGTGCACTGTGCACAGTGTATATCCCATATCCCTATTTTCACCTCTGACCACACAAATTTACCTAAAAGAGAGAGTTTAGTAAAAGACATTTGCAAAAGAAAAATCTGCAATGTCCCATTTTAGTTGGATTCTCTTCATTTACGCTATTGTAAAATGAGCTTCAGTCAAATGCTGAATCAAATGTTTTCTGACTCAGGTTGTGGAATTGTTTGACTTCTGTGTGTTGTCTTTCTGCCCTTTTGTGTCCTGTATTTATTGGCTTAACGGATTAGCAGACTTTTTAAATTCAAGCACACAGAGTGTGCGCATGCACACAGTGCATGTCAGGTGGGGTTTTCATCATCTCATTCTCTCACTAAGTACTCCATGCTTAAAATGGAATACGGTACAGCAGATTATTTAGCAAGGTATGTTCCAAGCGATGACAGTACTTAATAAGCCTGGCTATTTCTTTCTTTATATCCCTCTCTCAACTCCAATAAAATCTACACTTTACAAGATATTTGGATCAAAAGATTAAAAAAAAATTCTAACTGTAAATCTGACTGTCTCTAATGATCATAGATCAATGGATCACCTCCTCAATGACTGTACGGTATTATTCTGTTTTTTAAATTACACTAGAGGTCAGCATTTTACCTTGTGCGTCAGAGCTCAGGATATCTGTCCTCTTTTTCAAATACATGGAACTATTTCTTGGTGTCAGTGTAAATATACAGTCCAAGAGTTGTTTTTTAATCTGAAAGACTGTCATTCACAATGAGGCGTCACAAGTGTCAATTATAACAAAGGCCAAGCGCCCATGATACAAATTTAGGGCAATGTTTGTTTATCCTCATATCATATGCTAATAATTGTACGTTGGATCTTACTGATGATGCATTGTTATGGCGTCAATCAGCATAGGTGTAAAATGTAAAAGCTAGTATGAGAGCGGTTGAAAATTAGCCCAATTCCAATTTTATTGTTAATTGGTAAAGTTGCCTAAATTTTAATTTAAAGGGGACATAAAATATTGTGGAAATTTTACTATTTCATTGTTTGTATCAAAATGACTTGGGTTCTCGAGTCTTTGTCCACCCATCAAGTGTGAAATAAAATAACCAAGTAAATCTTTTATGTGTGCTGCCTATTTCCCAAAAATGTGTATACTGTATTAAGCAAGCTATTCTGAATTTTGTGTTTGGTAATTTTTGAAAATTCTGTCTCTAATTCACAAATGTAATTTGGCAGCTTGGTGATGAAGCGCTGTCCCCGCGTGTGCTGTCTTTATGAAGGCTCATATGTATGGATACAAGCGTTTGATTTTTGTTGTTGTTTTTTTTTAGATTCAGGGCACAGGAAGTAGCTTGGTAACTCATGGTTCAAGTAGTAAAAAAAACTGTTTGCAAACTTTAAATGTAACATCTCTGGTTTACAAACATGTAGGCATTGGCTATGCGCGAGCATGACCTACATGCAGTCTGGACGGTGAGGGGTTGCTAGAAAAAGTCGGACATGATGTGACAACACTGAGTCTGTTAACATTCCCTGTTGGAGGTTTTGTGTGCAAGTTATTATACACAAAAACTACTACACTCATTTCTATGGAAATCTGTCCATAGGTGGAACATGTGCATAGCAAGAACACAATACATTTTGGTACGGATTACATGCAGTAAATCTGATAAATCCTGCATGTGCGCAGCATTTTTCTCATGCTCTTTTTTCATGTAGAGTAGATGAGGCAAGGTGACCGCTGAAAAATTTAATAAAACCGTATACATTAGGGCTATAATTTTCCCCTGACCTGCTGTACATGACCGCTACATTTACAGTATCAGCCTTGAGAGCGGTGAGGATTGAGATCCTTCCAATGCTATAACAACTCCACGCTATTGCAGTGTTATGGGAGATTGTCCAAAATTCCATTCAGCTTCACATGACGTTCTCCTTGTCTGACTGAGGAGGTTTCTCTCTCTGGATTCTCACATACAGAGAAAATACATTTGTTTCTCTTAATGGTATGTCTGTCTTAATCACTGGCGTCAGGCTGGAAATACTGTACTTGTGTTACAATTCAATTTGGTAATTTTTTTTTTTTTTTTCACAAATCTATTATATTGGTCAGTCCACACGTGAGTGTTATTTGTTTTTCATGTATTTATTTATTTACTTACAAATTATTGATCAATTTAAACAGTCGAAATCACTTGCTCTCTTTGATGATGCAGTGTTAATGGTTGAACAAACATGCCGTTTTTTGGGTCTCCTAAAAAATGATGATTTTTGAGGTACGACCAATGGCTGGCCGATGCCAGCAATATGTAAGTGCCTGGATGTGAGCCAGTGGTGGCTCATCAATAGAACACACCAGGGCGCTGCCCTCCTGCCCTGCCGAGTCTTCTTGAAAAGGACAAAAAGTAAATAATAAAAGTGAAAATAAAATAGTATAATGAAAAGTAGTGGTGTCAAATTAGTGCATTAATTGCAATCATTTCCAGTCAGAGTTAAATCATTTTTTTTAATTGCATTAATCTAATTTTTTAATCGCTAACTTGATTGGCTGTCATTGTGTTTGGCATAACCTGGCTCCTATTGTAGGGGGGCGGGCAAGTCCAGGAGCAGAGAAAAGATGTGAAAATGGAGGAACATGTGAGAGTTGTTGGTCCGATGAATGGTAAGTTTGAAAAATGCCCCGATGGCACTATTGATAAAGGCAGAGTGATATGCCTTCTTTGTAAGAAGGATTTTGCTTACCAAAGAAGCAGTTCAAGACCACCACATAAGTGCAAAGAAATCAGCTGTGAAAAGAAAAGCAAGCTTGGTGTTTTGGTGGAGAATTCTGACAAATTTGCTATAACAGCAGATCACTGGACCTCAACTCGCAACCACGGTTATTTGATGGTGACTGGACACTTGAGTGGAACTTAACTCATTTTGCTTTTTAATTGAAAGAAATATACACACCATAAATACAGATACATGCATATAGACAATGCGGGGCTTTGGGGCTTTTCTCAACAATTTTTCAGTGACATTAAAAATTAGATTAATTAGATCAATTAATTACAGATCGGGGCGGCACGGTGATCGACTGGTTAGCTAGTCCGCCTCACAGTTCAGAGGTCGTGGGTTCGATCCCAGCCTGTGTGGAGTTTGCATGTTCTCCCCGTGCCTGCGTGGGTTTCCTCCGGGTACTCCGGTTTCCTCCCACATTCCAAAAACATGCATGGTAAATTGATTGGACACTCTAAATTGCCCCTAGGTGTGATTGTGAGTGTGTATGTTTGTCTCTGTGTGCCCTGCGATTGGCTGGCAACCAATTCAGGGTGTACTGCCCCAAGACAGTTGGGATAGGCTCCAGCACGCCCGCGACCCTTGTGAGGATAAGCGGTATGGATAATGATAATTACAGATCATAATCAATTAATCTCTCATTTTTCCTTTTTTAATCTCATGACAGCCCTAATAAAAATCCTTCAAAATATGTGTGTGTGTATGTATATGCAGAGCTGGGCAGTCCATCCCTGGGCCGGACCAGTCGGACCCTCCGGCCTGGCCGGATGCCAATTTTTGGGGCGGAGGGGTGGAGGGGGTGACAAATTTAAAAAAATGGCTAGACTAAGGATGGCCGGAAGTTGATTTTAGTCCCGCCCACTAATCGGCCCTCATGCGTGTGACGTGCTCGCGAGGCGGCCAAAAATTACCTCAGCCTACTCGGTGAAAGGCTTCTTTTTAGGCTTCTTTCTACTCCCGCATCTGCGCGAGCGCCAACTGCTGTTATAGGGATTATGGTATTGCCCCTCCGCCCCCTCTTGTAATGGTATGCCACAGTTGCATGTGGGAGGCGTGGGTTACGTGATGTGACAATGAGGAAATACAAACACGCTTGAGCGCACGTTGCTGTCTCAGATGTTGCGATGACATACAGTTTCCCACACGGAGACGGATGAGCCACGCAGCTCGTTGCTGCTGCTGCTGCAAAGTCCCATCACTCAAAGTAAACAACCTACTTACCCACATTCCCCCTTAGCAGCCACCTTCCAGATCGTTTTCGCAATAAAATTAAATGCATCGTCTAGTCATCCCTTTATGGTTGTAGCAGGCACGATATGCATTGTTGTCGCTGTCTTTTTGAAGCAACGCCCCCCGACTTGTTTCAAACAATTTGTGTCCACGAGTATATTCAGACGCTATCACATCAAGGTGGCGTTCATGCACTTTTTCTGGCGTTCACTACTTCCAGAAATATGCCATAGCAAACCTCCAGTGTATAGTGGTTTGCTGTTATGCTTTTATTTTGAAGGCCGGGAAGGAGGGGAAGTGTGCAAAATAAATAAATAACTTGACTACGACTTCTGCGACTTCTTCTTCTACGACTCTTCTCTATAATTATTGGACCCAAATAATTATACAATACGACAAATCCAGTTGGGTAAATACTACTGGCGCATTTGAAGCGTGTCCACAGCGGGTTCGAATAGTAAATTAGCCATCTAATGATCTTTAAAAAGCCTCTGCCGTTAGCGTTCCTGCCGCAGCGACATCAATCACGGACGTTTTTTTTCGGAGGGGGGGGGGGGGCGGAATTGGGCGGGGTGGACAATGGCCGGAGGGTCGCGGCCGGAAGGGTACCCAGGTTAAGGGTGGAGGGTTGCGGCCGGACCGGCAAAAAATTGGTCAATATATATATATATATATATATATATATATATATAATGGTACACACACCTGAGAGTGACGGTGTCTGTGTGTGTCCCCTGCAACTGGCTGGCGACCAGTTCGGGATGTAGTCTGCCTTTCGCCCATTGTCGGCTGGGATAGGCTCTACTCCCTACTCCCGCGTTGTGCTGTTGGCGACAGGTCTGCAACACATGCCACGCACTCATCAGGAATTGTTGCTGCTCTGATCGGTCC